>NC_064434.1:96917575-97221742 GCF_023343835.1 Lagopus muta
GGATTCATCTTGAAAGCCAGAAATGTAGGATTGCTTGGTTTGCAGGTAGTCAGTAATATGAAGGCCACTGTTGAAAATAAGTGTTCTCCAACTGTTTAGGATTAGGATATCTTAAGAAGATATTTTTGCAGCTTGATTCTTTGCTTGGGAAGTATAAAGTGAGTATGAAAACATTTTAACAGTTTTACTGTTTTCACATCTGTGAAGTGATTCTAGTAGGGTCAGGGGTACAAGCTCACCTCAGCCACTGTCTGGTTGATATCAACCTTAGTTAAGACCATGCCTTAGTACTTAAACCATAGATCGTGTGTGAGATAACTACAGACTGGCTTACTAATCTGTCAGCATAGCAAAACCATGTGTTCTCTACTCTCCTCCCCACTCATCTAATCACACTCTGCTCATATCCTCATTACTCAAACTGATAGGAACTTTAGCTACAAATCTCCTCAGAGCAGCCAGCAGTCATTTTCACAGCAAGGGAGCTCCTTGGGGTCAAATGCACTTGGGGAGTCTTTGAGTCATTTCTAATTACTGGCTTGCTGGTTCTAGTCGACTTTCAGCTGGTTGGATACAGTAGACTAGATCTTGGGGGAGCTAATTCTCAGCTCACTTTCTCTTATTAAATTTCTCCACATTTTTATTTGAGTTTAGTGATCTTCTAAAGCATCTTGAGCTTCTAGGTAGAGTATATTTCATCTGCCAAACATCACTTATCAAAAATGGATGTCTGACAATTGAAAGATTTCTGCTGAATTTTTGAAAGGTCCTGTTAGCTCTTTCTGAGGAGCTAAATATAAGAGTATGGTTAATTAATTGGAAATGGAACATCCACTCTTAGTATGGTGGCTACCATAGAGAAGCTTGTAATCTCACAAGAAATTGCACTGAAACTTTGGAATATTTGAAAGTACATGTTGTAACAATCTCTGAAAAACTATGCTTCTTGAAGAACACAAACAAATTTCTGCACTTGCTTCCTTTGGTTGCTACATAAATATCTGTAAAAACATGTATTATCCTCAGCTACCTTTGCTGAAACAAAAACTTGTAGTGCTTGACCAATTTGAATAGTACCTCTAAATAGTCCACATTATCTGACCAAGAAAAATGTTTACCATAATTGTGGGAGCTCTAGAATAACCATCTTTTATTTGCTTTTATTTTTCATTGTAAAAAATACAATAATATGCTTCTCTTGCCTCACATTTTTACAATTAATCTTCTATTTATTATTCATATTGCAGATGGATGCATTAGTAAGTCAACAGAACTGCTTCTGGTCTGATTAATCATGTTTTTCTCCTACTACTGTAGTACAGAAGCTTTCACTGAGTGTTTAGGTAAGGTACCATCAGGTTGATCAAGTAGTATCTTTACCATGTGAATATTCACGAACCTGATGAACTTTGTTTGGTGACATGGAGATACTTATGACTCTACTACGGTGAAAGCTCAAGAGACAGAGAAGTTCCACCAAAATGAGAACTTCAGCACTCTGGATGTCTGCTGGACAGGTGACAAATTTGCCCTGCCATCTGTGCGCTCTATCTGCTAGAAGATCTCTTCTATCTGCTTCAGTCACCAGTGTGTCACAAATATATGACTGGGTTATTCTTTCTCATTCTTGGTGGTAATTTCTAGTACATGTCCCAAAATACTTTTCGTACTTCTAGAAGCTGTGCTTTTAGAGTCTGATCCAATACTCGTTTAAGCCAATAAAACCTCCCCACTTGTTTCAGTTGACTTCAGGTTAGATCCTTGCTTAGGAGCTATAAATACATCACTGGAGGGGAAAATCCCCTCTCAGGCTTCTTGACAGACTTTTCATTTTTTCTTTGCTTCTTTTTTCCCTTATATTTTTGTCAAATTAAATCTGTCAAGCTCCACTGCATTTTTTAATCTTCACCCTCATGATGGACTGCAGGCCAACAGAAAGACGAGCTGTAAAACCATGGAACTGAAGTAATTTTTGTTCATTCTGCTGCCTAAGATGTTTTCAATAAAGTAGAGAGAAAGATTAATTTGCCAAATCGGTGTCATGATGTTCCAAAGGTTTTGGCTAGTTAGCAGACTTCCAGTAAAAATACATCTTGCTCTTCAGACCTCTTGCGGGTGATCCACACCTCTCTTGGAGCCTCCTCCTATTATCTTGTGGCTTCAAATGGAAGAAAGAATAAATTGTTTTGGACCTCTAGTAATAGTTCTCACTATTATTTATAGTGCACAGAGTGAGTTCATTATGCAAAATGCTCTGATTACCCCTTATGCCTTCTATATTCTGACTGCTTAGCAAACAAACAATAGCATGAAAACATGACTTGCTTTTACAGCTTTTTAGGGAGCCACAAAGTAGGTGAATATCTAAAAGAGGAAGGCTTTTATTTGAAGAATGAAAACTGTATGGTCAAGAATTTGAAGCCACTTCCAAACTAACATGGGAATTGGATTAATGCTAGACATAGCTGTCCAGCTGATTCTTATTTGTTTTCAGAGAAAGTCACTTCTGTGTTCTTTTGCCTTCCACCTTCCTGAGATAAGGTTTTTCTGATTGCATCCATTTCACTTTCATATTCTTATAATTTGGAAATCAGTCACTAGAAAGTCTGCAAGTAGCAGATTACTTCTGCTGTGTCTTGGTGTCTGTTGACAGAGACAGTAATTATACCCCAACATACCTGTCAGGATTGCTTTTTAGAGTTCTTAATGTGCATGGTATTGTGTATGTATTTATTCTGAAAAACATAGACCAGTAGGCATAAAAAACCTCACAATTTTTATACGTGTGACTGAGTCATCTGATTTTGATACACAGTTTAAAAAAGTGGAGGTAAAAGTAAAGGAATGTAATTTTCAGAATTTAAAAACAACACAGAGTAAAAACCCACACATTCCTGTGTTGTATTGGATGGATTTAAAACAGAATTTTCCACCATTACCCAGAGAAAAGAATCTGAAATGTAATAATACTTCTGGCACCACCTTTCACAAATAAGGCAACTGCATTCAGTTAGTAAGCATTTAAAATTCTGCAATAGGATACTCGTAGCACACTTCAGAGACTGCAGCAGACTTCAGAGACATCCTCACTGGAGTCTGGGAAGTAGCCAGTATCACTGGAAAACATTTACAAAGAAAGCAGCAATATTACTGTGACTTGCTAGAAAAGCTAAGCAGCCAAAACAAAATACTCAGCCCTTTGCTGCCTTCCCTGTAAGTGCCCAGAAGTTCAGCCAGGCCCTGTGTGGCCTGGACTGCCTTCAATGTTGCAGACTGAAGTTGGCATCAAGAAATTGGAGCAAAATCTCAGCTCCTCCATGTTGAAGGCTTGCTTTTACCTTGGGCAACACTCATTCTGAAGTGTTTGTATGTATGCTGTATAAATGACAAACAATATGCTGGAGGGGAAGCTGGTTCTGTGAAGATGTATCCTATTTCAATGCATGTCATGATTCAGGATGGTCACTCCACAGGCATGGAACAGATATAGAGCATCTGTTTCACTGAAGGGACTTGACAACATTAAAAATTCTGCAGAAAGGGGTTGTTGACCGTTCTTGGAATCTCAAATTTTGCTTTTGCGTAAACAGTTTGGGCAATGGTTTGGAAAACTAAAACATTTGAGTGAGTGCAAGTCTGTCTGCTATCAGGAAAACAAATGCTATCAACATAGATTATTGTAGAAAATGTTAGCCAATGCTGAACACCACTGTATAAAGTACCTAGACAAATTCTCAAGGTTCTGCAGCTTATGTAGAGCTCAGTGAACCCAATTTAGATTACTGAGGCCAAGCAAAGTTTGAGAAAAGCCAAACCAGCAGAGCTGAATCTTAGATAAGCTTTCATTTTTTAAGCTAATGTTCAAGTGCTTGCTAAAAGCCCAACAGCGACTGCTTAGTGTGCCTGTTTGATGAATAAACAGAGCTCTTGAATCCATAAGTATAGCCAGCCTCAATCATTTCTGCTATGCTAAGGCCTGCTAATAGAGCTCAGTGGTTACTGAGGTCAAGAGATGTGGATGTGAACTTCAGTTTGACTTTATTCTGATTTCAGTATGTTTACTGCAGTACAATCACTCTATATGAGTGGTGGCTGAGTTAGAACTATCTTTTTTTCTTGAAAATGTGAAAACAAATAGATTTTTGACAAATGGATGGAAAATTCAAGTGAAAAATACCTTCAACTCATGATAAAAATTTTTTTTAAGTAAAAAAAAAATCTAGATTTTTCTGTTACGAAATAAATGAACAGGCTATTTTACAATGAATTATTTTAAAACATTTTCAAGGGATGTAAAATTTTAACTCCTATTCTGACTTTATTTCCTCTAAGTCTCTTTTTAGAAATTTTGTTTGTTTTTCCTTTGTAAATTTCTTCGTATCTTTTAGTATAGGGAAGGTACCTTTGATACATCATTACATGTAAAACATTTCCTGTCTCATTTCCCACTGCCAAATTGTCCCTAAATTCTGAGTTATTAGATGTTGAAATTAGCAGTGGATTTTGTGATCTGTAAAAACTAACTCTTTGAAGCAGTAATTTGCTCTTACAGACTTGTCTAATTTCTTCCCTTGGGAGGCTGTTGGCAGAACTAAGTGTCAAAAACGACAGTAGTATATGTGAAGATTACCTACAGTGGAAAATGTGTTGAAACCAGGTCTTCTTTTCTCATTTAAAACTGATGAAATTTACTATTTTGTAGATAAGGTCCCTGGGATTCCCAGGGATTATTTTATGTTAGTCAAACATGGATATACACAGTAACTGGCATGGCTTTTGTTCTATTTTGTAATCTGTGTTTTTATTGATCACAGCGTTGGAAGATTGCAACCTTATTTCCTCTCTGGATGTTACTTGGTAGCTATATTTGATAACACTAAAGGTTAGTTATTTCTTTGAAGATATAGCTTATGCATTTTTGTTACTAGCTGCTTAGTAGTTAGCATACAAAGCCATATCCACAGAAAAAGGTCTCTCAAGCATATAAGCAATGTCTTATATGCTTGTAACATCAGCAGATCTGGAGTGAATTACTGTCCTTCTCTACACTGAAGGAGCAGACACCATGGTATGTAGTGCTTGTTATGAAAGAATGTTTTACTGTTAGCTTAAACTGGAGAAAAACTGTTTAAATTGCACTCTGTGAATCATCACCTTACTGTTTTCCACTATACCTGCTTGTGGAAGAGTAAGACACATTTTCTTGGGCTTCTATGATATTGAAGGGTCTTTGAAGGACCATATAGTGAAGTTCCATGGCTGAAATGTACTTCCCAACAATTCTGTAATTCATAAACTGTTGTATGAAAGTCCTGTAACTATTTACCACTTCCCAGTGGCTATTTTTACAAAGTATATAGAAGAGATTTTAAGAGAAGCACATTAATTGCTCATTGAAGGGTAAGGAAAAAAAATTATTTAAGACAGAATATTTCAAGAGAAACAGTGCAACTTATGTTCATCATCAATCATCCTGTAAACTGCCCAGCATTCAGAGAACAGTATGCTCTCAGCAGAATAAAAATACTTAAGCACTTTGGAAAGTCTGGAACATGTTTTAAACGTGTGGGGATGGCAGCACAAACAAAACTGTGAACAGTATTTTGAGTAAGTGCATGCTGCTTCTTTGTAGACACCTTCAAGGGTCTCTCTTTGGTTAGAATGACTTTTTTTCCCCTGTATGCTCAGGTTACACATTTTTCATACATTCATTGTATTGTGGTTCCAGGAAATTCTGACTCAAGAATGTGCTCTTAAGTATGCAGCCTTTTTAGACAGAAGTTTTTGAATGTTCCTCTGAAAGAATGTATCATTAAGTAGAAACCAGTATGCAAAAATTCTCTGGTAGCAGCCAGAGAAAAATATGAAGTGTTTAAAAATTAATCTTTTAAATTTGTTTACAGTTAATTGCCATCTCCATCAAAGTAATGAATGATGGTATTACTGCAACTGCTACTACTAATTGATTTATAGATCACCTTCCATGTGTCTCAAGGCGTTTTAAAATATAGCCGTAAAAATGACACGAAGTCCCAAAGGCATAGTAAAATATAATTAGAACAAAGAATAAATCAAAAAGTGGCTAGAATAGTCACATGGGAAATAAATCTAGGTTTTGGGAACTACCTTTAAACAACGAAGAGGCAGTAGGAACTGATTTTACGTATTTTTATTTATTTCTTTTTAGTGATTCCAACCATCTTCTGTATTTAGTGTTACTGAACAATCCTACTGTCTTTCTAGGTTCCACTGTCATTAAGTCTGAGATGCAAAAAAATTTCAAAGCATCTCAGTTATATGACTCCTTATTTTCACATTTTACAGATAAATGCTAATTTCTAAATATTTTCCCTGAAATCAGGTGCTTCATTTTCATTGCTCAAAATCACTGAAAGTGCATCTGTAGTTTGGGCTTAGTGTGCAGGACGGGTTCCTTCTAGGCTTAAAAATTCAGAGTACATAAGCAGGCAACTGGTTCTATTCACTGTGTCTCTCTCACTTCTATCTCTTAATTTTGTTATTTTCTACAAAAACAGAATTTACAGAGTGATAGAACTGCAAAGAAAATTGTTCTCAATTTTCTATGAAAATGTTGATATTTTAGTGAGAAGTATTATTTTCTTGTTTAATCAAAGCTTTATTTGGGGATTAAAAACAAAGTACATATGTTGTCAATTCTAGAAGGCAAAATTTATTTTTTTCTTTTGTTGTTGTTGTTTTCTCCTCACATCTGACCAATTGGGAGGGAAATCTCCCAAGAGAAGTGATTGGGTATTTGACAAGATACATGCAAGAAGATACAAGAACTCAGGTTTCTAGATGCATTTCTGCTTTCTGATTTGCTGTTTATCATATTTGAATTGAGCACCCTTGAGTTTGATTTTGATCTTTCTGATAATTTTAGTCTTGGATGATGAATCAGTTTCCAGCTAAACACAAAGAATGAGTGTGAGGGTCTAACTCTGCTGCTGCAGTACAGCAACCTTAAATTCTGTGTCTTCTGTAGAAACTTTCACTTACTTTTGTGGACCTAATTCCAAAGGTGGTGTTTGTATATACAGTATACATAAGAGTAACTAGATATTTCGAGTATCATTAGCTTAGGACTGGTAGTTTACCTCAGGGACTTAAGGAAGTCCTCAAGTGCCTAAGGACTATCATAAACTTCCTTCCAGTCCAATTGCAAAGAACTCTTTATTTTCAATCCCACATTCTCCAGAATAGAATTTCATAGTATATGCCCTCAGAAATATACAGAGCTCAGGGTGCTACAACAATACTTCATTAGGCCCACAATTGTCCCCATAAATAAAATTTAAAAAAAAGAGAGAAGGAGAACAGATGACACTTGTGATATGCTTGTTGCATAACATCTTTTCAGGTATTTTATGAAGGCCCTCAGAAACAATAGTGTAAGAAGGCAAACAGACTGAAGCAGTCTTTCTAAAATGCTGATGTAGCAAATAGTTGATGCCTTCAAAAAAGCAGTTCTCTTTGAAGTCCTCATTTCCAAGTACCGTGTAAAGACAAAAACGTCTCTTGGATTCACTCCACTGGTGCTAATAAAATTTAAATTTTTAACTATGTTTGAAAAAATGCAGACATGGCAAAATACAGGGAAGATTATTATCTCCTATACTACATTATTCCAGTGTGTTGAAAAAATGCTGGCTTAATAAAGCTTTATGATTTGAGTCAAAGAAATGAGGTAGGTAGATGCTTAAAAGAAACAATCAAGTAATTACCACAGGTACTGAAAGAATCCTTCTGCTGAGGGTGATGCTATGGTCCTTGGGTTCTTGATGTGAGCTGGTATTCTTTCCTTGATGAGTAATATGTCAGTCCTGGAAATTAGGCAAGTGTGAGAGTGTATTACTGAAAAATAAGTGAGCTTGATACCTGATAAGAGTATTTGAAACTGCCTTTTTATTTTGTCTTACAGAGTGCCTTCTCTTACTGAATAATTTTCTAATAGTGGGCAAAAAACTTTTCATAGTTGTTGAAAAATAAACCCCTTTGGCAAGGCAAGATTTTTAAAAAATTTTGAAGGGACAATGAATACTGCCGAGTGAGAGGTAAATGGCTGTGATGGAGCTCTATCAACCAGAGGTGAAGGGAGAGATTTGTACTAATCTATCATGGTAACTGGAAGAATAAAGTGGTTCTTTATGGTAAAAGCATTCCCTGGATTCAGAGAAGTAGATAAAAACATCTGAACTCTATTGTCTACTGAATTGCAGTGAACTGTCAGTGCTGTGTTTTCTTGTTACCTCCACCATTAAGCTGGTGGAGAACATAGCGGCTGAACTCAGCTGTGGTAGACTGTGTAAGTTTTCTGAGCCCTGGGGTCAAGATCTCACACCTTTTCCATTCTGAACTAATACATACAACTTGGGGTCTTCTGTCTTTTGCTCTTCGACATGCACAGGGATTTTCTATATTTATTTTAAAAGCTCTGTATATTCCGGTCCCGTAAAACTCTAAGTAGAAGGCTAGTCCTTAATTTAGAACTAAACCGTGTTTGCCTTCAAGCCTTTGCTGAAGGTCATGCCAAGGACTGATGAGATTGTGTTGAAGTTCAGTTATAAAAGCACACTGAAATGCTCCTAAAGCCAGGGCAGGAGCTGGGTACAGAGAAGCACAAAGGGATGAAATCACTGCATCTTTCTGTAATATTATCAATTGCAAGTGTGTGTTAACATAATTTTGTCATCTTTAATTTTGTTGTGAGCTTGTAAAAAATACGCTTTTGCATCACTTCACATTTATAATTTCCATTTGGGTTATTTGTTGGCATTTTAGATCCTACAATAATGTTACTGCAGCGTCCTGTCATTTTCCTGATCAGTTCTATATCCTTGTGTTTCTATCTTAATTGATCAAATAGCATGTTTTTGTTTGTTTGTTTCTTTTAAAATATTCCAATGTTGAACAGGCAATAGAATAAATTGGGATCAATAACTCTAAGTGAGTAGCTACTAGCACAATGTAGAAGAATGTTTTGGTCTAGATATTTTTGGGACAACATCCATTTTTCCAGCCCAAGATCTTGTATTCCTGTCATGCTTGAATCACTGCACTTTCTATTAGCTGTAAAGGGAAAACATGCCCAAATGTCTTTGTATAACCATATGTGTCTAGAACTAGAATCAGATGTTATACTTTCACTTCAAACTTGTACATAGTACCCTTGCAACATAATACTGTGCCCCTTTTATGTCAAGATGTCAAATCTCTCTCTATTTTTACTTCCACCTATATGAAAATGTCATCAGAGCTAAAACTGAGCTGTTTTTCACACCCTGTGACCTATAAAACATAGAAACATTACACTCATTAAATTTTATGAAAGGAATTCTTCTTTCTTACTGTGCCGCAAGTAACATTTTGTGGTGTGCGTTTCACGGTTAAAAGGCAACAGCAATTTGAGGACTAACACCCCATTCCTCCGTTACTACATCAGGGATATTCCACTTGTTTAACATTACAACTTTGTTTTATGCTCCAAGAGTGCCTTGGAGAATACTTGTCTCAAGAAACGTGGAGAATGTATGTACGTGTGTATATATATGCATTTAACAGTAACCAGAGCATAATGAAACAACTGGGACGTAATTAAATTAAAAGTATGGGACATATAGTTTGTTTTTACTATCTGAATAATATAGAGCAAACTAAACAAGTTTGGATAACTGAGATTTAAGATGCTTGAAGAAATACTTCATATACTTTGGGAAGAAAGCAAAAGGATATCACTGGTACCACAAGGCCACTAATTGGAATGCAGCTTTTTCAGCATTCCACCATGTGGAAGGGTAGGAAATGTTGAATTGCTATGGCTTCTATATCTGAGAGTACACTGTTATTTTTACCATTTGAAAAATACTGTTTGATATCAATATTATGTATCAGTGAAGTGGCCCGTGTTATTAGTGTTTCACTTATTCTTGCTGTTAGGCCTTAGAAAATAGGAAACAACACAGCCTTATTTCTGTATGTGTTTTGGAACAATAAGCAGCAAAAGGAAGCTTTAGCCAGTGTACTCTTTTTAGTCCAAGAACAAGGGAAAAAGTGCTGTCCCCGCCCTCAAATTATACAGAATGCCACCTGCACCCTTTTCTCAAATGAAGCATCGGCTACATCAGTATGATAGTCCAGACTCTGCGCTCTAACTCTTAGAAAGTGTTTGGCTGCTGTTACTGATACCACAAAGTCTGGATTTATTTAAAGCTTTAGATGCTAGAACTTCAAGAGTCTCAGTGCTCAGTTATGAATTAAAACAAAGACATTGCTTGTCAGGGCAAACTGGGAAATATAACATAGATGAATCCAAGAGATTAAAAATTGAGAGGATAAGAAGAGTCCAGGATACTTAATTGCAGGAGGTACCTGGACCTAATTCACACAGTCCCAACACTTGATTTCAGCCATTCCAGTTGTGGTCTTTTGTTAGGCAGTGTAGATAACTTCCTAGTATTAAAAGCTTTGAATACCACTACCAGAGGAGTCAAGTCTCACCTAACTGTAGAATTTAATAATCAGTCATATAGTCTATGGTAATTATCTCAACTTTTTTACAGTCCCTTGGTGGGGGTGACAACCTTCATGTCCTTTTGGAGATCCTATTTTTCCTTTCCGAATATGGAAGAGCTTGATTATCTAGCATGGACTGGGCAGAAACCTTCTAAATGTTGTGAAAGAGATGTTTGGGCAAACTAACATGGCAAAATGCTGAAACACGAGCAATAACATATTTTGTAATCTGTCATAACATTTCCAGTAGTTCTGGAGGCAGCCTGCAGATATGCAGACAGCCCTGCTGTTACCTTGCCTGCTGTCCCGACAAGCCCAAGCAGTGTGGGATGAAGGTGCTGCAGTAGGATGCTCCTTGAGCTGCCACTGGTGCTTGAGGCAGGGCCTTGTTGCTTGACTCTTGAGCTGCTGGAGGAGCTGCTGGATTTGTATTCACTGCAGCTGTGTTATTAGGGAAAGAGGAACAGTAAGCTACTGCATTGCTTTGTTGCATTTGGCTGTGAATCTTTTCATTTAAGAAATTTTTGTTGGGAACTTTAAAAAGTTACTGTTAACACTAGATTCTTTAAAATTAACTCAGCAATGAGGGCACTTTTAAACGCCATTGGAATCTGTTGTATATAGAGCCTGTTACTTATTTTGGAACACTCTAAATTGCATATTACTAACCTGAGAGACTATATTGGGCGCCACTGTAACACTTTTTATTACCTCATCAATCTCTTTTCATATAGTTAAAAAGTTATTTGCTTACAGCTAAATACCAGAAGCTTGCCGACACGGCAATGGATTACACCACCTCTGTCTACCACAGCAGAAACAAACTGTTGGCTTTCCTTTGCATTGCTGACAAGGATCCTAATGTGTGAGAGCAGAAAAAGGCCAAGATCACTGAGATGTGCCTGGGTATGCCTAGGGAATACTATCCTCTGCTGCTTCATATTGATGTTCTGTCTGCTGAAGGACTGTCCCAAAAATAGATTGTACACTGTGGATATGAAACCTTCTGTGTACATGTAATGCTCTGTGAAGCACATAAGCAGAGTGAAATTATCGATGTGAAGCAGGATTGAGACATATAGTTTCATGGAGGGTCAGTGACAAAATCCTGTGCAGCCAAGCATACCTTTCTCTTTCTACTATATATGAAGACATATTATAAGACCAGGCTATACTTATGCTGAAAATACAGGCACTCCTTACTTTGGAGAGCTGCTCATCTTTTGCTTTGTTTGTTTTGGGGACTGACATCGGTTTAGATGAAACTTCAAAAAGCAAATGCAAAGATCATTGTATATAAAAGCAGAAATATGAGCGGGGCATATGTTAACACAATAAAAATAATGTGCATTTCTATTTTCACCAGTGTGGATTTGTCTCTTAGTGATAAAAAACGTCACAACTTCTACACAAGATAAGAAGAGCCTTAATGCAAATTTATGCGGTGTGAGGACTTGTTGCCAAGAAGTAGGCTCCATTCTAACCTGCAGTCATTGGATTTTCTTGTTTGGAGTCTCATTTATATAAAACACCAGACTGTCTGATAACAGAACTGAAACTCTGTGAATAAAGAAGAATAAAATGTAACAAAGTTTTGTTTCCTGCAGTAAGAATACTTTAAAGCAAACGGGGGCACTTCTGTTTGATAGCTTTCTAAATGATACTATCTTGAGTTCAGCTTTCAGACATTTATTCTAAAAGCTTCTTCTGCTTAAATGATTTTCAGTCTGTGTTGGTACACTGTTGCTGTATCTTCATGGCTTATACAGCTGTCAGATACCTGTGGAGGGTCCCTTATAAATCAGCTCCCCATTAGTGGCATGCAATTGGCCTGAAGGGAGGCTCAGGTCACATAATTTGAAAGGTGCAAAGAGGCATCTTATATGTTGTTTTGTTTTATTTGGTTTTGCAAAGCCTGAGAGTGCTTGAGGATTATTTGATGAGGTTAAAAAACAAACAAACAAACAAAAAAAAAACAACCAATTTTAGTCTGAAGGAAATAGTGCGAGCTGTCACTAAATCATTTTGCCTTTTCTCAAAACATACCTTTCTTTAAGTTCTCCACTTTACTCTCGTCACATGCCTCTGCCAGCTGCTTGAGTCAAGCCTGGGAAAACGATCTGCATCGTGACTGGGTTCCTCTCAGTACTCTGCTGTTTTTGAGGAAGCAGATGCAGAAAATGTAAGAAGAGTCACTTTTCTTAAAATGTCTGGAAAAAAAGCAGATCTGATCTCTCTTTTTGCTAACTAATTTATTTTGTGTGTCTATATATGAACATGTGTAAAAATAAAAGGCACTGGAAAGAGAATGGTTGGAAAGAATAACTTGAAAAGTAAAGGCATGACTTCCTGATATTTGCTTTTCTTTTTATGGTAGCATGTTTTCTTTTATTTTTGGTACAGTATTTGTTTGAGATGCAGCATTTGTTTTTAGTGATGACCTGTGTGGATGACTATTTTCAGAAGGGGAAGAGGATGTTCAGGAAGATAAAGACCTGTGCAGGGTCTTGCGGTGGTTCAGTGACTTAGCTGAAATTAGGACTTGGCTATTCTTTTGACTCCTACTACTGCTTAGACTTCATCTCATCGTTTCAAGCTTGCTTGGTCAGCAGGTTTTAAAGTGAGGAATAAAGGCGTAGCTTTAAAGAATGCAATCAGACCTCTATCTAAACTTGTCAAATGCATTGTGTCATCCCACACTTGAGCAAATCGCATGTCTTGTGTTGAAAACAATATGGACGGACTTCGGAGCCTGCTTCAAAGCTCAGTGAGGTGGCGGGAAACTTCACATGGGCTTCTCTGGGAGCTGGATCAGGCTCATGAGTCATACATAAAAAACTTTTAGAGAGAGACTGTGTGATGGAAACAAATCTTTTCGTATTTGTGTTTCACAGGAACTTCAGTATCTGTTGCTCAAACATCTCAATATTTCCCTTTGTTTCTGTGTGTACTCCCACTACTCACATTTAAGAGACAATGTGCATGAGATGTATATATTTTAGGAATAGATATGCTATTGGAAGACTAAAACTTGTGTTGTTTTGGTGCCACAAATGTCTTCCCAATATATTAAAAAGTCTGTAAAACAAACATAAAACAAAATTATATAGCACAAATTAACAGTACATGAGACATACAAAGATGTAGCATCAATTCACATACACTTCATGGAGTATTTTATCATTATTAAAGATTTATTTTAGAAGTACTAAATCCAACAATGATGAAAAGAGGTTCCAAATTCCTTTTAATAAAATAGCTCATGTACACTGACATGAGAATAACTTTCTGCTTTGTGACAGGAGAGGGCTTAGCCCTTAACAATTAAGTCCAATTGACATTTTACTACACTGTCAAGCAGGACCAGTTCATTTTTCTGTTTGTTGAAACGTTTAAGACTGAGTTGTTTGATACTAGATAATAAGAAGAAGAGAAATAAGTTTTTCCATCTTTTAGTTACAGACTACTCACTGTCCACCTCAGTCTCGTTCATTTTTGAGTAATGTTATAAACATATACTGTAGTACTCACATAAATGTACAACCATATTTTTATGGCCATTAATTACATGTTGCATTAATTCTGCACTATTTATTACACAAATTAATGAAATACCTGAACTGAGCTTTAATATGAGGAGTCTATGGCACTGAACACACACCTGAGCCCACATGTCCAGTTATGTTTTTAATTCATCAAAACAAGTGGGCAGATCTTGAGTTTGAATCAGAACATTTAATTTCCATCCTCTCTTTTCTTGAGATCTCTTGGATCTACTGTGCTGCTATTAAATGGCTTCAGCAAGCTCTTGGGGAAAATGTGGGGCTGGTGTGCGAGGACATCAATCTCGGAGTGCTCAGTATGTGAAGTCAGAAGGAGGCAGGCCAGTGTTTGTGATGCGGACTTCTTACTGTTGGGTAAGATACCCAGAAATGTAGATCTAAGATGGCTTTAAATAACAGTTGATGAAATCAAAAATAGGAAGAAATCAGAGCTGTTTCTAAAACTTTTTTTTTGGTCCTCAGTTGAAATCACTTTCTTACTTCCCCGGTCAAGTTCTATGTTTTTCAGTTGGCTTATTGTTTTGTTTCTAGGTATTTCAAATACTCCAAAAATATTACAGTAAACTAATTCTTTCTGACCTCTGGGGAAGAAATAGGGATGATAAATTCCACACTGTCCTTCAGTAGTGAGTCAGCAAGTTCTTACTCATTTGGTTTTCATAGATGTTTTTTTTTTTTCTTCTTGTTTAAGCCAATGGGAATTTCCTCTTTACTCCCTTCTCACACCTAAAGAAAAATCCTGCAGCTGGGCAGCAATTTATGGAATTGCTTGACCACTCTCAAGAAAAAAAAAAAACAACAGCCAAAGCCCTGTACAAGACTTGTTCTAGCTGAATTGCCTAATCCTAATTGTCTAGTCCTGAATTTTCTAAGGAAAATCAACACATGTACAAAACATATGGCCATGGATATTGTCTTCTTGAAGGCAGTAGTCTTTCACAATGCTTTTTGCTAAGTGGGTCACTTCTTTAAAATTATTTACAAAGTGGAGAGTGGTTTCTTAACAAAGGTTAACATAAATAACTTAAACTCTTGATCTTTGTAGTCTTTTTTCATTCAACACAATCTTAAGAAAGTTATATCCAACATTTCAATCCAGCAACACTGATAAATCATTACTGGCATGCGTAAGAAGAAGAGTAACAGTAATTACTGGTCTTCACAATAATGAGCATGCTCAGAAATGTAAGCATCAGGTCTGCTCACTAATATTCTTTCATGAGTGAACTGGCTATAAATCAAATTGGCAAATGAGACTAAGCTGTGATAAATACTTGCTCCATCTTACATTCATTTATAATTTTCTATGTAAATTCTTCTTAAGCACAGTTCTGTCATGCATATTTCATAGGAAATGTTATTTGTGATTGACAGCTTCATTAAACCATTAACAACTTCATGTGAAATGTCATGTACCAGTTTCTGTATCCATTTTAAAACAAGAGCCATAATTTTACCCAAGTTAATTGATGTAAAGTCTTTTCTTAGGGAACTGCTCTCTCCTTGGTCACTTGGGACATATCCCAAATGTATAGTTGTTCTTTATTACTATACAACAACAAATACACAAAGCTTAACTCTGGGAGTAATTATATCTCATCTGAAATCACCTCAAGTTCAGTCCTTGCCATTGATCAGTATTTGTCTGTATATTCTCATGTATGTATGTATTTTTCTGAAGCCTGAGCTTTTCACTTGCGTCAGCATGCAGTCTAAATTCTTTGTTACAGCTTTCTCTGTGTGCTTTTGAAATGGGGAAATGAATCCATTTTGATTTGAGCTTGGCTGTTCCTGGATAAAATGTCAGTATTGAGCTTATGTTTACCTTACACAGCGAATCACTGCTTGAAAAGTGAAACATACCCTATTAGCTATTTTGTAGCCACATTTTGATGTGGGAGAAGTGGGTTTTGACAGGGATACAGAAGTTATATAGTTCCATAATATCTTCTTATGTGGAATGAGGGAAGGGACAAAGTGAGACATGCTAAAATTTCAAGGGAGAGAGATTTCCCTACTGCTAGTCACAAAAAAATGTTTTTAGGATAAGAGGAGGAAAAAAAAAAAAGAATCCAAAAAGTTGTACGTGCCTGAAGTCAAAGAACAGCCAGTGTGCCTAATACACTGGAGAAATTGTTTCAGAACAACTCATCCATGGGAAAATATGACCCTTATAATATTACCAAGGTCAGGGAAACCTACAGTGGTTTGCTGTGCAAGGGGTTCACAGGGCAAATGAAAGATACCTCTGGTAGGATATTTTCCTGGGACCCCTTTATTTAGGATGTAGTGTTTAAAAATACAGAGGTGAAAATAAAACTCGGAGTTTCTCTTTTTTACCCTAAAGACAAAAAAAGATGAATCCATTGTAGAATTTGGTATTCTTGTTACATATGTACTGAAAAAGTCATGTTAGGGAAAGCATTTCCTAAATCAATTTTAAGAAAATGTAATGGCCTTTTAGCTGCTGTAAATTGGCCTTGAATACATTTGATTAGAGCAAATTCTAGAATTAAGACAACTCATGGGATTTTAGGAAAAGAAAAAAGCAAAATATCAATTTCATAAAAAGATGATTTTCGTGGGGAAATCATGATGAAAAGCTACTTGGCTGATTAGAAAAGTTATGTAAATGGCATGTTGCATGTAATATAAGGAATGAAAGTGAATAGGAAAAATAGTAAAATTCACACAGATTGTTGTAGCATACTGAGGGACAGTATATAAGGGTCTTCGGCCTCATATTATCTGAGAGCTTGTGAAAATCAACTTTGTGGCACATGCTTGTCATCTGCAGCCAGTTCAGATCTATAAGAACATCAGAGAAGAAAATAGGGTGTTTTGGCAGCTTCTCTTCATCCTTCAGTTGAAATCTTGACCTGGGGAAAATATGGCAAAAACAAACAACCCAAATAAAAATAAAACAAATCAAGGGCAATAAAAAAAATCTTTGCATTTGCAAATACCGGTATTTCACTCAAGGAAACTGTGAAAAGTATGCTATTATATATTTTGAAAAATACCATATGGGTGGTTATATTAAATAATCAATTCTTAATGTTTTATTCTGCTTTAATAATGAAATATTAGCTGTTTGTAATCCAATGTAAGCCAAGCAATGTAAGAGTTTGGGTTTATTTAGCCAGTATTGCAGTATTAATCAAGAGACTTAGACTGTTGTGAGGGTATTTTTTTCCAGACTCATATAATTAAATCCTCTCCTAGTCCTTAGTGTTAACAAAGTTATGTTGGCACTTTATTGAGTAGTATGGTTGTGAGCATACAGGCATTTTTGAGCTGATATGATGGTGTGGATGTGGCAGTTTGTTCTGCACGGGAAAGGACTTCAGATGACTCTTATCTTTCCAAATGACTAACCATGGGGGAAGGTCCGTGTAGCTTCAGTAGCTCCACACTCTGTAACCCTTGTTTAAATCAAGGAAGTATCCTTGATTGGCGGTGATCAGTGTGGGAAAGAGGGCTGGAATCTGTCTTGTGCTGACTAGTGCTTCTGGGGGTGATAGCCACACAATTCGTGGGACAGTTCAGATGGGCAAATGAAGCTTTTTCCAGAATGTGGGCAATAGATAGATTAATAAACATGTGCTTTGCAGCAGTTGGACTAGTAAGCACCTGTACTATCAAATCCCACGTAGACGTGAATGTTTGCTTCTCTTCTGAGTATCATGGTGAAAATACAAGATAAGCCTCTTCAACAGAGATATGTTTGGATTTAAATTAAAACCACTGAATAAAAAAATTGGCCTATATGACTTCATTTTTATCTTCCTGATAAGAGGCCTCTTTCAAAACAAACAAATAAATAAAGACTTGGTTGTGGTACAAAAGCAAGCTGCAATAGTTTTTTTTAGGAGGCTGGCTCAGTTGCTGCCCACTGAGCCTCTTATCAGCCAGCCCAGCCGCTACATTCTTTTCAGACACTTCTACTTTTACAGAAGTTTCCTCGCTCTCCTTTATCAGGAAAAGGTCTTGGCTTGAAACCAAGTGGACCATTTGGATTTAAAATCTGACAGGCTTCAAAAATCTCTGTTCAAAATCCATAAATAAAAGATTACATTGCATTTTGAATAGTGATTTTCCTCCAGCAAAAATAGGGAAGCAAGGGCAGAGCATTGTACTGCATACATTATATAGCTTAGGAGGTGGAAGTCATAAAATGCCCTGGAAAGAACTATGGTGAGGCGTTAAAATTAAAAGTATTGGCAAGTATTTGCGCCACCAGAGGCTAAATTTCACATTATGTGAAATGCTGGTACCATGAGAAGTTCCCTTCCCATTAAGAAGCTTTTTTTGAGACATTGGTATCAGCCTACCGATAAGATATCAGAAAATAGCTGCATTCTCTACTCTGTGCATCAGCAGCTCCAGTTTAGTCAGACCGAAGATCACAGAAAGCAGAGGTTCAACAAGTGGGCTTAAAGGGAAAGGGCAGCTCTGGGCAGGTCTGACACTTACTAGGAGGTGGGAGAGAATCATGTGCAAGCACTGGTCTGGCCCGTGATGCCAGGGTACACAGAGTTGAAAGGCGGGCAGGCTGCCACTCAGAAATGGGTGTTTATGCCCTCTAGGGTTAGAAAACTGGACAGATATGGTAGCTTCCTTTTGATGTGACAAAGTCTGGACAAGGAGTTTCTATTTTAGGCAATGAACAGGTGGTAATTACAGACCAGAAAAAGGTGGCCAAGAAAGAACATAGTCAGAGGATATGTTATGGATTCCCCCTGGGTTTTCTTCATGACTCAGTTTAAGGGTTTTTTTTAGAAATTTTAAGCATATAGGGAGGATGAAGGAATACCACAGTGACTGAGCAGCTTAACCAATACATTTTCTTGGAGTTTCCTTTTTAACATTCTATGTGTAAATAGATTTAAATTATCTTAATTCTAAGTGTTTTCTTTGTTAATCTGAGTAGAACTGATGCATGAAATGCAGAACTTCCAGCCAAATACTCTTAAGGGATAGGACCATGGTCCATGAATAATAAATTCTAGGCAAGACTAAAGAAATAAGATTCCATACTATCACGGGCCAAAAGATTTCTCTATTCTGAACAACAGCTGTAAACATAGTGTGGGCTCACTCACAGATTTAGAAGATTTAAATTACACGATTTATGCCTGGGAATTTTGGAGCCATGGCATTTGTATCCATCTTCCCCTCTCCCTCAGCAAAATCTTGCCTTTTATCTTTGGAATTTTAAAATTACGACTTCCTTATAACACATAGAATTCAAATAACAAAATCTTGACATTGCAGAGCAGTTATCTTGGAAAACAAATATGAGGACTATCTTAAAGAACTAACTATTCTGTGAGTGCCTTGTCCTACCTTCATTTTCTTAAGCGCTTTTCATGGTCCATTATTGAAGACTTCTGCTTTAGCTAATGCCTGCAACAGCAAGCATTCAGTGCATCTCTAGGCTAGTATAGACCAGGTTACCAAGGCTACAACAATAATTGGCCAAGTTTTCAGATAAAATAGATGAAGAATCATAGAATGATGTAGGTTGGAGGGGATCTCAAAGTCCACCTACCTCAGCTGTGGGCAGGGCTGCCCCCCACCAGCTCAGGCTGCTAAGGGCCCCATCCAACCTGGCCTGAAACTCTTCATGTGGCACCCACAGCTCTGGGCAGCAGTGCCAGGGCCCCACTGCCTTCTGAGTAAAGAATTTCCACCTAACATCTAATCTACATCTCCCCTCTTTTAGTTTAAAACCATTCCCCCTTGTCCTATTTCTATCAGACCATGTAGAAGTTGTTCCCTCTCCTGCTAGTAAGCTCCTCTCAAGTACTGAAAGACCACAATGAGGTCTCCCCAGAGCCTTCTTTTCTCTAGGCTGAACAAGTCCAGAAACATTTTTTGTTATTTTGTTTGTTTGTTTTTTTGTTTGTATTTTTCCAATAAGGTCTCTTTGGGAGATTCTGGGTGCTGCACTCTGTTTGGCCCTTGTTTCAGATCACAAGACTCAGACGAGCTCTTCTGTTGACATGACTCTGGCTATGAGGCCTGAGCATGTGAATTCTCTAAATACTGCTGGACTGAGCCCAGAAGAAGGTCCCTTGTGTGCATGAATCATTGCTTTCATGAAGCGCTTGGGCTGCCAGTTTGGTTCTGACCTCCCTTCTTCGAACTCATGGAGAGCTGCTGTGACATAGTGTGACATGGCCCCACATGTGTGGGGCTGGGAGACGACCAATGAAGTGACCAGCAAAGGGGACAGTGGATCCCTGAGACTGAGAGGAAACTCGGGAGCAGGGAGCATGGGAGGGAAGCAGCTGGCCACCCAAGGTGGGTGCCACACAAGGGCCGTGTTTCCCCCAGATCCCTCCTGTGTGGCTCATGCTGTGGGGGAGTCCAGTAACTGTGAGCCGATGTGTGTTACATTAACAAAGCTGCCTGCCCTAGGGATAGTCTTAGTGTTTGCCAGAATAAAAAGCTTCTATCATAAGTATCAGGAGGGAATGTTTTTATTTTGTACATATGCATAAGGCCTGATTCTGCTCTTCCCACCTTGATGTTCCTTGGTGCTGAACGCATACAGACTGAAAAATTCTATCATATTGGCACCTCCTTATCTACAGTTTCTACAAGCTTTGTGTTCCTTTCCATTTTCTTTTCATGTTTTCTATACTCAAACAATCCCATTTAACATCCAATTAGATTGCATTTTGTGGCCCTTTAAAGTTTTTCTTTCTCAGAGTGCCCACAAGAAAAAGGTACCATTCCCTTTTCTAAATTCTTGAAATCACAATTTCTAAATCCTTTCTTAGTGGTTTATTAGGGTCTCTGTGGGTTTGGTTAATTGTCACAGACTCATTTACCGCAGGCGGAGGAATTTTAATGTACAGAGCAAGATGGTTTATTCATTCAAAAATATTTTATGGGAAGTTGCTCTGAGCTGAAGTCATGTAAAATGCACTCTTGGGGGCCCAGCCTTCTTACAGTCTCATGTCTGAAACAAAGGAAGAACATACATAAACTAAGAGCAGAAAACTCTGGGTCACAGACCAACCCTTGTTTTGAGCATTGCTCATGTCCCAGAATGACTGACTTTTCAGCTTTCCTCTGAGAGCAATACTGAGCTGCAACCGATCATTCCCATGTGGTGCATAGAGCATTACTGAATTGCCCTGTCAATTTGAAGGTGGCATTTAACTCCAGCTAACAGGAATGCAACAAAAGTTCTTTCAGTTACTGTGATGGGAGGCAATCTGTATTACTCTAGGTCACCTTTTTTGTTGTTGTTCTTGTTTTGAAGGTGTGGAAAAGGAAGGAGGAATATAATTCATCTTCAATTCTGTGCTTAAATTAAGGCTATCAGGTGGTTCTAACAGAGTGGGGAAATCCCTGCGGTAGGTGCACACGGTCCCACATGACTCATTTTTCCTAATCCACTTAAAACAAGGTTGCAATTGGTTTTAATGCATCCCCTCAGAATAAAGGAAAACTGAGTTTTCTTGTGACAACTCAATAACCTAAGTGCACTCTTCTGCAGAGAGGAGCTTTCAAAGCAGAGTGAGGGTGAACCTTACATCTCCAGGCAAAGCAGTCTGTCATTTTTCATTTCTAAAGGGATAATTCTTCCTGACTACTCATTTGTCTACACATTTTCTCTCAAACTGTTCTTGCTTTGTTTTAGCTATCTAGATATTTACACAGCCTTCATCACTGTAGACTGCGGACACCTATGAGTCAGTGCTCAGTTTTGTCCTAGAGGCTTTCTATGAAAAAAAAAAGTTGCAGCAGCCATATTTACTGAAGGTCATACGGGAAATCTACAGTCACCCCTGGAAGCAAGTGCTGTCCTCTGATCACAGCCTAGTGCCTGACACAGCGAAGTATCTTTGTGTTCCTGAGTACTTCATTTCTTCGGGATGTTTTCCTTCTTGGTAACTGATGTCATCTGCTTTTTCCCTTCAATTATGCTTCTAGCATAAGAAATAATTGCAGGGAACAAGAGAGAGATTGCTTCTCAGCATTCCCATGGATTCTCTTCTACTTGAGGCAAGTAAATCTCCCTCTGGCATTATTGGAATTTTCTTGCTTGCTGCTATTGAGGAGTCTTGAGGATCGTGCACAAAGAAATAGAAAGGCTGCATTTTAGTCCTGGGAGTTTTAACAGTGCAGTCTGACTCAGAAGTCAGAGACACTATCTCATTTGGGGCCCAATCCTGCTATCACTGAAATTCACGAGACTCAGATCAAGCCTGTAGTTGGTGATTCAGTGACAACAGCCCTTACGCAAAACCACTAAAGGGACTCATTGTTCAACAGGCCCTGGCAAATTGATTCCAATTGTAAGAGCAGCAGGAAAGCAGAAGTAGTAAAGCGGCCAGTGCTTGTAGTAAACCCAAGGAGGTGATGTGGCAACTTGCATGAAAATCTAAGATACAGTACAGAAGAAAAACTGTATATGTTTTGGAGGTTTCTCTCCATGAATGCTTAAGCCTGCATTTTTCACTTTTCTCTGTATAGAAACACAGCTTTAGGATAAATAAAGCCATTGTGGTAGGATGAGCTGGCCAGGGAAGCAGAACCAATCTGCAATGGGTTATTTGCCTTACTCTGATTGGATGCTAGGATCAATCGCTTCAATCACTCGTCGGCAGAAACTAAAGGCTCTGACTGTTTTTTGTTGTTGTTATTTTCCTTGTTTTATTTCTCTTCTCCTTTTTCTTCGGGTTAGTACGTATCTTCAGGTGGCTTTGAAAACCTTCTCACTTTAACATCAGGACTTCAGGTTGTTCTAATTAAAAAAAAAAATAGCAAAAACCTTTCAATCCTCTCACATGATTTGCAACAAATAACGTCTTATTTACAGCTTGGTAAATGTTCGTGCTGGTAAATTGTTTACTCTTTCTAGGTTTTACTTTTTTTTTTAATCTTATAAACCTCTTTAGCAAGAATAGGAAACTTGCCTATTGAACATGTATGTTTAAAAGCAAGCAAACAAATAATTCAACTACTACAACAAAAAAACCCTGAATTCAGGCAATTAAAAATACGCAAGTAGGTCTGTGTAATTACTTCATTTGTGTAAAGTATTCAGTAGTAAAGTCCACTAAATCAGTTTAAGAATTTGAGCCCTGGATAACATATAGATGTGTCAGAACAAGAGGTTGCACAGATATCAGCCAGGCTGCTGGGACATACAGCAGCCAAGGTTCTATCCTCCTCTGGAAGTGGCAATCTTTATGCTAAGTATGTATGCAAATTTTGCTTGAATTGTTAATCAAATAAGTTACTCACCAGCTGCTGTTCTTCATGGTATAATCAGCAGCTTTTAAAGGGAATTCCATAAAAGAGAAAAACCAAAACTGTAATTATCTTGTAGAAGCAGAACTTCTCTCTCACGAGAACAGATTTATTTCTTTTTCCATTGAGAAAGGAATACATTTGCAAACATAATGATTGTAATTCCATTGAAGAAGGAATGTATTTACAGTTATGTACTCAGCTGTACCTGTCACAGTTCTTTTATTCTCTTTCCACGTCTCTAATGAGGCTGGAGATGCATCTGACATGAAAAAAGTTTCTCAACATAGATGAAAAATTCTAAATTACACATCAGAGTTAGGCATCAAACATCCATTTAAACTTCCACACAACTTTCCTCTGGTTCTCTTAGAAATAAGGCTTCCAATTACAGCAGTAAATAGCTTAGGTAAAATTACACAACAGAGGAGAGGCACATTTTTAGAAGCAGCCGGCTATTTCTCTGTTATTTTGATCTCTGTGAATGTGGTTTTATTTATTAATATGTGAAGTTGTCCACGCACATGAAAATCATGTGGCTGTGTTATTCTCAGTGTACACTCACATATGGTAGTTAAATACCTCAGAGTTCATTGTGTTTAGAGGGCTAAATAGAAGGACCTAGATCAAGGTGAGTTTTGCAGTGGCTTCCTTCTGTGATTATACAATAATGCCTATATGTTAGCTGATAAGGATAAAATTCATATATTGTTGTACAGCTTAAGTTTTTTGACAACTGCTATGTAAAATATGAACCAGGTGAGGCTGTTACAAGAAAAACCAAAAAGCAAAAGCACCACCAAAGTTACATCTTGACTGCAGAGGTTTTCCTCAAGCACAGTCTTACCTTAACAGTCCTCAGGCTAAGCAGTACTTCTCAAATCACCCTTTGGATTAGCTCGCCTTTATTGCATATGACAAAAGTGCTTTTTTGTGCATGAGTTTACTCTTATGCTGTGATGTCTGTTAACTGATGGAAGAAGTGGCAAAAATCTATATCTTTCCTGTTATCAGAGTCATCCTTTGTTGGTTTGTTTCCTTCTGAAGTTTGTCATTTTCTGCCTTGGGTACTGTGTTTTTCCTTTGTTTTACCATTTGCCCCCTGTACCATTCTCTATTTTGTAGGCATAAGAATTTTCCCATTTCTGCACTGGTGCAGTTATTTATCTGGGCCACATTTGTCCTTTTACTGTATTTTATTCTTTGTATTCATGCTGGCAGCAGAGCGTAACTGAAGGAGTGTGAAATCAGATGTATCAACTTTTGCAGATCCTAGATTTATTGACGGAATCTCTCCAGGTTTTTAATTTTGTTAAATACATAAAATTTAACAGGTGATATAGCCTGGTCATCTGCAGTTTTGCTGAAAAAGAAAAATAGAGACAGAATTAATGCTCTTGTTGTGAAACATTTCACTGAGAAATATTTTTTAAACTATTTCTTGAATTGTGTGTAGCTTTTCTTTCTTTCTTTCTTTCTTTCTTTTTCTTTTTTTTTTTTTTTTTTTTTTTTTAATAGTTGCTGGCACAATTTATAAGATCTTTACCCTGATCTTCTTACCTTCACTCTTTTCTTACAAAAAAGGTAAAAATCCTCTGGTCTCGGCAAAGAGTATTTTCAAAAAATACTTTCAACTGCACTTCACTGAAAAATTA
Organism: Lagopus muta; assembly: GCF_023343835.1. Classification (NCBI taxonomy): domain Eukaryota; kingdom Metazoa; phylum Chordata; class Aves; order Galliformes; family Phasianidae; genus Lagopus; species Lagopus muta. The sequence goes on from NC_064434.1 coordinate 96,942,603, forward strand.
ATCTTTCATTAAAAACAAAATGTTTGCAGTAGTGGTAATTTAATCCAATTTCCCAGGGTGTTGTTTTGGTATACATTTCTTTTAAGCAGCCCGATCAATAAGTATTTCCTACTAAATTGTTGAAGGAATGTCTTTTAAAAATGCTAAGAGCAATTAAAGTATGAGGAATTTTTCTCTTTGTTTTTGGAAACACTTACTGGTATTGCCAAAGAAGTTTATTTTTCCTGAATCTAATGATTAACAATAAACCTGTAGAAAATGCAAGGCCTGACTAAGAGGTTGACAATTAGTGAACTGCTCATAGGTTTTGACAGATGGAAGCAGTTACAGCTGAACCGTGGGGCAGGAGAAACCCAACTAAATGACTACGTTTCCAAAAAGACTGCTAGATATAAAGTGCTCCACCTATAAAATATGTAATAAAATATTTACAGAATTCCACAAGATCATTCAAAACTTAATATAAAAAGAAATCTAACCTGCCTCTTGCCAAGTTTGCTGTTGATGCCAAAGAGGGGAGCTCCATTTTGCAAGGAAGGGAATGTGCTCTGAGGCGGTTGGAGGATAGACCTCATTGTGGAAGAGAGGCAGGGGTCTCTCCTGACCCAAGTGAGAAAGACTGCCAAAGAAACACTAAACAAAATCTGGAAGTTCCTCACCTGGCTCCATTATTTACAGCAGTGGTGAATAAACTTTCATGCATTAACTCACTATCAAAAAATACCAAGTCTAAAAAGAGAAAATTGTGTCTTAAATTCTGTAGAAATATAACCAGTGAGCTAATGCCAAGTAATCCTACCCTAGGTCCCTAACTAAGCTTTCTCTGACTGATTGAGGTTAAATTCTAAGAGGTAAATGAGAAATACTATTTTTTTGTGTGGGGAACTATAAATATCAGGCACTAATTTAAATTGAACACCCACCAGTTATCTGTCCTTACCTGCAAAGGGATATTTTTCCAAGCCAGGTGTTCTGGGACCGCAATTCTCTTCCGACTCTTCATAAGTTACTCAGATTCCTCCCTGCAAATATTTCATCCCATTCATAGGATACATAGCTTGGACTGTGCGGGTCGTATTGCTGAAGGTGCATTATAGTGTGGACCATGTTTGATGTGAGCTGAAGTATTAGAGATGAAAAACATGCATATAGAATAGCTGACAGAGGAATACAGCTATTTGACAGAGGAATACAGCTATTCTGCTACCTTGTGCTCTGAGAAGTTCAGCATTGTAAAAAATTTCCTGAAATATTGTGATGACTATTTCTGTCTCTAAGGTATTGCTTTGTACGAGCTGTGCTGCTGCTCCTCTAAATAGAAAAACAATCCTGCCATGCAGACCAAGCTGCCATTCAGTTGACCAGGAAAGCCTCTCATGCACCAAATGGTTGACTCTGCACCGAGCTGAGCAGCATGGTGCCGTAGGGAAGCCAAATTCTAAGGCCTGATCCTGCACTCAATGGGAGTGTTGTCTGTTCAAGTACTGCAGAATCTGGCCACTAGCCAAGTTTTTACAGGTCAAATAACATAAGGGAATATTTTAGTCTGAACCACTTCCTGAATTCCCAATGAAGAATGCAGAGTCAAAATATAATGAATGGTGACTGCATTCTACTGTAAGCAATAGCTGCTATTTACCAAACAGAGAGTAGAGTGTAAATTAAATGCAAGATTTCCTCCTGGTCTTTTGACTTCTTAGAAACTTTCCTTCTTAATGCTTAGAATTTGGACTGATTACAGAATTTCCTAGAAATATGCATGGATACAGTACTGAATGAATTCATCAATGCTAAACTTCCTTGCAAGCCAAGTTTTTGCTATAATTTGACTAATGGACATACAGAGAATAGGTTGACATTAGCCATTCTTTTACTCAAAATTAGTCCTTTTTAGCTTAACAGAAAACAAATCACTCCATAATTGTTCGTTACAGCTCTCACAATTATTACTTCACTAGTGATTTTTCTTATCCACTGAAAAATCAAGTGGTTTTAAAGGATAGTGCTTTCTTTTATGAGAACATCATTTACAACACCATAGCATGGAATCGACATTTACAGGCTTTTGATTATAACAGTGACATGTTTTACAGCATCACATTAATTTTATGGAAGTAACGAGGGAACGCTGAAAGTATCTTAGAGACAGAAAGCTTTGTTGTGACTTCCTTCACTCCTGAAGTCCTTCCTTTCTTTCCTGCTGGATAAGGTGAGAGCACAGTTCAACAGTTTGCTCTGAATCCAGCCTGGAAACACATCTTTGGACTGGGATGTGGCCTAAAGTACATTTGATTTATTTTATGCAGTAATCTTTAACACTTTAAGCTAAACTAGTAGTCCTATATGTGCTATAGAAAATGGGCAACGTGCATGTAGATTAAACAACCAAGTGCACCACTGCACACTGGTGTAGGTTTAAGAACTAATGAAAATGGCTATACAAGCTTCCTAAGGAGTGGACAGAGCTTTAGACCAGCTTTGCATAAGTCATGGAAAAAGAATTAAGTAGTTACTGAATATGTGTTAGTGTATGTGCAAAATGTTACACAAAATTATGCAAGTCCTGCTTTAACAATTGCTTTGTTTCAAGCAACGGATAACTTCATTAAATTAATAGGGTGCTTGTACACTTAAAGATGAACATGTGCTTAAGTACCTTTCTGGCTCAAAAACATACCCATTAATTTTAACTGCCAAATGATTTTTGTGGTTTTGGACTGCAAAAATAATATCCAGAGAGATCAGATATTGGGATCCCACAGGAGCAAATGAATACATAGGAATATCAGTGTTGTCTTGGACTTTACATGGCGGAAAATCTAGCTGTAGATCCAATATCTTAGATCACTGTAAAGGGATTTGGAATAAAAAACAGAGAACACATGCTTTGCCTGTAATGGTATAAAGCTGTCACCATCCATAACATTTTCGCAACAAGTTCAGTTCAATCAGTACGAACTAGTGTATGAATCTAAGGTGGACCAGTTCATGTTAATTTTCCTCTCATTGTGTTATTCTCAGTAGCAGTGCATGCATGTCGCTAAACCTTCAGGATTTACCATCAGTTCAGGAGGTGTAGTTGTTGCTAGAGAAGGCTGGAATCTGTCCCTGCTAATTCTGTTCAATCTGTGCATTTGCCTGCTGTCTATCCAATGGGTCATGTGTTATAATCCAGCCCTCTTTTCATGTAGCTGTTACTCACATGAGCAATCCCCCTGGTTTCACTGGAACTGGTTAGAGAAAGAAAAACTGCACCATGTGAAAGTGTCCTGTGACCTCTTGCAGCCGTCAATATTATTCACAAAGGGTAGAATAAGTAGAACAGATTTGAGTCTACACAAAGGTTTTTGAGTGCTTCCCTACTTTCTGTATGGATGCACTGAGGTCTCCAGCAACACTGCAGTATTGAGAACACTGTCCTAAGTGGTTTTGCAGGCTGTCTCATCTGACCTGCACCCCCTCCTGCTAGGAGGTCTGGATGCAATCACTTGCTGTATAGGCATGAAGCTACTGTCATGTGTAGACTATGGGAAATGTCAATAAAAGAGCTTCTGCAGGTTAGGAGGGAAGCTAGTTTTTCTCTTCATGAATTTAAAAGGTCTCACCATTACTCAGCTGTTTAAATGACACTGCTTGAATTATGAAGCTGAAGTACCCGTTGTCTGAACAGGTATCTATTCTGACCAAGCAAATAGAAGGCCAGTCTTTGCATATGTCCTTGAAGTTTTGCACCAATCTTTCCTGTTATATGCAAGAGTGTCATTTCATGTGTAAAGTCACTTACAAATATATGTGGATACTGACAGACTGAAGCACAGTTTCTTCGGTATAGAATCATAGAATATCTCAAATTGGAAGGGACCCATAAGATTCATCAAGTCCAACTTTTGGCTCCACAAGGACCACCCAAAAATCAGGCCATGTGTCTGAGAGCTTTGTCCAGACACTTTTTGAAAACTGGAAATCTCAGTGCCACGACCACTTCCCTGGGGAGGCTGTTTCAGTGCCTGATCACCCTCTGGTGAAGAACCTTTTCCTGATATCCAGCCTGAACCTTCCCTGTCCCATCTTCATGTTGTTCCCTTGGGCTTGGCTTTGAACTGTAATTCGACTTTTGTAGGGCAGGCAGGCTTCCAATTGTAACAGACGATAGAAAAGACCACTGCATTATGGCTGAGCTGCTCAAAAAATATTTTGGTTTCTGTATTAGAATGTAAAATGTCAAATTAAAAGAACAAATTTAATTGGAAAACCAAAAATCAGAACAGTTACTTCAGTTTGTAGCAACTAAGTGCATTTTCAGGTGAGAAGTGCCAAAACCAAAAAATGTTTGGAGGAAAACCACTTTAAGCAAAAACAGAAATCTAACAATAGCAAACAGTTTTGAACAAAAGATTAATAATTTCTTGGGAAGGAAATCAGGCTCTTTCTGCAACACACATGAAAAGAAAAAAAAAATGCTTATTGAAAACCTGATTTTCTGACAAAAGAAAGTTTAGAAAGAGTTTCCAAGCAGCCTAGTAACAATTGCAAATACTGCTACTCCCCAGACACTCGCAAAGGCAGCTTGGGCTGGACAGCATGCAGAGTAATTAAAGAGCAGTTATATGGTGTCTGGGCATCCCAACTTTATAGAGCTGCCAAAATGCGTTGGCAGAGAGACAAATCCTCTCCCATCTCTTTTGATCTTCCATCCCTTTTTCCTTGATGATGAATAGAGGTAGAAGGACCTGAATGTTTCCTTCAAACACCTCAGTTTCAGACCATTACGACTAGGCCGGTCTTTTATGAACATTTGATGTGATACGAGCAGTGGGGCTTACTCACAAAGTGGTGACCAAGAAAGTCCCATGCTTCCTTCTGAGAACTTTGAATAAAATTCATCCGGAATAACAATTGTGATAAATCCAACTGTTGGCTTACAAAACCTAACTCTTTGGTGGCAAGTGTAGTACGTCTCAAGGTCCTCTCTCAAGGTGGTTTATTTTCTCCCACTTGAGGGGTGGGATTGTTTGTAAATGGATCTCCGTTTTGGACACGGATTGCAGCTTTTGTCTCAAAACTTGTGTGAGAGCATTCAAGAAACAATACAGATGGGGTGTGCAAGATGTGCGTTTTAAGCAAACCCACGAACCACTTGTTCACTAGTAATCTGCATTAGCCATAAGAATGTGATTATGGAGCTCTTTAAATGTCTCAGTATAGATCTGGATTTGGTAGGAAACTTTGAGATACAGTGTTGATGCATGGGCAAGCATATGTACATGCTGATCTGTCTTATATGATGGACATAATAGATGATTTGTCTAACATAACTGAGTTATAAAGAACATATTGATATAAGTAGGATCTTCATTCCTCTCTTGTTTGATTCTCTTTTCATATAGTCAGCTATAATTAAACACTGATCTTGGAAAGATCGCTTTTTTTTTTTCCCCCTCATAGTATAGGACTTCTTCTTACATAGATAATTCTTTTGGAAGGTTCTCCCTCCCACTAAATTTTACAGGCCATTTGATGCAGATTGCTACCTCAGAGACAAATTACAACTTATAAAGACATCGGTATCTTTTAACTGTTTTCTTACTTTGGGATATGCATTTCACTTTCTTCTTGTGCAGCAGATTACAAACATAATTTCCATATATAATTTCCATAGTATAATTTCCATAGTGATTTGCTGTCTGCAGAGCTCAGCTAAATTTTCTGAAGTGTCAGTCAAACAATTTATCTAAAGAACAAAGTATTGCATATGTGCAAGATTACTTAAGATTTTACTGCCTGATGAGCACAAGTAGTCCTAAACCACTTTTACAACTTTACCTTCTAAGCTCCTAATTTCTTGCTAGCAGTGGTTTCAATTAATCTGAAGTTATCCATTGATGTGTCATGTGTCTCTGATTAAATATAATCTTGGTTTTCTTTTCTCAGGACTGTAGTTTATTGTGCTGTCCCCACAACTGCTATAAGTGGGTTATGGCATGTGAGCAGTGGTTGAAATAGGCTAGATTCTCAGCATTTTCTCTTGAATTCAGTGTAGCTAGATGAAGATTTTGCTTGAGCATTTTTCTCAGCCTTTTCAATAAACAAAATCAGTGCTGGTGCTAGCTTGCAGAGGCAGTAGAGGCATTGAAATGGGGTCTTGATATCCCTGGGTCTCCAGCATTGCAAGCTAAAACACTTCATTGCTGTAGTGCTCCATGGTTTTCAAATAGTCCCAACTACTATGGCTTTATAAAGAAGGTCTGGTCTTCCCTCCTTCACAGGGGACAGAAAAAAACAACCTTCATACCAGATCATCTGACTGCACCACAAAAGCACCCATAAAAGTGGGTCATGCTTTCTTGATATCCTAAGGAGAAATGTACAGAGCAGCATCCACAAAAATGCAGTGATAGCTGAGTATGTTTGTTCATAGAACTGCATGCCTCCAGGTGCTTCACGCTGTATTTATTATTCTGCAGCAAAAGTATACTACACCTTTAGTTACTTCAGCTTTTCTATTCAATCTTTCTGTGGTTACTTGTAATTTACTCTAACTTGGAGCCTCTTCTCCACTGAAAATATATGAAGTCTGAAGTCTGATATACAATAGCTTGTTAGTGAAACATTTCAAGAATATTGCTCTGGCATTAGGTAGTTTTACTGAGGGTTTCCATTAATGTTTTTATCTGTGTTTGTTTGTTTATTTTGATGTGTTAGCAAGAGTCTACTATTCCACAGAGCAGTAAAGATTTCATTATTGAAGTAATAATAGCAACATATTTTCTCCTTCCACAGGACACCATTCAATAAAGGAAACACCCCTCTTTGTTTACTTCCATCAACATTTATTCTTTTCTCTATATCACTATGGAAGAGCAGTAGTGGTTTTAGAAAAACCTATTGGTCAGCTGAATTTTAACCGAAAACTTGTTACTGACCCACAGTGTCATTTTAAACAGGTGGAAGACTGAAGATTAAATGAGTTTTCTAAGGCCCTTTTGGGAACAGGTATCACACTGATTTCTCTGTGTTGAAAGTACAGGGTTCAGCTAGAGAACTAGACACTTGAAAAGTTGCCCTGAATTCTTCTTTCCTGTTATCTCCACTTTCCTGTATACTCTACTTTCCTGTTATCTTCTTTGTTGTAATTGATGCGAGGCATTAGATTCACTGAAACTCTGATACAGATTAGATGGCCAACACAAAGACAGTTTAGGTCATGAGTGCTTTGAGAGATTTGGTCTGCCTAAAATTCAATTGTGATGTAGTAGTATAATTGATTACATCTACTCCCATCACATCAGAGAAAGGAAAATTATTTGAGATACAGTTTGCTACCCAGGATCTTCCTTCAGTAAACAGACAGCAAACAGACATAAACATGGTCATGTTCCTGTGTGAGCTAATCTAGCTGTTTCTGCTCCAGCAGGAGGATTGGACTAGATGATCTTTTGAGGTCACATCCTGTGATTCTGTGATTTGGTTTCTGGACATACGTTTTTGAACAGAAGCATCAGGGTAGCTGTATATGTTGCATGTTTCATAATACGATAAATCTTGTCAGGGAATTTCCAAATGTATAATCCATTTTTATATAAAGTCCATTTGGGTAGGCACGACTGTGTCTGTCTGCTGTACACACTCCACTCTGCACAGCAACCAGTTCTTGTTTGGGAATGACCTTTTATGCTCACTGAAGTTCTTTAGTTAATGAGCACTGACCTCGAGGTGAAAGAGCAAAACTGGCTTTAAGCTAAGGATTTGAGCGGACCCAAACACTTGGCTTTCTGTCCTGTGTCTTTGTAAAAATGAAGAACCCTGCTTTATAATCACAATGGAATTTGAAGTGCGGTTAACTGGAAACCCTACAGTATTTTCAGATCCTTGGACAGCAGCCACCGCAGTTACATAAATGCAAAGTATTATTGGAATAGGTAGTAGGTGTCCTTCCTTCCTTAGGAATTGCCCCTACTTAAAATCTCAGTTCCTGTAACTTCCCAAAAGCACTTCTAAATCTTCTTTTTTTTATTTTTTATTTTTTTTTAAGGTATGACTCAGTTCCCCTGCCATCTCCTCTCCTAGGTTGAAATCAAGGTTTCCCATCTCTTTTCCCTACATGGCGTGAAACAGTGGATATGATGTATTCTCATTTATAGTATGCTAAAGCAGAATATTTCTGCAATGTTTACAGGTACTTCCTGCCCCGCAGGAAGATTATAGGATTTCCATCCTCCTCAGAGGCAGTGCAGAGGCTTTATTGGAGCCAAGGAACTCAAGCTGTGTGATCTCTCCCTTCCTGTTTCTTTTGCTTGACGCAACATGGTAGAGTTGTTTGATGTCTAGAGTGAAGGATGCAGAAACTCCAGCTTGCTAAATTCATCACATTTCCTTTATTATGTTCCATATTAGGAAGTTGTGAAAATTAACATTATTTCTTTTTCTTTTGCAAATTAACTGAGGTACCAGAAATGTTTGAAATCCTGAGCATTCTCTCTTTATAAAAAAAAAGAAAAAAGAAAAAAAAAAAAGAAAAAAAGAATAAAAGAAAAGAAAAAGAAAAAATTAACCTTTTGAAAGATTTTTGTCCACTTTATGGTATTTGTTTTATTATTTTTATTATTAGATAGTTTGAGATAGCTAAACATTTTCAAATACCTTTGCAAATCTTCATCTGTATGCCCTTTCCTTGAACTCTTCCACATGTTGAGCTTAGGTAGAAATGGCAACTGAAAAATAGTCAAATACTCCATTTGGAATTTTACTCCATGTGTGAACTTTTTGCTCAGCTTACTACCTTACTTCTGCCACAAGGCAGAAGGAGAATTTTCTAGGAGTTTCTTTCAGCCCTTCTCAGATTCTGAATTATTCTGTCTCTATCTGCCAGCACTGCTTGGTACTGTTGGCCTTACTCATCACTACTTAGTTCTGAACACTGGTGAACGCTGCATTTGGCTGATCTTATTGCACGTGTCCAAGTCTACTTCTTGTTCCACACATGAATCTATGAACTCAAATCTGCTTTCTTCGTGATGTTCTTATGCATGTCACAAAAAGACTGTCACTTGTTCCTCCCTTTGGGACTGCAGCTCTCACTCCTTCAGGTTTAGTGCCTCCCAGAGATGCCTCTTCAAATCTAGGTGGCAGAAAAAGCATTCTGTATCAGCAAACTTCAGATCATATCCTTGAATCAATACCTACATTAGCTTTAGGAATAGGACGATTCAGATTAGCACTGCTGATACGAATATTGCACATTCATGAATTATGACTAAGTGCAATGTAGAAACAGCCTATATGACACAACTTGTGGGAGAAAAGTGTGCTTGATGTACTCCTACAACACATCATTGCATGATAAAACTTCTTCTATTGCAAGAGTAACATAATATCTAACTTGTTTGCTTGACTGACTGCCTCAACAATATCTTAGTTAACGGTAAGTTCAGGTCAAGCCTTTAAATAATGTTTTATTATGCTTAAGGAGTCTAAATAGTGTTCTGAAACATTTTGTGCAGCATGTTTTCTGGTTATTTTTTCTTATCTCAAGTGTAAAATGTATTGGTTTGACATTTCCAGAAAGTTTTTTTAAAGCCAGACAGAAAAATAATAAAGAATATTTGATCCTTTTTCTTGGATGGAGATCTACTGCATGAGCTTGAATACTTATATGGGTGTGATTTTGGTCCAGATTCCTTTGGCCCTAAGGCTGATATCATTTGGATTGTTCTACTTAAATATTCTAAATGATGTATCCTTTCCTTCAAATCTGAGTGCTTCATGCCTTTTTTTTTTTTTTCATGGATCAGCTCAAGTTCCATCTTGATACTGAAGGAGACATTTTGTGCATATTTTGCCTGCTACTAGTAACACATTTATAGTAATTATAGCTGATTTAACAAAATTATTTAGGCTTTTGTCTTACTGCCCACTATTTTATTACTATTTGCTGTATAATATTGCTAGACAGTTTCTATTTAAAATTCTTTCATTGACTTTCGATGTTCAGCTTTTTGTTGCATTAGCATTTAAGTGAACTGCAGTGTTCTGTAAGACTTATCTTTACTGCATCTCCCATTCTGGTTGTTTGAGGGGAAAACAGCACTGACATAGCATAAATATATTGCCTATGCAGAGTAGAAGATGGAGAATGTAAAGAAAATCCCTATTATAGGAGGTTTATGACACCAAAGGAAAAGAAGATCATAAGGCAACCTACAGAATCCTTTTTGGATTGTTTTGGCATATATGGAGGGGAGGGTCCTCAGTGCAGCGTGGAGTAGAAATATCAGTGCAATGCTTTGAATACTCCCAAATCTGTCAGCTCAGCACTAAGGGCCTGTCTGCAAGAAGACAGTACATGCCAGTATGGAATGCTGTCATAACTTAAGGGCCATAGCCATGAGGCTAACATAATATCTGTGAGAAGAAAATATTGCTTTAATTATTATTACTGTGATTCTTCTCCATCATGAACTGGAAAGTGATTTGACAAAGTGATAAGCAACTACACACCACAAAGAGACAGTCCATGCATAGAAGATAATGTCATAAAAAGAAGAAGATAAAGCCAGTAGAAACAGCAGGCATGCAGGAGATCCTTACATATCAGCAACAGATGTAATCTCTCTTGCATTATAGATAACCTTTTCTATATTTTTTTTCACATATCTTGTGTGCAGAAAACATTTCAGGATGGCCACTATGGGAAAAGTTTCCTTACTGCATGAATGGCCACAAAAATCTGCTTTGAGACACTAATTAGAAAATACCTGATAAACCTAGTCAATCCTTACATTAAAATTGGAGGGGATTTTATACTGTTGTTCATATTAATTTCTTACAAAGTGGGTAAGCTCTTGGCACTGTAACTCTCCATCTGTTTCTTACATGCAAATACAGCGGTTTCAAAATCCATGACATGCTGGACCTGCTTTACATTCTGCTCACAAATGCCTGTGTAATGTCATAAAAATGATGTGGAAAAAATTGGTTTCTTTTCATGCACTGTAAGTTAAAGCATTTGGGTAGATTTTGAGGTCAGAAAAGACCATTACAGTCATGGTGCCAGACCTAAGGGCCGTAGCATTTCACCTAGTAGTTTCCATATGGAGCATATGATGTAGGAAATATGAGTATGTTTTTAAAGGAAAATCCTTCTTTAGTTTGAAATGTAAAAACACAGTTGCTCTAAAAGAGATCTTTTGAGCACATTTCTATCAAATAGTAAAAACTGAAGAATTGTTGTCTCTTCATGTTAATTTTAATATAAAATGTTGAATTACTTGTTAGATGATTTTATTCTATGTAACAAGGTGTTGAAAGAAAGAAAAGCCGGACAGAGAAAGACTGAAAGTTGGAAATCTCTGAGCTTCAGAAGAGATCATATATCATAATCTTGAAGTAAGAATCAAGGGTAACTGGAAGTAATAGGCACCCACTTTGTTGCAGTACAAATCACTCTGAACTAGGAGAGGTAACAAGGCAGATGACATATGGTTAAAAATTCAGAAATGCAATCCTTTGTTAAGTAACGTAACTAGGATCCAGCTGTGGGAATATTTTTGCCAAAAGTCCTCAGGATATTGGCGTCAACAGTATTATGTCAGATTATTTTTGGGCTCGTATTTTGGAGGCATAATGCCAAATAATGTAAATTACTGAGAGATTTTTGGATTACCGGGTGACTGTCAAACCCATAGACCTAGTGTGCTCCGCTCAGGTCTGAGGATGGCATTTTCAATGGCATATACAGGGACTAGCTCTAATTACATGAATGTTCATCTTGCTGTTCTTTCAGATTGTGAATCAAAACAACACACTCCTTCCATAGACAGCAGAGCCACCTATGAATGTATGAGGTTCATACTGAATGATACTGAAACTACATCCACAAAACCATGGAGAAAGCTTGGCTGTGAATGTTGTCTTGTTTTATCAGCCACTGTTTGACATTCAGCCTTTTCCGGCATACGGTGAGGCATTCAGTTCCGCTAGCTGCACAACAAAGTATATTAGAAGGAAAACGGAAGCAGACAGGCAATAATCCACTCATGAGTGTCTTCCAGCTGAAGGTTAACCCAGCTGATTTTCTCATGGTTTCTTTGGGTGAATCAGCAGAGGAAATGAGAGAAAATATACATCAGAAGACATAGTTCAATGTGACCCTTTTTGAAATTGTTTAATTTTACTATATATGCCACTCAATTTTGAGTATCTTAGGATTTGAAAGCAGAGCAGCAAGCACTGTCTGCTGTCCTGTGACAATACTATCAGATGTGATTGGTGATTATCAAGCAAGAAAATCCAAGACATTCAAGCTCTATTACTTGTAAATGTGAAGATTCTTAGAAGTTTTCAGATTTTTCATGAGTTGAGGCTTATAATAGAAACTGTTGAATGCACTGGAGGTTTGAACCCTTCATTTCACACCACTTTGAAGTTTTCTTTGTTTTTGTGTCTTGTTAAGCTATACTGAATGACAATACACACTTGTTTGAAATATGTTGTATTAAACTAAAGCTGGAAATCTACAAAAGTCCTTCTTGATATGTAAACCTACCATTTACCATTGATTTTGCTAAAACTGTATTTGGAAATTATACATAAGTGTATTGGTAGGTACTTTTAGAGCATAGCCTGTTTTACTCCGAAAGGTTAATAATGCTTACAACTCCATATTTTCTATGAAATTCAGTAGAGAACATAGCAAAGATGTGTTTTAGAAAAATGGAAAATACTTTTTCCCTGGAAGGATGAGCACAGTTCTGAGAAAACTTGAAAAATTCTACCTTTTGTGAAATCTTCTTTGAACTATCCAAAATGCCTTTTGGATGAGTGCTCCATTTCTGTTGAGATTGCTTCCTGGTAGACACCATTATTTTCTATCAGCCTCGCCACTATGCTGTGTACTTTAGCATGACTCTCCTTGTGCTTCATCCAGAAGTTTTAAAGTAAAATGAACTCAATCACATTCTTTTTACAGACAACATAAGACAATTTGATGCTGCCTAAAAAGGATTGAGAGTGGGGTAGCTTCCTGCTGGCAAAGTAACACAATTGTATGTTACGGCTTTCAACTCGGGTCATTATTTTCCATCCTTATCTGTCTTGGGCAAAAGTAGGGTGTGGCCTTTGCTTAGGATATCACTGAATAACAAAACTGTTGGGAGAGAGAGCAAAAGACTTCAGTACAGTAGTGATTATCTTAGAATGCAATAGTTAGAAGGGATTTTTGGGGCCATTTTTGCTAAGCCACAAGATTGGTCAGTGCAGAGGGTGACACACTGAATGAGAAAGCCTGGCAGCAACTTTTCCTCTCCTTTTGCTAAGTAAAATGTCACTGTTCTTCGAGGACAGCTATGAATCTTATTAAACTCTTTACCACTATAATTGTTTCTGATGAAATTCCACAGTCTAAGTTGCTTAAGTACATGTTGTGTAATTGCACATTGTTTTAGGAAAGAGCAAAAACTTATTTTCTAAGCTCCTCATTTTAAATTTTGTTATGCCTTTTTTGGATTTCCTGAGAAGATTTTTTTTCTTTGCTTGGAGAGCTGGTGTGTCCTGCTTTGGATTTTGAAATCTGGATGTCTTTTTTATTATTAAAAAGGCTTCCCCCTGTTTAGGCTTCTTGAGAACTGTGAATTATTTACTCACAAATTTATGTCATAACACTTGATATTAAAAAAAAAAAAGGAAAAGATGGAAAGAGAAGAAATCTTTTCCTTTGCTTCATCCATGATGGTTAGTTGTGACATCTTTTTATTGCCTGAAAAACTGCTTGAAGGACGTGACAAAATCACAACCCCCCTTTCTGTCAGGCTTGCCCTGGGAAGAAGCTCTTTACAAGCTAAATTTGACAGAATAATTTAAAATGTCAGAGATCCATCCTTTTAAATGGAACACACACACTGTCTTTTCTTTGGAAATAAGTGACATTCCCTAATGTATTCTCTTTTAGTTGTAAACACATTTGGTATAATTCTTTTCTTGTACAGCTGGCCTAACCTTCTTACCTATTTACAGTCATCTTCCTTCAGTTGTCAGCAAGCTTTTCGCAGTTCTGTAGGAGGCAAATTTAATCAGATACTATGGTTTTCCCAAACAATATTGTGCCAAGATTTTTAGATCCCAATTCCCCCATGCTATCAGATTGTTACATAACAAATATCAGTAGCAGACAGATCTCTGTGTGACACTCAAAACCCAGTTCTTGTCATAGTAACACATAGGAGATGGTTCACGAACTCTCCATTTCCAATATTTGGTTGTTCTCAAGCTATTGCTGGGTTGGAAGAACTATGGCTGATTATCAACCTCAAGGATTTAAGCAAGTATGTCTGTAACATCTATTTATGGAAGGAAAAGCTCTTTGCATTCTTATGGCACCAGCTCCTGGGAACAACTACAGATTTAAGAGATCTGAACCAACATTGCCTCATACATCACAGACACGGGATTTTTCTGTGGTTTGTGTTAGGCAAAAATATTAGAACTCTGGCTGTTGTGTGCTATTGTTACTAGACTTCTAGTATGGGCTACTGGAGCTGCATGGTGGAAAGAATCAAGGTGACAATCTGAAGGAGAGTTCTTATTGCTAGACTGCAAGAGGGGAATAGCTGGTTGTGCTGGTAGTTCAACTGTTTTCGTAGACAAACAAATGGAATAAGCCTGACAAAGCAGTTCATATAAAAAATGGACCCATCAAATCTGCTAAATTAGACAGGATTAACAAAAAAAGTTTGATTATTCTGCAAAAACATGTACCTACTTATGTCTGCTAAGATGAGACTTAGTGTCATCTGCAGTTGTCACAGACCAGTAAAGTATTGGAAGAACAGAGAAGACATCATGAAGTGGGGAAGATTCCAGGAATGGTTGAGAGCAAGCTTTGAGATAAATTTTCTCCCAGTTTTGTTACCAGGTGCACTTATCTGTCAGTGGCTGTTCTCACATCATCTCCTGTGACCATTTTTCTGATGCTTTCAGGCTATTTGCAACATTTTCACACCAGCTGGCACATATTATTGTGAAATATCCATACCAGTTTCTGCACAGACCAAATGCTGACTCCCTCACAGGAGGAACTAGCTTTACTCTATTTGCATTAGAATGGAGTTTGACTCCTTGGCATTTCTTAACATCAATGAAATTTTAATTTATACTTATTTTGCCTTAGTTCTGCCAGTGATGTAGAATATAAACTCGAATCGGGTCTGTGGTAAGAAATTGAAAGTTAGAAACACAGATGAAATCATTATTTTCCTAAATTGTAGCCATGTTTTTCTGTTTTACCCTGAGCTGCTTAACTTCAAGTTAATTACTTGTCTCTAAGCTTCAGATAAGCAATTGATTCAAATAAATTGTGAAAAATGAAAGAGAGGAAAAAAAAGGAATAATGGACTGAGGACATGAGTTTATAAAAACAAAATTTTCAGCACAACTTTTCCCAGGCATATTCAGCTCTGCTACTGCTACTAGCATACAAATTATTAAAATGAGCTTAAGGACATAACCCATTGAAATAACAGTAAGCAAGCAGGTAAAGTACACAGCTTAGGAGAATGGACAAAGAGATGTAAGCCATTCTTCCTAAGTGCAGTAGTCTCTGTTGAAAACAGAATTTAAAATACAACAATCTTCTCCAATAAAAAAGCATATGCTTTGATACTGATAGTTTAATGTATTATTTAGACTCTACTGACAGAAACTAAATGAAACCAGGCAGAAAAAAAATTTTATTGGCATGTGGGGCTTGAGGTAAGAATAGTTTACACAATGGGAAAAAATGATAGATATATCCTATTTATACAGAAAATTTTTGAGCTGCGAAAAAGGTGGACAGCAATATCACCACTTGCTCTCTTTTGGGCTATGACCATAAACTCCTGGGGGTTGATATTTACAAGGAATTTGACATAAATCCCTTGTACAACGGTCCACAGGAGCGTAGGCTTGAACACGTCGGTGTCAGCCTACTTGCAGTTAATTATTTCCTCCCAGCAGTTATTTTTGTTCAAAGAATCATGAGAGGTCCTTCAACTGTAACATGGACATGGGTAGGTCTTCTAAACTTTTTATAAGCTTTTCAGGATGCTCCTTTTATCTGCCTGGACTTTATCATCAGATTCAATATCTGCAAGATAAAATCACACAAAATGCGTATTTTTTTATGTTGAATTGGATCTTATATTCTCTCTTAGTTACTTTTTGTTGCCTATTGGTTGCCTGTTTTCCATTGTTTGTATTGTAGTGGCAAAAGAAGTGGGAGCAGCTATTGATGTTTTTACATGAAGTAAGAGCCACATCACAAGGATAGAGGAGGTAGGAGGGAGGCAATAGCGCTGAAATGCAACACGCTGAAGAAAGAAAGTGCTTTGATACAGTGATAATAAATTTGTGGTCATTGCTCCTGCAATATACTTCAGAGGCCCTAGATTTAGCAAGATTCTATTTCTGAGGCTACAGAATGTACACAATTACAAAAGCAAGGATAAAAGAAAATCATGTGTACAAAGTCAAGGTACAAGCCAAATAGTTTTTGGTACAACGTAATTAGGAATGGCTCCCTCTCAACATTTTTTTCAGTGTTTGTCTCTTCTGGAATATCTTGCACCTTCCTCTGAAGTGCTTCTGTTGGTCATGCAGTGATCCTGCCAGACAGATCACTGGTCCTGTCTGCGTTCCTGTAACTGTCTATTTACACCAACCACTATTTGGGGTTTGGTTTCAGTTTAAATGATTTGGAACAAAGCTGTCATTTTGGTTTGAGGAATGAAGATTATGAATAAATTAATTTGCTCTGTCTGCTTAACCTAGTCTGTTGGACTGCTCATAACTAGGCAGCTTGGAAAGCAGAGAAATACCCGTGCTGTTACCTACCCTCTGGACAGAAGCCCCTTTAGATTCATAACTTAAAATTAGGCAGACAGACCAACTTACCGAGGGAAGGAGAGGATTCTGGATCCCTTTAACATGCAGTTCATTTTACTACATGCACGCTTCACATCCATCCAGGAAACAATTGTGGAACCTGGAACTATCCTAAGTAAACCAGAGATCTGGTCATGTTAAATTCTAATACTTAAATTTTCCACTGTAACATAATTCCCCTTCTACTTGCCAGAAGTTTCAATTATTGGTTGATTGTTTTCGTGTATTTATTCTTCAGTGCTCTTGACTAAATTAAAGAGTAATTTGAAAATACATAAGTATGAAAGAGCAGAGGATTATAAACCAAGGTATTATTTGTTCAAAAATTGCATGTTGTGTCCAGGGATTTCAAGTCATTTTACAGCTATTACTGACTTCCACTTGACAACAAATTGATAGAGTGGGTAATAATAATTCTAAAGAACTGCCGCAGTGGTCAGCTGCAGTGTGAAAATAAATGCCTCATTACGCTGCGATAAAGACAGATGAATGTTCTAAGTTTTTGTATGTGCAGGATAATTTTTTAAATTCCTCTGGTAGCCAGTGTGAGGTCAAAATTGTGTTTCTCTTTGTTAATGCTTGGTCAAAGAAGTGCAGGGAGTTAATTTAGCTCAAAGAAGTCTGGGTAAATCTGTAGGAAGGAAGTCTGCAGACAGGAAGGAGGGGTGTGGATGGGAAAGGCTTGCCCTGTGGTGCGCTGCATTGAATGCAGTCTCGAATCACAGTACGTGGATAAGGAAGAATTTATAAATTAATGTCCAATCTTGAGAATTAAATTCTCTATCAAGTGACCTTAAAGTCTGGCAGCTGTATTGGAGTTGATAAGGAGGGGACCAGCTGAACGGTTCCCATGGAATCTTGTCCCTGGCTGGCACTGGAGAGCGTTACAGAGCATGAATCAGAAGCTAATTCTGTCAGCCAGTGATGGGGCCTGAGAGGCACTGGCCTATGCCTTAACTGAGCAGTATGCTCTGTTGAGCTATGGGAATTGCAAAGCCCCGTTTTCTTTTTTTCACTTCAGCCAATTTTTCCCACACTGCCTCCTGTCCTTTTCATTCCAAAGCATGCAGTGCATAAATACATATGTGCGTTAGCTCATGCGTATAGTATATCAAAGTGCATTTTAAAATGACTTAGCATAACAGTGTTATCATATAAAGTAGGAGCAGCCCAACACCGCATAACATATTGACTGTGTTTTTGACAGTCAAGCTCCAAGCATAACAAAATCATGTGTCTTGTTTTATGGGTGGACAAATCTCAAATATCTCAACTTGCAAAAGGGGTGAGTTGAAAGTGAATCTCCTCCTTCCCCTTAATTTTTCAGTTGACTCAGGTTCCATGTCACCATGCAATCTTGCCTTTTATCATGTGTGACAAAGTAAACATCAGTGCAGTGACAGTGAGTAAGAATGCTGTAGAAGAAATCATTCGGTTTACTTTAACCTCACTGAAACTAAACTGTAAGAAATTGAAAATGTTCAATTTACTCTGCTTGAATGCCAGAGACACGTTAAAACATCTGTTTGCATTTACGACATGATTGACTTTGCCAATGATAAAATGGATTTTAATATGATAATTTGAATGCCCAAAGAGGTAATATTAAGTAGTTAGCTATTTTTGCTCCGGGTCACTAATCATTTTAGTCCTAATCTGAAGCTCCCTGAAGTCAAAGGGTATCAGCTTGCTGTCAGGCTCTGGGTGAGGCAAGTATCTTCCTTGGGGCTGTACAAATGTGCTTGAACACACTGTGTTGACACAGCAGTTCTGTTGGGTAAGGATGCACACTGGAACTGGATTTCTGGGGAGGTTTCAACACTATTGTCTTACTCTGTTTTAAACAAATCAAACTACACGAAGTAAAAGTCATGACATATTATCTTATTCCAGGTGAAATTGTAAATTAGGGAAAATGTAATTGAAATTTAATTTGAGTGTTCAAAGCTGGGTGAGGCTCAGTAATACGTTTCAGAATATCAGTAAACTTGTTTGAAATCAAATCTGTACTCAGACATCAGTGGCTTCTGCTGTTCAAAATTATTGTACCACTGCTACAAATAATTATTAACTTAAATTTTCTAAATGTACAAGGACTTAATAAAAG
Source organism: Lagopus muta (assembly GCF_023343835.1). Taxonomy (NCBI): domain Eukaryota; kingdom Metazoa; phylum Chordata; class Aves; order Galliformes; family Phasianidae; genus Lagopus; species Lagopus muta. The sequence goes on from NC_064434.1 coordinate 96,961,627, forward strand.
AGTTGCTATCTAAATAGGTTCTGCTTTTAAACATTCCTGATTGCTCTGTAGCTGCAGTTACAATCAGCTGAAAATGTAATCATCACATTTGAAAACTCTTTGGCATAGGGATCATATCTGTGTTTTCACCTGTTACAAAGAAGAGATAAGATTTTCCGTTCTTTCACAAGTCTCTAAATGCAGCCCTGGGTCTGTGTTCTTTGCTTTTGCTGGTCACAGGACGTTTCTGAGGGCTCCATGCAATACACACATCTTTGATGTAGGATTGTTTTGTAATCTCTCTCTCAACAGCAACTGCTATTTTAGGTCTCTTTCTTCTACTTAGCTACAGATTTTATATGGAATGTCTTCCATAGCCCTATATTAAATGACATTGAAACTGAGCAAAATGTTCAAACTTACTGGGAGAATAGAAAGCTCTTGCCAATTATCTAAACCTACCTTTACTTTAAAACCAGGCAGAAAATTCCCTTGTAAAGGCCTTCCCTAAAATCAGCTTGCTTCAACTTGTTCTCTTCTGCCCGAAAGATGAATGGATTTTATCACATCTTGTGCCTAATTTTGAAGGCATTTTGGATTAACAGTGAATCATCATGCTATAATGGAAATGTATGGCTTAATGCTATGTTCTCGAGTCAGGTATTTGGACAGCCGTATCTTGTACAGATACTGTTCTGTAATGGGAATCTAATTGTTGCCTCAGTAGTAATAATAGATCTTCAGCCCCTGATGAGAGTGCCAAGATGTTTTTGTGGAAGGAAAACCTTTCATGCACTTCCAGTATGCAGTTTCTTATGCAATCATTTCTCTTCACCCAAGATTTTGCCTGGTCCAATTATTTGCAGTTAGCAGTGCTCTATTAGCAGAAATCACTTGGAGATGAGTACCTTTTGGAGATGACTTCAGTGACAAACAATTGGATAACATCTGTTGCCTTCAGAGGAGACAGTGTGGTTCATTGATCTCACTTTCCATCTCTCCACTTTGCATGCCCTGTGATCTGGAAGTCACTTGCCAACTTTTTTCCTTTGATCAGCCCTTCCTATTTATGCTCATAAAAGGTTTAATTTACTGTACTACTGGACTACTTTGCTGGCATATGTCAGCCCAGTGTCTTTCTCCACAGCACCCTGATTTTGGATGTTTCTCAAATACTACCAGAACAGAAACAGTAAAAAACAGGAATTCATGCATATATATCTTTGGCTAAAACAGTCCTTCGGCAGTCTTGTGAGTGAGCCAAAATTCCCTCAAGGTTGCTGTCAGAGTTTGTATTACTGTCTGTGTACCTGTAGATACATCAGTTCTATGTTTCTGAGTAAAAAAGCTGGGCTTTCCAAATATAGGCCTTATTTCTGTTCATCCTCTCAATTATAACATTGAAATTACAATTGTTTCCATTAGTCTCATTTGCTGGACAGATTTGTAACAGAAGTTTAAAAACAAGCATACGTATGCACCCACATACCCTAGCTCTGCCTACCAAAACCGTCTGTAAATTTTCCCAAAATGTATTTTCCTAAAAGCTAAAGAGTTGCTTGAGTGAGAATGAGTGTGATGCTACAGCCTCAGTGAAGGCCTGACAGAAAAGCTATGATATGTATTATTTTTGTTTGTTTGTTTTTATTTGGCAGTGGTTTGTCTGTGGAGAACATGGGGTTAATGAATGCTACTAGTTTAGAGCTGTAGCCTGTATTCATTGTTCAAAGATGACGGATCTGAAGACCAGGGGGTACAGCAGAGAATATTCTGATGTAACACAATGTATAGACTGAATTTCTGATTATTTAGGACAGGGTTGTAACTTTCATTTGAGCTAAAATATCTTCTTGAGAAACTCATCTCACCTTTGGATAAAGACTTGGTGTCTGGAGAGTCTCTAAGCAGGTTGTTATTCTGTAGAAATTAGGATGCTTTATTTTTCTGTTCTTTTCATCCTCCTCTGTAAAATTAAGCAGTTGATGTTCTTAATTAACAGGTTTGATACTGTTTGCTACAAATACAATATTTTATAGAATTAACTTCTTTCCACTTTTTTTTTTTTATTATTATTTACCAGCATAATTCACAAGAATGTGAATTTCATGCATAAGTATTTCCTAAATAGTTTGAACAATTTAATTTGCATGAATAATTTGCAAACTCCATGCATTTTGGTTTTTAAGGCACCATCTCAATAGGCTCAAGCCTTTTATGTTATTGATGCTTTCTAAATAATATTCAATTGCTACAAAATGAAATAAAAATTAATAATACTTTGAAAAAGAAAAGTGAGTTTTGATGTGAGTAGGTGGTTTGAAGATGACTGACTGTCTGTGAGGTCATATAAGTACAAATATATAAAAGGATGCCTGTAAAACAAGAAAATGTAAAAGCAAATGAAATCAAGATAAGCCACTCCACAGACCTCCGATAATTCAATCAGTAAAGATACGTAAGAATGAATAATGAGACATAAACAAAATCCAGTACATTCACTGTTCTCACAGATTGACATGTTCATATTTAGAATCATAGAATTACTTGTGTAATTGCATAAGGAAGAGACCTTAAAGCCCACCCAGTCCCAACCCAGGCAAGGGCAGGGCTGCCTCCCACCAGCTCAGGCTGCCCAGGCCCCATCCAACCTGACCCAGAGCGCCTCCAGGGATGGGGCGCCACAGCTCTGGGCAGCAGTGCCAGGGCCTCACTGCCATCTGAGTAAAAAATTGCTCCCAAACATCTAACTTAAATCTCCCTTCTTTTAGTTTAAAGCTGTTCCCCCTTGTCATCTCTATCTGCATGTGTTAAGTTGGTCCCCCTACTGTTTATAAGCTCCCTTCGGGAACTGGAAGGCTGTGATGAGGTCTCCCCAGAGCATTCTTTTCTCCAGGCTGAATAAGCCCACTTCCTTCAGCCTTTCTTCATAGGAGAGGTACACCAACCCTATGATCATCTTCACCGCCCTCCTCTAGACCCACTCTTACAGCTCCAAATCCTTCCTATGGTGGGAGCACCAGACCTGGATGCAATACTCCAGATGAAGCCGCACAAAGGCAGAGCAGAAAGGGGCAATACCCTCCTTCTTCCCACCAACCACCCCTGTGTTGGTGCTGCCCAGGATACTGTTGGCTTTCTGGGCTGCAAGCATACACTGCTGGCTCGTGTCCAGCTTTTTTTCCCCTGAAACTCCCAAATCTTTCTCTGCAGGGCTTCTCTCAATGAGCTCTTCTCCCAGTCTATACTCATACCTGGGATTGCCTCAAATCCAATGCAACACCCTGCATTTGGCTTTGTCAGACCTTGATAGGTTTTCATGTGCCCACTTTTCAAGCTTGTCCAGGTCACTCTGGATGGTAGCCTTTCCTTACTACTTCTCTACCTGGTATTTCTGACAGGTTTTTTTTGGTGGAGCCATCATTGCAGGCCATCTTTCAGCCCCTTCATGTGGATAAGCTTTTTTTCTAGCTGAAGCATGCCAGAATCAGTGCCACTTTCTCTATGTGAATATGAACTGATTTTTTTTTACAGGAGCAGAGCTGGGGAAGCCCTGTGCAATCTCCGTAGCAAAAACCACGGAAATCAAATTTTGATCAGACTAAAACTTTAAAAGGGAATGATCTGGACACAAATTGCTCTCATTTTCCTTCCCCTCCCCCTTTTTTAACATGAAACGTCTTTATTCCCCACATACTTTCAGAGGGAAATATCTCAGTAAGCAATTACAGGATTTTCTCCAGCATACAGGGATCTTGTAGTGTGATGTTTTTCATCTGGCATGTCTTTGTTACTTTCATCGTGGGCTGTTCTACTGAATAGAAGGCAGACATTACTCAGAATGAGAACGGAGACTGTCTGTTTTTGAGTATTGAAGCTTTATTTAAAATGCATGCTTTGCCAGTGAAGTTTGTGTGTGCCTCTTTCATGCTGCAACTCCAAGCCCTTCAGATGTGTATTACAAGGCTGTAATATTGCACAGATCCTTTGCTTTCCAACAGGCACTAGCATTACATTTTTTACTAACTACACCATGAACAAATGAGAGAAAGAGAAGAGTGAGACATTCACAACTGAAGCAACTTACCTGCTGTTCTTGCAGTGCAAAAATTTCATGTTTCTGCCAAATGTTTGGCAGAAAACAAGAGGTGCACAGTTTTTTTCCCTTTAAGTGATTCTTCATGTTCCAGTAGAAAGATAGAAGTGGAAAAGCTTTAGCTAAATAAACCTTGAAACACTTCATAGTTCTTCCACACCTCTTGACCCGTAGACGAGTTGGCCTTAGCAGCATGGCTGTTTGCAAAGACACCACTAACGAGCATGCAGGTAACTTGTCACCAGGGTGCAGTCACATATGGTGTCTTTTTTTCTGTTCTGAATGGAATGAAGATGTGCCATTCAGAAGATAGGTGCCCTTGTAAAGAGAAATGATGTGCTAGAGTAAGAAACTGATCTTCGGTACTGATTTCAGTGTTGGCTACATGAAATAGCCTGGATGTGGAGAGGCATTATGTGCACAGAATAATTAATGAGATTCAATGAGAAAGCAAGCTATAAAAATAGCTTTTGGAAAGAAAAAATAAATAAATAAATAAAAATGAAACAAAAAAATACACAGTAGCTTTTGAGTCTGATTTTCAGTCATGCCAAGAACATGCTGAACCATTCAACAGCATAACGGTAGTAAAAATGCAAATATGCACATTTTTTATTATTTTTATTGACAGAGCAGCAAGGAGAATTTATATATATGTATATGTATGTGACTATGTTATTATAACAGTAAGAACCCGGAATCTTCACTCTAAAATCAAAACTCCAAATTATCTTAGTCAAACACTCACTTTCACCAAGCAACATTGTATTACTTGAGCAGAGCTCATCATTGTTAGAACAAAACTGAACATGGCTGTTTAGAGTGATACAAAGTGCCAAGATGGCCGAAGTTAAAAGAAATTATATGGCTATAGATGTTATCACTCTTGCCTTTCTTTCTCTTCTTTTTTTCATTCAAATGATTATGTGATACAACTTTAAACTAGACCACAATTACAGCAACTACCAGAAATTGTTTAAATTGAACTTCTGCACACTGATCTTCACTTTTTTTTCTCAGGAAACAATTATCAACAGTTGTGTGCAGCTAGAATAAATGTAATTCCTGAGAAGGTGTGTACAGCAAAGTCAAAAAAATGGCACTTGTCACTTAGCATCAAGCCAAACACATGAAGGGGAAGCTCTCATTGTCTCAGGATGGGATACAACACATATGTAGAAGGATATAACCTTCTCTATGTGCCACATGCCCGCGGTTCACAGCTGATCTGGGAGAACAACGTTATGTTTGCAACAGTACTGGGGATGAGAAACATTATGGTGGTGGGCACATTGGTTTCTCTGACTGCTTAGTGCTTTGACTCTTTTCTAAGAGTGACAAACGAAACAATGAACGATGCTTGTGAAGTGTCTTCTTTTTTTTTCATGTACCACTAGGCTTACTTACATCACTGAACAATGTCATATTTCCAGTGAATTAGTTGGTAATTGCCATCGTAGACCTCATTCTGATTTGAATTTCTTTGAAACTGGCCGAAACACACTCACACACTCAAAAAAAAAAAAACCAAAAAACAAAAACCACCAGTCCCTCAGCCCCTTCCTGTCTTTGGCCCATTCACGCAATGTCAAATCCTGAAATTTTTTAAGGTGCTAGCTTCTATAGGTTCGTTGACATAATAACAGTGTATGAATTTTTTTTATATTTTATTCTAAACTCAGAAACTTGTATCAATTACAGCGTTTGAAAAGGTGGTCGTGTCATTTATGCACCTAAGCTGTCCGTACCTTTGTAGGATACCAGGGTTCAATCAGAATTTTGGCCTGTTCCAGATGTCAGATTAGTCACTTCACCTTTATGTCACTCATTTTGCTCATGTGCACGTGGTGAACCTAATCTTTTTCATAAAATATTCTGAGACCTTTCACAAAATAGTGTTTCAAGGAGATAGGTTTTAAAGCTGCCTAAGATAACACTAAAGGCTGAATTCACCAGTGTATGGGAACTGCAGAGTCACAGCCTGAACCTCTGACTGATCACCTGAGGCAAGCCATGAGTCAGCCACAGGAGCTCAGGTGAAGGCAATTCACCTGTGCTGCCGGAAGGGGTGGAGCCAGGCTGCATCTCTCCTAGAGCTATTTAAGAGCTGACTACCAGTAGGGAAGAGTCTCTTCTGGAGATCCACTCCACTGGAGTTTTGTAAGCAAGGCCAGGATATGGGTAAGCATCCTATCTTTTCTGCTTTAGTCCAATAACTGTATAACCAAGCTCTCTGGTACACCTCATAACTATAACATCAGTATGTTCGTTGCTTGTACAACTGGAAAGAGGATATTCTAATCCTTGTAGAGGCTGATGAAGCAGGCAGTGTCCTATAAACTCACAAATTACAGGATTTGGATTTAGTTCAGGCTATAGTGAATCACAGTTTAAGGTTCCTGGCTCAGTCTCTGGTGTTAGCCATGATGATAGACTTCATGCTGTTTAATAATACTACACTGAGCTTTCTTTTGCCTGGCAAAATACAGTGCCTTGCAGACACTTTCATGTACTTACCTTACTACCAAGAAGACAGATAAAGGTTAAGAGTTTTAAAAATTATATTTGGCAATGTCAGGCTATTAGAGATGAAATGTGATGTTACTAATAACCTTATATTCATGTGTGTGCTGAGATGCAAGGATGTGTTTTGTATGCTAAATTGGAGAATATGAAGGACTAGCAGGAAGTAATGTTTGTAGGATGCAAGTGGGTGTGGGTTGCTATTGAGTTTTACTGCAGTTCAGTAAGAATGACCACATTACTCCCAAATGGCAGACTTGCGTATGTAGAAGAGATTTTGCTGTTGTAAGCAGCAGTGAAAATGCTACACCTTCTGTGTGTGTCAGGTGATTTACCCCCGTCTCACATTTGTTGTATCTCATTGTGTTGTCATTGGGAGCTTTTCTGAATAACTTCTCCTTTTGCTATTCTTGTATTATGGAAATATTATTACTGGCATGGGTATAGTTAGTGCAGCAGGAATTCAATTTATTTTAGGGTTTCTTTTGACATGTATGCACTGGCTATTCTCATCTCATATATAGTTTGAATACAGCCCCATTTATAGTAAAAACAATGAAGATAGATATCTCCAAATCTCATTTTTAACCTCTGTGACATCATTTTTAGGATTGACATGTGACTTCACTTGAAGAGCTTCAGAAGCCTATTGAATGACTTTTTTTTGTGAAGCCAACTTAATGTGAAGTCTCTACATCCCTCTCCCCAGTGAAGACATTATAGTTGAGGCTGTGCTATCTACACTGTGCAATTTAGCATGAACACAGCTTGCAAAAATGCAGCAAATCGGTCTATCTCCAGGTTTTAGTACTTCCTCTTCCTGCTCAGCTACCCTTTTGCCAGAAAACCATCTGTCTTCAGCCTGCTCTGTGACCCAGGACCCTTCCCTGCAGAGAAAGCTTTGGAAAACCAAGTCTGTTATTTTCCAACACCAGTTTTCTTCTCTGCTAATGGAACACAGAATAGCGGTATGCTGTATTTCATAAACTTGATTTTTGGCTGTTGGAAAACTTTCATTTTGATTTGGCTGAAACCTTTTCTTTCTCCAAGTAACAAACACAAGACTTGTCCTGAGATGTCTCCCATCTCAGTAGGAGTAACTTGGGGCCAGTGTTACTCACCAGTGTAGGAGAGAGGAAAGCTACATAGTGCAGTTCTCTTTCCATTACAGACTTGAAGGGTGTGATTTGTTCCTTCCTTCTTTCTTGGAAACTAAAATGCTCATCTCTGCTTTTAACCGAGGGAAAGTGTATTATAGTAAATACTTCAGAGCTGTTTTAGGGTAAGTTTTCAAACTTGGATAGTTGAAACTTTCTTCAGGTTTCTCACTCACACTTGACATCATTTAGGTAATAAAAACTCTTTGGCCAGCCTCTACAGAGAATTCCTGCTGGAATATTATGCTATTCTGCTCTCTAGCTTCTGATTCTTCCCAGTATAGCTAGGTGTTTTCTCTTGTACTTTAAAAATACTGGGATGGGGATTTACCTTATGTCTTCCTTATTTAGCTTAGGTCTTCTACACCTCGAGGAGAAAGAAAGATTAGAAATAAAAAGATTGTTAGAACATCTCTGCTTTTATCAAATATTGTGGTTCTTAAAGCCCCGATTTCCTTAATCTAGCATGTCGTGCTTTCACCAGATGATCTTAATTTTGGGGAAAAGCTGTTAAAATACAGGAAAGGAATGAAAATTCATGACTGTTTAACTGAGGGATTCTGAGGCTTAGATTTCTGAGGTGTGTAAGGTCAATATCACATCAGTATCACAGTCTCTAACATGGACAATTTTTTTTTAAGCTCTGAGGTAAACCTGTCTGAAGACTTTCTCAGAATATTAGAAAAATGAACATTCTTTACAAATTGATGGCTTTACCTAAAATTCTACAGCCATATCATCTTGAGAGTATCTAAAAGGCCTAAAAGCTTAAAAGTGATGGATCTGAGTGATGTAGTTGTGGTGATTTTTTGAAAGCAGAAACAGCTTGCAATAGTACAAATGAAGTAATCTGTCCTTTTTCTTCTTTTCCATGATTTAATGCGACTTTGAGTCAACTTCAGTAGAATATATTTTATCTGTTTGGTAAACTGAAAGAAGAATTTATTCTCTTGGGGGGGAAAAATAGATTTTCTGGCACTCTTTTCAAGAGCCCTATAGACAGTGTGCCAGCCAAGAACTAGCATAGTGATGATCACTGCCTGTCCCAAGTGAATTTTTTCTCAGGCTGAGTTTCCACAGCAGTCAGCTACTTGATCTTTAATATGATTTTCAAATCTGCTTGTACACTACTGGAGATCAAGAAGAGCTAGTTGCCTGACTCTGGAAGTTTGTGAGAGCCTTTGCTGATTCTTTCAGATGCTCTAGACACATTTAGAAATCTAGTCATTTATTGTTACAAACTGATGAGAAGTTTGTGCATCCATTCCAAAATTGTTGATCAGTGCTGCAAAACTGGCACCATAACTTATCCAGGAGACTGCTCCATTTCCGTGGGGGGCTAAGTGATGCTTAAATAAATAGTCTGTCAATTTGTTAAGCATGAGGGATCCATAAAAATGAAGGTTATTATTGCAGCAGGAACTTTCCCACAGGGAAAACAAAACAGAATTGAGTTTCATCCATAAAAATATTGCAAGTGAACCACTAGTTTCCTCCTTACCTCTGCTAGCTTGCTTTGTATAAGCCAGCGTTTGACTTCTTTTATGAGGAGTTAAAGGAGTAGCACAGACATGTCGATCCTTGCATCTATAGAAGCATTATATGAGCTAAACGCATGTTCTGCCATTGGCACATTACTGTTATCCTGCCCAACCCCTTCCCTGTGCTTGGCTTCCGCAGCAATGAGCATGGGTGGAGGAAGGAAGGAACAGCTGGGAGGTGATTATGGCTTCCTGATGCCCTGCCCCACCCATGGCACAGGTTAGATCAGTTCTGAGTCGCAGGCAGCTGGTAGAAATCCCTGGGGAGACTGTCCATTCAGCCTCTGCATCAACTCCACCCAGTACCTGGCATGTGTTCTTGGCAGCAGGATTTGCCAACTCAGTGCTCCCTCCTGGGGCACTTTCCCTCTGTGGGATGCTGTCCAGAAGAATGGCAGAACTCCATTCTGTTGTTCAGTGTTCACAACAAGGCTGGTTTTTAATAGGACCTGTGTACATGTAGTTTTGTCTGAAAGCGTGGGGGGCCTCAAATGATTTATTGTAGTTTTTTGAAGGGTGTGTTCCTGAAGCTATTGCCAATAAAAAAAGGTTGAGCTCCAAGAAGAGTGGAGAACAGCTCATTGAGTAGGAAAAGTTCTGGCAGAAGCAGAAAGAAATTGTTAAAGAATGCTTCCTACCTTCCTGTACTGTTAGAAAGTTCACCTTTCCCAATAGGTAGACTTGGGCATCGAGTGGTGGATACAGCTTATGTTGTTTCAAATATTGTTTGCACTACCTGTCAATAATACAAGCTGCTGTAATGGTGTGATCTGGTGACAAGGCCTAGTTCATAATCCACTTTTTAACAGGCTGTAATGCCTCTTTGGCAAAACAGTAAGATGAACTTCATGGACTAGCATCTTACAGCCTAGCAGAAAGCAAAATGACTTGTGAATCAAAGGGCAACCATGGCTAAAGTCAGGACTGTAAGCTCTATCATCTGATGTCTTAGTGAAGAGGGAGGTACAAGTAACAGTTAGCTGACACCTCTGGAAAGCAATAGTAATAATAAACATCTGGATGACATATTCATGGTTGCCAGTAAATAATTCCTGGCTCCTAAGCAATTGTTGTTAGAGAAGCAGCTTGAGACATAGAAAAACTAAGAAGTAATTGTCTAATGGAATATTTTCCTGAGAAATCAGGACTGCTTATGTGTCAGCATGAATAACGATGTAGGAGAGAAAGGGAAACAAACCCTGATCAGGTTGTGGCATTAAGGAAAAGGAGTCAGTCAGAGGGAGGGTTATGGAGATGAGCAAGCAAATGGAAGCACACTTGTCCCTGAGAACATAAAGGACAAATGCAGCTCTTGGTTCCTAAAAGGTGGCAGCAGTAAAATCTCCAGAATGGTCTTAGGCAGCGAGAAGAAAAAATGTTTATATTCAATTAGGATTTCAAATTCAAATTTGGATTCAGTAGAAATCTTCCAGGAACTACAAAGAGCCTTGGATCTGACCTGCAAAGGTTGTCAGTTCATATCTCAGCCTGCAAACACGAGTCCACATGCCCAAAGGGGCACATCTCACATTGATTTGTTTGGTTTACATGTTTACTGCCATCTGTTTCCTCACACAGGAGTTTCAGTTGGTGAATGTCCCAGCTATCAGTTTGCTGCAGATGTCACTCACTTTCTATGTCTGTCTTGTCTATGGATGTATCAGGAGTATGCCAGAAGTATAGTAGTCATGTATTTAAGGCACCATGGCCCTTTCCTTTCTCCTTTCAATCACATTTCATTCAATCAGTTCATCTGTGTAGGTTAAATCAGTCTTGATTTCTCTCATACACACACTCACACATTAGTTTTGAACATTATAACTTAATTACCTATGTATATATAATGCAGTTGTGGCTGGTGGGCAGTGTGACTGTGCAAACTGATGGTGCTGCTTCCTTCCAGGTAAACCCTGTTGACAGACGAAAGGTTACTGCTTGTAGCAGCAAGTTCATTGTTCTGGTGCACATAGCACTATGGATTCATCATCAGATTAGTCAAATGTCTGTGAAAAGGTTCTGTACCAGTTTCTCCTTCCCTGCCTTTGATATTTCAGTGGTTGCACAAGGTTTGATCGTGTTAGCATTACACAGTCCTCTTTCATAGAGAACTCATTGTCTGCATCCTTCACAACAAAGGACTAAGGTATGGGGTTTAAGTATGTGCGTGGGATGCATTTCCCATTAAAGTAATTAACAAAGTATGATTACTACTTTTTATTTATGGTGTCCATAAATTGATAACTTATATGTAGAATGAAAAGCTACTGCAGAAAACACTTGGTGTTTGAGGAGGTAGCAGTTTAAAGTTGGAGGGCCAGTCTCTAGCTAGTGCAGATCATTACAGCCATAGATATTTCCAGTAATGGATCCCAGATGAATGCTTACCCAATAATGCATTAAATATCGTGGAAGAATAAAATGGCTTGATTGTGGGTGCTTTCCCAGAAGAAATGCCTGAGAGATAACAACTTGTCTTCATTATTACAAGAAGCAGTTATGTTCATACAGTGCTTTGCCCACACTCAGTTTACTTCAGTGACACATTCTGACTTTTTTCCACACACAATTTTGCTTCATTTTCTCAATTTCTTTCAATTTTTATGTTGAGATGTTTAATATAAAGTGGTATTGAGATTAAATATTCAAGTCATTCAATATTCTTTGTCTGTGTCGTGCTCTAAATCTAAGCAACATTTTATTTGGTATTTAATGTGACCAAGAAAATTTCTTGGAGGAAAATCTCCATATAGAAAAAAGTTTTACTTGTTCCAAGTCAAGAGCACAAGATAAACTTTAGAGCCCTGGAATTTCACATGGGACAGAGGTACTGTTTCCCAACCAAATCTTAGGAACCAAATTTTAGGAACACCTTAGGAACTTTGACTGCCCAAGGATGAGTTGGTTCATGATCTCTTCTGAAGTTTACTTGAGGGCAAATATGATGTGTACAATGAAATCTTTTTTTTTTTTTTTTTTTTTCCTCCCCAAAGGACCAAAGTAGAAGCCAGTAAAGAGTCTGATGCTGTCTCACCCACCATAATTTCTAATCCAATATGCTCCACATTCCTTGCCAGCTTCTTGCTGGGAAGATGGGAGGAGAAGAATGCAAGGAGTAAAAATACAATATTTTCAATGAGAAAAAGAGAAGGTATAAAGTTAATTTTGTAGTACCAATCATGATTTCATGTGAAGTGGAACAAAATTATGCATCTTTATTATCTATATGAGTCATGTATTCCTAATCTTAGGTCAAACTGTGCCTGTCTTGGCATATTAATAGCAATGTATAATGATTATTTCTTCATAGTTTTGGGGAACTTTCCATTTCACTGTATTTTAGGGAATTTGTGCACATAGTACCTTATGCGTCTCCTATCACTCCATTAGCTGAGGACACATTAATGAACTCATCTTGCAGTATCTTTCTTGAGTAGTAGTACGCTATCTCTACTTCACAGATGAAAAGCTAGAGACAAAAAGATTTTTTCCACAGCCGATAAGCATTAATGAGTCTTTTCTTTTATTGCAGTGGTCATATACCATGTCTTTAATGACTTACCCAAGGGAATTGCAATGATTATTAGTTCAAACTGATTTATAGTCTTTGATTTATTTTTTTCCCAGTACCTAAATCCCAGAAATTACCTTCGTATGTACAGCACCAGGTACATTCTAGAGTCACGAGTTACCTCTTACTACATTTATTGTCAACAGTAGAAAAGAGAAGAACTGGAGCTTAAGTTGTTCTCCTTTAGTCTTCAGTGATCATTATATACTAGGACAACCCATAGTTTAGTTAAAAATCAGTTCTATTCCATATTTTTCTTTTGAATATTGTAAAAGTAAGAACTTGGTCAGGGCATTTGCGTGAACATTAAATGACTTTATGTAATATGCTGCTGGTACAGCTTACATTCAAGTCCATGACGGAGTCCTAACTATGGTTCCTTGATGGGAGCTTGAGAAATATTTTTACATGTATTACTGAGTTTTGGTGTGTTTAGATAATTGTTGGGAATGAACCATAATATGAATGCTAATATAAGCTGCCCACAGGTAATCATAGAACATATACATCACAGAGTGATAGTATTTCACCTGATAAAGAGGAGTTTTAACTGGTACTAATAGGGTAGAGCTGCACGAGAATGCATATTTAGGCTGTGCATCAGGAAAAATGTTCCTAATGGTAAAAACTATTGGTATGTTCTCCCAAAGAAAGCAGTAGTAGCAGTATGCATGAGTTACTTAAAACTAATTAGTGGGGAAAAAAAAAATATTCCAGATCATATTGTTAGGTGCTAGATGTTTTGGTGGTCGTGAATGGTTTGTTTGAATGCTGAGCTCGTTGGTATTTATTGATTGGGATCAATAACAACTTTTTCTCAAAGTCTTCATCAGGCTTACTAAGCTTGACAAAATAGTTCTTTATCTGTACCAGTGTATCTCATCTGCCGTGTTTATTAAGGTAACATGTTCCTGTGTAACTTTTTGCATGACGTTCAATCTTCTGATTGTACTTGTTCATGAAAAAGAACAAATTCTTCTGTTTCAGTTGACTTTGTAATGAGTAAACACTTTTTTTTTTTTTAATGCTTAATATTAAGGACTAATGTTTAATAGTAAGGACTTGACCAAAGAGAAAGCATTGTATACTTCTAGTTGTTAGGGAACGTGGTAGGAGGTCACCTTTTAAAATGCTAACCCCACAGCATCTAAGCCAGGTCAGAAGAATGATGTAACTGGATAAGAGTGGGCTGGAATTAACTAATAGTGCATAAGTAGTGCTGTCAGCATTGACCAGTTTTGTTGTTTCATATTATAGATGCCTAAGGAATGGCGTAAATGTGGATCTAACTGTGACTAATGATCACTGTCTCTATGAGGTAAAAATAAATGGTATACAGCTTTTCTAAAGTTGTGTTGTGAATGTTTGGCAAAGTCTGTGAAGGAAATTCTTACAGTAAAAAAAAAAAAAAAAAAAAAAAAACACAAAAAACATAAGTGCTAACGATCTCTTCATTAAGAATTTAAACTAGTGACTTTCTTTTAAAGAGGAGCATCTCATTAATTTCTTTCACTGTGCAATTCTGTGTGGAAGCTAGAGACCAGCTGTTCCAGCTGGAGATACGAGAGGCATCGTGCACAGGGTACCGGGGCCATTCATTCCTGTCAGTTTGCTGGTTCAAGAGACAGCAGTCTTGTGTTGCTCAAGTAAGCTCATGTGAGAGCAAGCTTAATATTAGCTAGCGTGACTTGAAATGAATATGCTGAGTCTGCAACTTGCCTGTGAGTGAGTTTCTAGAGATGCATTAAGTTTGCCAGGGACAGAGAATGAATTGCCACAATTAAGAAATGGGGAAGAAAAAGGAAGTTTTATTCTTTTATTTACTATATAGAAACGTACTCTCTCTGAGTAAGAAGTACTCATTTGTCATCTGCCTTCCCGCAAAGCAGTTCAATAAACATTTATTTTCTTCCAGAATATGACACAGTGTTTCATTTGTCAGTCTATTTCCTACATGTTGATCAACTGGATAGGAAAATAAATTCTTGTGGATAAAATGTGGTTGTTGCCTTCGAGCTCAGTTCTTAGTCTTCATTGGGTCATTCCTGTTTTTATGTGTATCTACCTATAGTTTTCCTTTTCTTATCTCTTGCATGTCTGGTCTTCTAGGCAAGATTGCTCAAGAAGAAAGCAGCCATTTTCCACTGTTCATAAAACATGAAGTTCAGTAGGACTTCAGTTTTGAGTGAAGCATTCAGGTGCTGGTGAAATACAAATGATGTGTGAGTGGTAATGTATCTGAATGAAGATTCTCTGTAACTGTGTGACTTTTGAGGAGTCTGTCTTTGAAATTATGCTTTTAAATTTCTGAGAGAAAATGCTTTATAGAAAGCAAAGTCTTTTCTTTGGGAATGTGACTAAAGGGCTGTTTTTGTCTGTTGCAACTTCTTATACCATTAGCTTTATGCTTTCTGATAGGAGTTTACAGATTAATTTTTCCCTTCAGTAGCACATCATTTTTTCTCCTCCCTAGCAAATGGCAGTCACTTCAATAGCTTTAATAGGCCTATGAAACAGATACAGTATATCAATTTGATGAATACTAGTGACTATATTGATTGTGTTAAATATTCCACTTTTTCATGTACTTCAAGCATCGCCATTTCAGAGCATTATATTAGGATGCTATGTTCTTCCCTCTTCTACCATCACCACCCAAAGAGTTTTACTGTTTTGTGAGAAGGCTATAAAGAGGAAACCTCTGAAAGCTGTGATCCTGTTTGCAGTTGTCTAGATTTGCAGAGGTATATGGGAACCTATATTGAGTACCCTGGAACTGAATGTCCTTGTGACTTTATCCCAGGGGCCAGTAGTCAGACTCCTGTCCATGTTGCAAGTCAGAATCTACAGAACAAAATACAATGGATTTTTTTCTTAGCATTTTTTAAAGGAATAACATTTTAATGATATGTGCTGCTGGCATAATCCTTCCAAAATGGACAATGATTTATATATTTCATGTGAGGACAGGATTCCTTAGAGGATGACTCATTGTTTTAGTCTGGAATAATTCCAGTGGGAACCTTTTTCAGAACTGGTTGATACATACCTTACATGGTCTTAGTTTTGGACTTTTTTTCCCACTTTTACTTTGTCTGATAATGTGTACTTTGCCTCTTAAAATTGAACTCTCTCTTTCCATTCTGAGTTAAATCAAGCTGGTATTTACCAAGACCTTATATGGAGAGGGAGAATGTATGTATTTATATAAGTGTATGTATACATATATATTTATGTATATATACATATTCAAGGGAGAAAAAAGAATTGGACCTACTGCAAAGGGAGAGTTTATTCTTTAATAAGGAGGTGAATTGTGCATCAAACGCATCTTCTCACTAGTTTATTTGAACTCAAAGTCAACAATTGCCAGAATAACTACTTCCTTTTATAGAAACTATTATGGTGTTGTACGCTGTGAAACTATAGCAATACCACAGTCTTGGTTGTACATTTTGTTCCCTTTTAAAATTAGTATCACCACTGTTATGATTTGCTGCATTTAAGAGCCCTCTATAGTGTGGTTGATAAAGATGAACAGGGAGTGTAGTCACACACACAGAATCACACAGAATCGCCCGGGTTGGAAGGGACCCCAAGGATCATGTAGTTCCAACCCCCCTGCCTAGCAGGGCCACCAAACATACACATGTTTCAGTCCAGTAAAGTGTTCTAGTTAAGGGTCTTCTGCATTGAGGATTTAAGGTAATCTCCTGTTAATTAATCTTTCTGAAGTTGGGTAAATTCCCCTAACTAGCAATGTAGAAGGCATTTTGTCCTTAAGCATAACTTGTACCTGCTGTTGCTAAGTCATCCACACCCTTTGGCAGTGGTCTCGTTTTTTTTTTTCCTCCTATGTATGCCTTTCTGAACCAGAATTATGTCATGATTTTCTGTTTTAGGCATGATACCTTACTGATGTCATGTTGTTTCCCAGAGCATGGGGTGGAGCTCCACACATGGAAGAGTTCTTACTCTTCAGAGCTGTTGTCCACAAGATGCCAGCCACTTGCCTTATGTAGGGAACTGGCAAACTTTGCTCTTTTAAAGTTCAAGGTCTATACCCTGCTCTTTGTCTTACATTGCTTGATTTCTGTTGTATGCTAAAATGTATTTAAAGTATTTCTCTTGAAAATGGACTGTAATGGTTAAAGTTCAAATATTTCAAATAACAGTTGCAAATGTCAGGTTTTGAGTATGGAAATCTTCTTATGCTTCATGGAAAATGGTGCCTTAGGAAAAGAAATGTCAAGATTCTATCACAAAGAAAGATAACAGCTGTACAGTCAGCAAGGCATAATTATAAAAAGATTTCCAGTCTTGGGAAGCAAAATCTCAAGACAACAGGTTACAAGATTTCAGGTTATATGATTCAAGTTTAGAAGTTTTGATCATCATTGGATCTGTATGAGAATCGTAGCTGTGGTTTGGTTGTGAAAACAAACTCCCAGACCACTGGTGGAGCCTAATTTACATCTGAATCTAAGTGCCCACTTCCTGTTCCTCATTTGAAATCAAAACAAGTTTCAGTTGGTTTAAGTTCTCTTGTTGGTTATTTGTTAACTGTTTCTCCTATCCCTATCTGTGACCTTAAAAAACAAAAACAAAACAAAAGAACAACAAAAAACTCATCCCTTTACATGCCGCATGCTTCAATTAACCAAAACCACTGTCAACAAATGAAAGTATGGAAGAACAGTGGTGGTTTCCTTTCACTTGGTTTTTATGGCTATTAATTATATTTAGTTTGGGTCCTAAAACAAGATGTAAATATTTCATAAATCAGGTGAATTTATTTTTCATAATTATATTTTATTGGATAAATGACAAAGTGAATTTAAGTGGGTATAGATTCTACCCAAATATTTTTTTTGTGGTTGTTAGCAGTCTGTTAGACATGTGTTCATTAAATCTGGCACACAGTTAAAGATTAAAAAGTCATTCTTCCCTCCAAGTATCTTGACTTAAAAAGCTAGTCTTGGATAAACTAGTGCTCATCAAGCTTAAGGCTCAGTCTTGGGCAAGGCCAAGAGCACAAATTCCAGTAACTTATGAATAGAAGGATGACAGTCATTATGAAATTAGATTTATCTATCTTGTTCAGATTTGTTTCACCTGAGACTGCAATGGAATCCTCCACTTTTTCACTATATTGATAAAATGAATTGAAAGTTTCCTTTTAGAGCCTCAGGCTAAATTAGGATACTCAAAGGAGCTGCAGAAAAAGTAAGCCAAGTACAATTGGAAATTTGTCTCTGATCTAACTACTGCCAATCGCCTTGGTTTTTGGCAGTTCTACAGACTGTTGATTTATAAGATTCATTTAGTGACTACTGAGGCTGTATATAAATTATATTTCCTTTCTTAAAAAGAATAATTGATCATGTTCTTACCTGATGTCTAGTCTTAAATGAGAATCTTCTTGAGCTGAGAGGATAATATCAAAGATGATCCTATGCCATAAAGTTCACCTAGAATAGTTCTTCAGCTTGTAATCTGAGCCATATAGAATGAAAATCAAAAGGAAATAAACTCTACATTTAGAGGCAAAAAAAAAAAAAAAAGAGGTGGTGTACTTCTTCTTCTTTCTGTTTGTGTTCCTACAAATATAAATATTTGTAGTATGTTCTAGATTTGCCTGCTGAATAATTATTTTTCTTCTAACTTGGTCTGGCTTTTGTAAAGACTGTTTATAGGTTAAATGCATGAATCCAAACTTTTTTTTTATCCCTTCATTATGGTGATCTCACCATAAAATGTGTTCTCCAGAGATGATCAGTTCTCAGTTCTGATATTCCATGAGGATCTTAAATGTAAGAAGATATGCTTCTACTTATTTTCATAATTTAGTTTCAGAGCTACCATTATATTGGTGAAAATTACGTCTTCATTAAAGTGTCCTTTGGTAGATACCCTGTATGTTGTAACTTAGCATGGGAAAATGTAGTAACCCAGACCACCAGTTCAGCTGTAGATCAGCTAAGTAGATCTGCCTCTTTCCTTTCCAACACAGTTGCAGGAATCAGGAAAGACATGGACAAACTCTTCCCTTAATCTGGTAGCTAGATCTTTGTGAGGGAGGGACCATGGTCTCTTCTAGGATTAGTAAAATATTTGTCTGTAGTCTGAGGATAGACCAGGAAAGAAATAATGGTTTGGGGGTCTGAGGAAGTGTCTGAAAGTCCTAGTGATTCTTTTGGGGTACAGGTTAAACACCATCCTTTACCTTCTAACAATGCAAGCCAAGTATCACACAGCTGTGTATGTAATGTAAATTTTTATTTAGAGCAGAGGAAGCAGCTGTTCTTTTGGGCTCGGTTCTGATCCACGTTTTGAATGACCCATCCTTTAGCTTGCTGGAATTCAGTGAGCAAAAGCAGAGCACAGACAAGATTGCAAATGTATTCTGCTCAGATAGAGTCACTAAACACAGGAAGCCCAGGATTTGTTTTACATGACAAATTCATAAGAACTATAAAGCATTTTTTAAAATTATGATTTTTAGAGGGTCACACAGTGTTTACATACACAATGCTAGTCTGTATGCAGACAGAGGATGGCATCATGCCAGATGCTGACACAGTGAGAGCCCATCTTCAGCTGGTATATATCACTGTAGCTCCATTGACTTCAATGAACTGGCGCCAGTTTACATTAACTGAGGAGCTGTTGCATTATGTGGAACAATTTCTTTTTTATCCTTCTCTTTCATTCTTTGAAAAAACACGGAAATGTCATTCTTCTTAATTCAGAGAAAGGAGTCTTATTTGGTAGATCTACCTTTTCTTTCTTGTTTCTATCTAACTTATGACATTCACTGTAGTTTTTCCAAAGGTTAGGAATGCCTTATTCATCTTGATTTAACCTTGATGGACTCATAGAATTTTTTGGTTAAAATCTCAGAACCGAAAGGTAATGATTCCTTGCCATGTGACTAAAATATGTGTATTTTATCACTGACATGGTATCCCTTTTAGATTTCTGTGATACATAAACATATCCCACAGAAGAGTAGTAAGATGAATATCTGGTTTTTTTTCCCAGGAGCTTTTGGAAGCAGTGGCTGAAGGGAGACCGATTAAAATCTGTCAAAAAAGATTCCTCTAAATTTGTTTTCTCAAGACTATATCTAATAAAACAAAGGCTGCCTCAGGCTACAGTGCTGCTATCTGAAATAGGTAATGAGGTGTCTGAAATGACACAATTGTCACAATTGTGTACAATTAGTAGCTTGGCCCAGACAATTCTATTTACCATCTAGATCTGTCCTTTCATTTAGAAACTGGTCCAATCTGGGGAAATATTTCCTTTATGTAAATATTTGTTCTTAGGTCCATTCAATATCTAGTGGGTCTCCCAAAGGTGTGAACCTTCTCCTTCCTTTGTTGATGAAAGCATTTGAATCTTTAAAAAAAAAAAAAAAGAAAAACACCACCAGCAACAACAACAAAAATGATCTGCTTAGAATACTGTTCACAAATTTAAAAAATTCCTTCACCTCTTAGGATGACTTTTCTAACAAGCTTTCTAAATGATCATCGTATTTCCTCTTGTCCTTGAGAAGAGGGATATTTTGGGTGCCTTCTCCTCTATATGTGCAAATTCTGTCTTATCTTTACCATAATTGTTTTGTACACTTCCCAATTTTAAATGAACTTATAACAAGCAATGGGTTTTTGAAGGTGAACTTTGTGTCTAACTTTAAATGAGTGTCTGATTTTTTTTTTTTTGTGCATAATCTTTTTGTTTTGTTTGCTTACCTACATTACATTTTCTCATGCAGTCATCTTGAGTCACATAGCCACAGTCTGGCCAGATGCTCAGAAGAGCTCTGGGTTCCATTTTGACATTTTAATAAATATCCAGTTTTTAAGTTCTGAGTGTGTTTGAAATGGAAGTTTCTGTAAAATATAACCAATTGAAAATTACTGTTAGTTACATGCCTATGCTGATGGTGATTTCTTTTGAAAAGCTGGTCTATATTAGGAATTTCTAAGTTAATGAAAATGCAAGTCAGCGTGTTAAGTTGTATGATTTTGGAGTATATCTATAGCACTTTCCAAAGTGTTATGTTTTTCTTAAAACTAGACACGTGGAAAGAAATTCCTAGATATAAGGGGGTGTGGAAAAAAGTAGCTGTTGACAACACAACAATTCATTCATTTCCTAGCATCAGAGGTCATATACTGTATTTTAACCTAAACAATAAGGGCATTGTTTGTACGGGAAAACAAGCACAGTTTATGTAAAGGTTAAAAGATTGAAAAGGTTAAGGCTGGCTTGTTTCTGGCAAGCTGCGATTTGCTTCTCTCAGGTGAAATGTGGAGACTTCATGGTCTGGCAGTTTGCTGAGCTCTTTGCTGGAATGCCTACAGAAGAGACTAGAGGCAGCTGATTTACTGTGGCTCTGTTCTTCATGACGGCCAATCTCTCCTTACTGTTTCCTTATGCTATATCAAGCTCTGCTATTTTCATTTAGGTTGTAAACTTTACAGGGGAGGGACTGCCTCCTTCTTGTATGTTTATACAGTATCTTATTCCATGCAAGCCATGTAGCATCCAAAGGCCCAATTTTCCTTCATAACTTTTTAATAGAGACAAAGTTTTCTTGGTTTTTGTTTTTGATTGTTTTTTCTTTTTTTTCCTCTTTTCTTTTTCCCAGTGTATTAAAGAGGATGCAAGGATCAAAATCTTTGCAACTTCAGTGGGACTGACTGCTTAACTGCCCTCCAGAGTCTCTCTTCCCTGCTCTTCCAGCTGCCAGACAGCTTACAGTGGAAGTTTTTATTAAGTCACCCTCTAAAAATGGTTTCTTTAAAGGACTTTGGATCAGGAATTAATTTCTCCATCCACTCTTGATTTATCAGCATCTGAAATAAACTGAGGATTCCTCCATAACAGGAATTGCTTCACTGCAGATAGAGCAATATTAAAAGTTGCAGTGGTTCCCATTCTAATCAGTTCATGTTCTTCTCTCTAGAATAGTCTGCAAGTTATATTTTATAGCATGTCTGAAAAACGTGTTTCACTAAATACTGTTTTTTGCTCTACATTGAAATTCCAGAGAAGAATTTGGTGCTCCTTAGAAGTGGGATATTAAACCATCATTCAGTTATCAGAAGAAAAGAACTTCAATGCAGTAATATTGATGTTTATGTAAGAAAGCACAGTTTAATCATTTAAATTTCATATAGGTTAAATAAGTCTAAAGGAAACTGTAAGAAACTGATTTTAAAATTTAGTGCTGAAATTATTTCTGCAGAGATTTCTCCAGTTGTGTAAATGCTGCAATCCTGTCATTAAGTTTGTAAAGACAAGTACTCACACTTTAGCACTGCACAGCAGATTTCCCTAAGATATTTAAATATCAAACTGTGCAGATACGTGGCTTTCAGTAGTTACTTACACAGCCGGGCTATTATTGACACTGCATTTTTGCTCCACTGGGATCTGAGAGTTCCCAGCATTTCTGAAAGACAATCTGGACTGCTCTGGATCCTCAAATAGACATGTAGAAACTTGGGTGGCTTTCCAGACTTGGCTTACCAAGCAGATGTATCCACTGTGCTACATACTTGTACACAGTATATTATAAAAGTAAGAAAATGCACCATTTAATAAAAATCTGGTTTAGATTTACATTCTTTCTCATATCATAAAGAGAAACAGAACTATGGGACTCATTCTATCTGTGTTTTCAGGTCAGCATTGTCCCACACCAGGTAAAAGCAGAGAGCCAGAGCTTGGATGCTGCTCTCTTTGTGTGAGGATGATGTGAAATTTCAGTCTAATCTCACTGTAAAGGCTCCTGTTTACACAGCCACAGTGTCCTGGGACAGTCGCATGGACTGCAAGCATTCTTGCTATGAGGAATCTGGGTCTGCCAGGAAAGGCCGATTCCCAAAGCTCAGCTCTGTTTGGAAAACTGGCTCTATTATCAGAGATTATGGCAGAGAGCAAACACTCCTCAAGTTTACCATAACATTACCATCAAAAGAAGCTTCTTTTTAGGGGTCTGAATTACCAAACAGAACATTTTCCTGGGAATGGGTATTTGCTTTAAAGATGAGGGGTAGTATAGTTAACAGCACAATGGCCCAATGTGTGAGTTGGTTTTGCTTGAAACAATCACGGAGCAGTAAGCAGTGCCACTTGTGGATGGGGACGTTTTCCCCCAACCACATGAGCTTTCTTGTATGGGGAAGAAGGTTGGCTGTGTGCATTTATAGCTCCATCCAGGTTAATAATTTCTGCTGAGAGGAGCCTTCTGCCTTACAGAAGTGCTTACACTATTGCTTTGGTGGCTGGGCTGTACCTCCACTGTCAGCTGTGGGCCAAACCCTCATGTGGATGCACCCTCTGCACCATCTGCTAGCACAGTGCCGTAGGAGCTGAGATACCACACAGGTCACTGGAAAACTGCTGACTTTTAAAAGTATCTTTTGTTGTAACGAATCCTCTTTAAACAAAACACTTGTGTTATTTATATAGTGGAGCAGTTTGCTGTGCTGGGGGGGACTGCTGTATATCAGCGCATTTCACATTTGAAGCATTGCCCTTCAGCCATGTTTCTGTTGGGGAGCGAGCACTCTGTTGCAATCAAAGTTCAATGAAAAATATGGTTCCTCTTAGCAGATGCTTAACCTCTGCATAGTAATTGCTGTCTACTGTTTATTTTGCAGTGGTTACTGAGAGCTGTTGAAGCACTGACATCTTTGTTGAGAATCCTGTTTTCATACAGTGTAATGTGATGAAGCCAAAACCTGATTCTCAATGCTGTTTTCCACAGGCTTTTAGAAAACTCTACTAAGGGGGCTGCCTATCATGGCAGGACAGAAACACCAGCAGAGTGTGCAGTTCTGAGTGTCTTCATGCACGCAGAGGCTGGCACAGCACATGCAGAGAGCAAGCCTCAAATGCCAAGAGCATAAGTGTATTTGTGACCCTCATTAATACTCTGGTCATTTTCAAAAGTTATTAAGTGAGCTGAGCGCCTACATTCCACTGTGATGTTATTTCAATATCCTTCAAAAAGGTGGATTACAATCCAAGTTCATTTATGGACATCTTAGCCTTTGTGCTTGAACAACAATACTTCTATGGTTGATTGAAGCAATCTGGATATAATCTTCAGTTTTCACAGGGACTGCATTAAACATGTCATGAAGAGACTGCTTGAGAAAAAGATGTAAACTTTCGATTGGTGCCTTTATTTCAACATCAGATTTTTGTAAATCTCCTTTGTCATTTAAGTCCGAAGTTATCCCTATTTCTGCTCATCGTTTTCCTGTGGTAAGTAACTGGATGTCTGACCATGGCCAGCTTAGCTCTCAACACTAACACCAATCCAAGGACTCCTGTCTCAAGTCCTCTTGCTGATGTTGGGTCTGGCTCCCACACTTTCTCCCTGCTTGGCCCAGGGCTCCCCACAGAGGTAGGAGAGAGATGGCTGTTCCCATTCATCTGAGCATCTCTCTAATGGGAATAAGTAGTAAGTAAACAACATAATGGGTATGAGATGGTTACTCATAGGGTTCTTTCCATTTCCTATTCTCAAGTCCCTAATATACACTCTTGTCAAGAATTACTGTTGATGCATCACCACAAAACCGCATACTGAAAAAAAAAAAAAAAAAAGGAAATAAGAAGGAAAAAGAATCAATCAGATGTAATTATAATTAAAGCTTACTGAGTGCAAGTTAGTTCTGGTTGATTAGACCAGCTGAATGAGACTTTTCCTGATCACAATGTTATGTATTATATCACTGCATCTACAACCCTTTGTTTACACTGGAACCTCCATATTTGTCCTTTGTTTGCTTTAAAATTGAAGTTCTAGTTTTAAATACAAAGATGTTACAGTAAAAAAAAAAAAAAACAAAAAAACAAAAACAAAAACAAAAGGAGCATTGGCACATTCATTCACTTGTAACTTCCTTTTGTTACCATCTTTTGCCCTGGCAAATATAATAGAAAATGATGCCCTCTAATGTATTCATTTGTAAACTCAGCGGATGTGGGCAAATGAGGGGCAAGTGAGGCAGCTGCATGGCCAGGATTCCTGACGTGTGAAAGCAGCTTTTGGCAGTGATGACCAAGTCATTGGTTTGTTTTGCTTTGGCTGGTCTGTAATAAGGCCCCCAATTTCCTCCTTGTTCTGGCTGCTGCTGAACTGCAGATGAGTCTGCAAGGGCATCTTTGGGTCATCTGGCTGGGTTTGTGGGATCTGGGGCTGTTCATGTAGGACTGATTTCATTGCTGCTTTTTTTTTTTTTTTTTTTTTTTAAACCTGGTTCCCTTGAACTGTTCCAGGCACAATAATCTGTCAGTGCTGTTCTCCAGTAACTCTTGGACATCTTTTTGAAGCTTGCAAATGAAATCCACTGCTAGATTTCCCACTGTGGTTTCACCCATTCTTCTGTATTCCAGTCAAGCTGTGGTGTCTCTCAAATGGGCATTTGGCAGAGCTGGGAGTTGTGGGATTGATGTCTGAGTCACTGCACAAAACTGTATCGTGACGTTCTTCCACGGTGATATGATTTAGGTTCCTTTGGTGCCAAGTATAAGAGGGTTTGGTGATATTATTTTTAAGAATTGCTGCAGACTCAACTATTTAAGTAGTCTAAGCTTGGTCCTCCTGTAAGCCTCTAACACGACCATCTCAATGACTAGCAGCACAAGCCTGGAGCAGTCTGTGCTTTGCTGTGATTGCAGGATTGTCTTTTAAAAGCTATTGCTCAACAAGTCAGTGCTTGTGTGTTTTTCTTTCTTTTTTTAAACAGTCAGAGTTTCTCTGTTAGGCTGAAGTAATTGTGTGCTTGCCCAGCTCCAGGTGGTGTGGGCATGTGCCTTGTGAGACAAGCACACATTTCTGAGACTGGCACAATGGTTGCTGTATTCAGCAGCCCGGGCTTCTTGGAGTTGCAAAGGACTGTCCATTGAAAAGTAACAAGAGATCATGAGAAAGTTTGTGGGTGTTTACAGGAATTTGCAAGTTTCCCATTCATTTTCTCTGAGACTCACAAGGGCTGGCATTTCCTGACCAAAAAAAGAAGGGGGAGTGACGGGGGGGGGCAACAACGACACAAGGGATGGAAAAAACACTTGTCTCCATCTTACTGCTTTATTGCTAACCATGGATTCAGAGTTGCAGGAGGTATAGAAATAAACAAAATTAGTCCTTATGGATAATGAGAGAGATAATCGTAAGTCAGCACATAAGTCAGACTGAGAGCTGTGAGTTGTTGTGGCACGGGGAAGGATTGTAGTTGCTGTAGGCGATAGCTCCAACTCGAACTTTTCAGAGATTAGGTGGTCTGTGGTGTTGGCTCTTTCTGCACATTACTAGTTTTGGATGTCAAGATTACATTCACAGTTCCCAAGTTCAAACCTCAGCATACTCCACACCCACAGATTCCCACAATTTTGTCCTACAGAATGTCTCCTCTAACAGAAATCTCCCAGTGCTTGTATGTTTTCTTTTTTTCTTAGTTGCAATGAATGGCTTTGTTCTGCACAGAGAATCAAGGCATATTTTCCCACCTATGACCAGTTCTATCTGAAACCTGAGGAAAACAAGGATTTCTATCCCATTCACTTGCTTCTTATTGCAGCAGAACATTTACTGCAATTGCACTTCTGAATTTCTCTGCAAATGTTTCAGCCTTGTTTCCTGCCTCAGTTGTTCTTGTAAAAATGGATGCAGGAGCATTTGCTCCCATTGCTTCTGGAGGAGTATCCTCACGTGATTAACACTATCAGTACATGGGAAAAAAATTCTCTAACACTAGTTGTCACTTCCTTACTCACTGCTTGCTACTCAGTCAATAAGGGAGTAGGTATTCAGTGATCAGGCAGAAACCACAAAGAGTAATACGCAGTTTGGGAACCCCCTGCTTAATTAGGTTATGGCACATCAAGGCTCCTTTGTGGTAGATGAAGTACAGATGCAAGAAGCAGACTGCATTGCTCTGAAGAGCTGTAAATCTTAGTAAATAAAGTGGGAAAAGTATGCAATGGGAAGGGAAACAAAGTCACAGAGCAGTGGCCAGCACTACAGAAGAACTGACAGTAGACACTCAGGGTTGCTTGTGAAAATGCTGCCTCTGCAT
Organism: Lagopus muta; assembly: GCF_023343835.1. Taxonomy (NCBI): domain Eukaryota; kingdom Metazoa; phylum Chordata; class Aves; order Galliformes; family Phasianidae; genus Lagopus; species Lagopus muta. The sequence goes on from NC_064434.1 coordinate 96,988,599, forward strand.
GTTTTTCACTTGTCTTCTTTGCTTGGGTGTTTGGTCGTGGGGACCCTGTTGTTTGTGAAGCACAACCTTCTGCTCAATCTAAGTGTGTCTACAGTCCCACTGAGGCTGGAGAGCCTCCTCATGTGGCTGTAGTTAAGAACCATATGTATATGCTTTGTTGGACTGAGGTTTGTAATACATGTTACAGCAGTAATTAGACTTGTTCAAAATCAAAATCAGGAAAGAATCCGTAGATAGTTTATCCACAGCAAATAACTCAGCAAGTCTGTCACCAGAGTACTTCTGGTCTGTACAGATATTGCACACAGTAATTCATCTCCATAGAAAGAGCCCATCAATAAAGGCCACCCATTCTTTTGAGCTGAAGACCACCAATCCTTCAGTTGTCATGACTTCTCTAAGCCCATTGTTTCTCACTTCCTTTCTCATATAATAATTCTGACTTCCATGACCTTTCTGTCTGCTCCTCCAACATGGATTTCAGAGCACCTACCACAGAAACAAAGCTGAATCCCAATTATTGGTCCTCATTCCTTTCACCCTAGATGGAGCTGTATTTTCCTTTCACTCCATTTCCGTTTAGACACTCTTTTCCAATTCTTTGAACTGTCTGTTTCAGTTGCCTGGTTTGCAAAAGCTTCTTGTGCTATGTTGCTGTGTTTTTCTCACACCCCTCTGAAAGCCACAGGGTCAAAACAATGCTTCTAATCTCATTTGAAATCCCTTGTGTACTTTGTTTAGTTATGGTTTTGTGCCAGTTTTCTTGACAGATTTTGCTTTCAAATTGGAATTGCAGTTTCTTCTCAGGAGCTGAAATTCTGACTTCATAAAAATCAATAAAAAGTTTCTGTTACCTTCAGCCAGGTCAGGATTTTATTCAGAGTCCTGAAAGCAAGTTGTTATTGCTGTGTTCCCACGTCTCAAGAATTTTAGAGCATTGTATGCAAGTTTTACAAATGTGATAACAAACAAGAACACAGGAAAAGGCAACATTTCTTTTAGCCTTTTTCAGAATGATGTTTTTAATTTTGATTTGATGGAGCAAAGCACAGTGGGTACTTTCTTAAGCAGTACCTTTGCATGTTTTGTGCCCTTTTCCCTCCTCTGCTGACACTGAGCGTGCTCTGGACCCCTCTGAAACTAATGGGAGCATTCCCACTGAACTTGATGAACTTGTGTCAAAAAGGGTTTACCTTCCCCAGAAGGGTTTCCCCTCCCCATCTGAAATTGGAAGGAAGGTAGAAAGTCTACCTGTGGTGTAAAATACTGTCCATAGCCAGAGACAGAATCCTTCCTTTATTTTGTACTCACTACTCTGTGACCTCTCCTTTGCTTGTTGCACTAGCTGTGCCCTGGGGGTTTGCTGACCAGTTAGGAGAATCAACAGAATAAACAATAAAGTCAGAGCAGTGGGAATTTTTCAGAGAAGGGCCTACCCTACATGTTTTTCATAAACTAACTTCCTCCAAACTATTTGATAATGAGAAATAAAAACAATCAGAACAAGAGGGAAAAAAGACAAACCGGTTTTGGAAATGTCAAGATGTGGCAGCTCCATACCATTGTTATCAACATTTGGGTATAATTGACTGCAGGCATGTTGTCTCTGTGATGAAATTCTAAGAAGCAGGATGAAGGCATGCAAAAACATCACTGTCATTTGGACCTAAACTGTGTTTTGTCAATGGCTTTCAGCGTCATTCTCTGTCATGACTGTTGTGTTCTGAGGTCTTTGATGAAACAAAGGTGCTGTGCAGATGTGCAATGAGAGGCTGGGATCTCAGCTGGAGAAGTGCTTTCAGTCACCACTTGCCTGTGATGTTCTCAGTGGCAATGCTCTAAGTGCTGTTGTCATGTCAAATAACTTTTTCTGTTTCTCCTACTGCCAGGAACACTGCAGTAATGGAGCTAAGGGATGCCTGCCCTTAGCTTAGCTTGCTGCCCTCTGGGTCAAGTCATAAATATTTTAATTTGACAAAAATAAAGATCAGTGATCTCAAAGAGTAGCACAGTTGGCTCTTAGGTAACAGTATTTCTAGAAACTAGACCTTTAGAGATAGGCTTTTTCCCCCCCCACCCTTATGACCTTCTTTGACTTAAATAATCAGTGATGTAAAAAATAAACTCTCAATTTCAGTGGGAAAAAGACACATAAATACTTGTGAAGATTTGATTTAAAATCATGTGTAACTTGTACCAAAGCGAATAGCTTTATCTCTGGATTGTCTGTAGAGCATAGGCTCGGATTTTTTTACAAGAATTTGTCAGCTGAAACTTTGAAGGGTAGCTGAAATGCATTTCTAAAATAGGCTTCCTAGGAAGTATCACCTGCTTTTCAGTGTTGTCTTAGTTTTCTTGAACTCAAGACAACTAAAGACTTCTTTTTTTGTGTGTGGGGCTTTTTTTTGTTTTTTTTTTTTAGTGATGCAACATTATCTCAGACACTTGAGCATAGCATTAGTGGGTTCAATGACGCTGAGACTTGTTACAATAATTGACTTGCTTGAATTCAGATATTTTTTTTTAATTAATCTTGTGTTATGGACACCTCTATATAATTTCCTGAATTTTATTTTGGGAGTTGCCTTTCAGGATTTCAAAGAAATAAAGTTGATCTAACAGTATGCCAGCACTCTCAGCAGTGTCTTTGCACTCTGAAAATAGACTAACATTATTTCTCACTGAACATGCTAGTCAAAAACCTGGAAATACCACAGCACTGATGAACAAGTGACAGCTTATGTTTTCGCTTGTGATTACCAGTCATTGATTTCCTTTTTGTCAGGGTCACCAGAAAGCTATGGAAAACTTTATCCCCAAATGCTAGGATTACTGGCATTTTGTTCTATTTCTTGAAGAAAAAATGTAAAAAACGTGAAGAACTTGGATAGTCTCTGCCCTTAAGTCTCTTTACAAGAAACTATTTTTTATTATTAGATACTAGACCAAGCTGCTCTGCAATTTTTCCACTGCTATTAACTGTAAATAACTTCCAGCTTGTATTAACCCTCTTCAAGATGAGCAAAACTGTTTTGTATCTGCTGGGCATAATGAGAGAAACAGATGAGCTGAGAATTTGAGGCAGGATCTGAAGCTGAGCTTTCATGTGTTTGGCCTGTGTTTATGAACTCTGCCGACTTTCTCATTTCTGACTCCCCTTTGAGAGCTGAAATATTTTTATCGGGTAGAACATGTTGGGAAATACATCCACGATAATGCTGGATTTGATCTTGTGCCCGCTGAAGTAAATGATATCATTCTTGTTAGCCTTTGGGAAATGGCTGTACTCAGCAAAGATTGTCCCCAGAAGACATTAGTATCTATCTGATACATCCAAACTGGAGATCTATAGCACTGTGTTCAGTTCCTATATCTCCCTGTCTAAAGGCAGTAAGCCGTAAGACCTCAAATATCATTGTAGATGCTATCAAACCAAAATTATAGTAGAAAAAAATAATCAATATATACTGAGTTAAGGAGGAAAGCAGCTATTTTTGGGCAGCTCTTGAGAGGGAAATTCTCTGGTCCCATTTGCTTCTTCTGGTCAGGCCACATCATGCCAAGACTGTGCCCTGATCCTGACCCCCAAATCCTCCACTGTGCCTTCGTTACAGAACAGAGCTCTTTGGGTGAGAGATTCCTAGTGCCTTAACAGATAGAAAAGATGTGGGAACATAAGCAAGCAAAGTGTTTGATGGTTTGGAATACAAGGAGGAGTTCCTGCTGAATACCTGGTACAAATCCTAAGTTCCTATGGGGCCACAGCTTATCTCTATTTTCAGTGTTCCATCAAATGCGTATGAATCTGTAGCATGGTCATATTATAAAGAAAGATGTGGACTTCCATTTAAAGAGCGTTTTCTTAACAGTTTTTCTTTATATACAACATAAAACATCTAAAATATGAAAGTTTGACATTTTTTTTCACAATGGTTTTCATCGATTCCCCTCTGCAGTATTTCTCTGATAGGAGTTCTTACTCTTGTCCACAGTGAAACTTTATGTTATGGATGGAGAAAGTTTCATTTGTACTCCCACTTTGTCACATGAGAGAAAAAGTGATTATTATGACTGTTTAAAAATTCTTGTGCTGAAAAGATTCCCAGGTACTATTGCATTTTATTTATGGGAATTAAGACTCAAAGGCACTGGTCTATAAAGTTCATTAGGTGTTTAAAATATATTTGAGCTTCTTGGCCAGAGAAAATTAAGAGTTGGCAGGAGGTTACTCAGAAACCTTTTGGTAGAGCTGAAAATTAATTCCAGCCTCCCTTTGCTCCCTGGAGAAGGATTCTGGCTTTTCTTACTTCACTTTCTCTTCTGGGTGTTAAACAAAATTCTCCAATTCAACATCAACTGAAGCCACCAGAGTCTTGCCGTTGGCTTGAACAAAAATTAGGTTATGTGTCAAAAGGATGAGTAGCTGTATTATCACAAAAGCTATCTGAACTGTAGCTAAATGTCCTAGCAATAGAAGTGGCCCTGTAGAGTAAGTTCTAGTGAGTGAGCGAGTTTGTATCCTAGTTCAGGTTATAAGTATTCTTGCCAGAATTTCTTCTGATTTCTACTGCAACCAAATTAACTTCCTGTGATGCATTTTTCCCCCAATAAATGTGTCAGTATGTTTTTTAATCTCCCCCATAAGAAAATAATCTTTACGCTGTCTTCAATGACTCTGACAACTATCCTTCTCCTATGCTATTCCAACTCTCAGAAACAATTAGTCCCTGCTGGAAATTGTTATTAAAAAGAAATGCTCAATCACTATTTTTACTGTTTGTTTTTTCAGGTCTCTATGCCATCAAATGGACAAAGTGGCTTCAAATCACAAGCAGGGAGACTGCTACAATTTCAGCTGCAATATTTGATGGATAAATCCCTTATCCCATCTGTTTGCTTAATTCAGGATTCTGAAACATGTTCAGTGAATAGAAAAGGTAAGTATAAGGTTCTTTGTGCTTTATCCGGCTTTTAACTTGACTGTGCTGCCAATAAGAATGAGGCTGCAGCATTTTGGGGCCCAGTCAGGCTCATGGTTTTCTGAAATAGATGTTGTTGTTTGATGCTGCTGAGCCTGGTGCACCAGAACAGATCTCATTTCAGGTTTGGGGCCCAGGTCACAAGAGAAAACAACAGATGGATGAAATGCACATAAAGAGAAGGGAAGTTAAAAGGAGTGAACCCAGGAAAGGTTTAGGCTGGTCAAAGGGGTGGGGGCTTAGTATGGCTATCTGGTCCAGTCCCTATGTGATGTTTTGCATTTCTATCCTCCATGGAGGCAGGCAAAGGAATAAATGGGGCAGGGGGAAGAGTATCCTGGGCAAAAAACTCTGCACAGTTACATGATTGGTACTGAAACTCTGAACATGTACATAGCCTAGAACTGTGCTTAAGATGATAATTTTGTCTCAGATAAGCAGGGTAACTGTGCATCCAAATCATAAAACTGAGAGTTTAGAAGAAAATATTTTGTCTTTTAAAACTGAGCTAGAAAACTAAGATTCGATATTGGAAGACTATTCTGTGTGCTAAGTTTTCTTCCTGATGATTTTGCAAATCTTCCTCATGTTATAATTTCATTCTATTCCTGGAAAAATAGAAGTTTGGAAGGTTTTGTTATTTTACCTTCTTTGGCACAGATATCAATGCAGAAGGAGAGGGAGGAAGGGACAGCGAAGGTCTTATATTTTACTTTAAAGACTCATGTTTAAAATAATCCTTTTGCATTCAACTGTAGAAGCTGGCAGAACCCACAAGGGGCTGTTGTGTTTGAACAAGGCTGCTCAATTTGTTTTTGGTTAAGCATAATTAATTTATTGCAAGACATGCAAGTATGAGGAATATAATCTGGTTCCTGGTGGGGAGGAGGGGAATGTTTTCTTTGTGTTGTTATTTCCCTCTGTCTCTTGGATTAAATTTATTTCAATCAACCAATTTTGACAAGCAAAAAGGATTGTATTTGGAGTACATCTTAGAATGTGTTGTTTGACCAAAAGAACAGCAAAAGGAGACATCTTGATAGATTTCTGTAATGGAAAAGAAACAACACACAGAAATATGAGGAAAAAATTACACCCATTAAATACATCTAGACTGATGAATGATATGATGGCTGCCTATTCAAGTTGGAAATTTTACACATGATTGAAGCTTTATTTAGTCTAATGAAATGTGCTTCCTGAATGCTGCATCTGAGTGACGGCGTGACCTAGAGCACAAAAGAAAGCATTATGTGATTAGACTGAGATCATTCTCATTTAAAGTCATTGTGATATAATTTTAAGTTTTTAATTAGCAGCATATACTTTTGTGTCCATTGCCTCTTTTACTGTGAATACCTTTTCAGATCTTGTCCTTCCACAGGCTTTTTTGAAACTCAGCACAGATTAACAGCAAAGAGGTTTGGAGTTCATTGATTCTTTTATTTTTTTTTCCCCTGTGAATAGTAGGGAGGGCAGAAGCTGATCTTTCAGAATAGGCTCATCTTGTGCTGAACTCCCACTATGTTCCACAGTACATTCTCTAAATTTTCTTTACTTTGGAATCCAGCTTTAATCACTTTTTTTTTTTTTACCTATGAAAATATTGATAGTCACCTCCTATAAATTAGTGAAATTGTGTTTGCATAATTACTTGTGAAACCACCAGTTCTAGATACATTCCTTCAGACTCTTTAGCTCTGGTAACTGGCATTTCATATGAGAGCTGTGGCATTGCTCTGCTTTACACCAGCTAGGACTGGTGCCTAGATCTTCTGCACCCCACACTTCCTTCCTCACTTCACCTTTATGAGCTGAGCCTTTACTTTGAAGCTCTTTTGTGCATCAAGATGGAAGGCAGAGAGCCACGTAGAAAACAGCAGTATTTTGATTAAAGGTCATTAAATCTCATTTGTGCAAAATTTAATGTGGTTCAAAATACAATTTTATGAGCTATTGAGATTTCTGGCACCGTAAAATGATTTTGTTAATGGGTTTCAGCAGTTGTGACTTCAGGTACTGCTAAAAAGTAATTGAAGGGGGAAGTAAATGCAAAGGGTCATTTTGCTTCTCAAGCCCGCAGCTCTTTCCTTCCCTAGCTGGAGAGCATTAGTAGGGGTAAGCAAGCATTAAACAGACTCGGTCTGCTCTCTTTGTGTGAAAGAGCTCGCTACAGACCCCATATTTTTAGATGAATATGAACTTGCTGACCACAATCCTGAGTTTTATCTTGTTAGCTGGGTTGACTGATGAACACTCAGGACCAGACAGATAAGCCAGACACTAAATCTATCTACTGTATGTGTTCAGACAGACTAAAGCTTTATCAATCACTTCAAACAGCATTTCAGGAGCAAATTGTATAGCTTTCCATTACCATAAATTAGTGAATTTGGAGCCTGTAGCAATTTAACAACCTCCTTCATGAGACATCTCAGGGTATGCATGTACCTGTAAGTACCTTATTTTGTTCCCCTGTGAAAGATTCATGTCTCATTATTTTTTAACACCTTTTTATTGCTGCCCTTAGTTAAAGTTTGAGAGAGCAAAAGAGGGAAGCCAGGAACAGCCTCTCTGTGAAAGGTTTAAAAATGTCTCAGTTTGAAAGTTGAGGTCATAAGTCTCTCATCACTTTTTTAACTCAAGATGTGGATATCTTCCTGCTCATTTTTTTGCTCCCTTCTATGGAGAAAAGTATAAAGCTAAAAAGAGGATATTAAAAGTGCATGTGCTAATCAGAATAAAATCCAATGCTGAAACAGAAAAAAATAAATGTTCTTTTCTTATAGGAGACTTCCCCATAGTTATGTTTTATTTTTAATTATTATATTATTATTTTTTTGCCTCTATGCATTCAGTTGTGCTTCACAGAAACATTTATGGCTGAGGAGATTCATTTCACCTCATCACTGCAATTGCTTATACACATTGCAGGCTCAAATGAGATGTGCTCAGAACCCTTTCATTTCTTTCCCCTTTGAGTGCTATGGATAGAAGAACTACATCATACTTAACAAATAACCAAATACTGTAGCAGAAGGTCTGGAAGTTCCCAATTGCAAAATGCGGGATGACCTGTTTCCCACTATTAGATCACCTTAGAGATTCCCTGCAGTTACTGTCTGGCTCGAGTTTCAAACCATGAGGCTTAATAACCACTACAAAACTCACATTAGAATTCGTAATTATGACAAACTCAGATGTTCCTAACACCAGCAGAGATCTGTGACTCGTTTTGGAGCCTTGTTGAGATGGATGCCTGCTTGTTGTACTTGTGCAGCTTTTCAGCCCTTGGCTCCCAGAGATAAATGAAACATGATGGCATAATTTTTAGAAGCCTTTGTATTTTCATCATCACAATTTTGCCTTCATTATTTTTAGCTGCTGTAGCCTTTGTTTTCTTTTTCCTTTTGAGACCATAGTAAGTTTAGGGACTGGTGTGCACAGATAGCTCTTGGTCTCAGAAGTGACTCTGCAGTGTGGCCGCATAGAGTGAATTGCTGATAAAACATGAGGAAGAGGGTGTATGTGAAAAGCTAATGGAGCACATTTAAAGGTATGCAGTGATTGCTTAACGTTATCAACAGCAAGTTCTTTCATTTGATTTCCTTCAAATGATTTTTTGTGGTTTATGAAGCAATCATTTTCTAGTAATTGGAGAAGTTTGGGTACATTCTCTACTAGAGTAAATGACTGGTATAGATTTGGAGCAGCCTTTGTGCATTATAAACCTGTCAACAAATACTATTTTTAGGCATGGCATAGTGGCTAACCCTGAAGAACAGTTGAGGAGGAGGAATGATAATGTCTATGGGACAAATTACACATCACAAATTAATTATATGTAGCCCTTGGCACAACAAACATGCATTTTGGGCATGACCATAATACATGCTTTTGCTGCCAACAATTATCATCTGTTTAAGTCATGTCTTGGATGACGAGTGGATCTTGTGATGTTATGTTAAACGCATGGGATATGAATAAGTGGACACCTATAGTTTTAAGCTACATAAGTATTTGGCTGTGGATACACTTCAGGTGCATTTGGAGGAGGATTTGGTTTCCAATGCTAATTGCAATGTATGAGTGGTATAGTTTCCATAGATTTCTGTGGGCTTTTGGATTGCGTCCTGGTTCCTGATCTCATACTTTGCTTAGAGAAGGTATCTGAGAATATGCAGACCAAGCATCCAAGAGGCTGGCAGTGCTAGAGATTTTAAAGGACCACAGCAAGGCCCTTTATTTATAAGCTATAAGACATCCCCAGTGTATTGTAACTTCAGGCAGATGATGATTAGTTTCCCTTACTGAAAATCACGCTGGGGAAGAGGTAGGGTCATGTCCTTCCATACACTCCCCATTGGCTGGTTGCAACATTGCTCAACTGTAGAAAAGCTGAAGGTGAGAGTACTCAAAGTTTTAAGTTTTGGCTTCATGGACTGTGGGAAAACAAGTTTTATAGCCTTGTAGATATCCTCTGCTGAAATGTGACTCTTAATCACTGTAATTTTGAATGATTTCTTGGGCTATGTGAACCACATACTGACCTAAGTTTTGCCAAGTAGTGAAGAAGAGCTGTGCTTCTTCTTATGGTGTTTCTGAAATTTGTCACTTCTGCTCACACACCTCGAGCCTGAGGAAATGAATGAAAAGTGGTTTATGGGGATACTCCACAGATAGTTATGAAGGAACTCACAGCCACACCACAACAGAAAAAGAAAGGCATTTGTGCTCACAAAAGATAAGGATACAGTTTAAAAACACACTACTGGCTTTTTTTTTTTTTTTGCTTTTTTTTTTGCTTTTTTTTTTTTTTTTTTTTTGGTCATAAAGCGTGTTTTAGGAAACCCTTAATGGGATCGTAGTGGGAATCTTTTGAAAAATAATACATTTTAAGAATTTATAATGCTGTATTATCTTTTCACAAGATAAGAATTTTGTGACTAGCTTCTGATATGCTTAATTAAAGTACATTAAGTAATGAAATTCAGTTATTTTTTCTACGGTAAAGATTCTTCCCTGAGCGTTTTTAATTTCGTAGTTGTGTAAATGTGGATAATGGAAGAATGTAGAAATATTTCTGTACAAATAGATGTAATAATTACATAATTACATGGCTTAAGGTTATATACATTACAAGTAAGGAATTCATCATACATTTAAATATGTAAAGGGCTGCTCTGAAAGTAATGCCTCCTATTTTACTGTATTGTCTGACAACATCAGAGATGGATGTTGATAGTATGGCAGTAGAGACTGAACCTTCCCATCAGTATTTCATTACATTTTATTGCCATGTGATAGATGACAGCAGAGGGGCAGTCTGACACAGTGGCGTCTGACATAGAAGTACTCATGGACCATGCAGAAAAAATGGCCCCTGTTGACATTCATTGGTATTTGCTGAATGTTTATGGAGACCAGAAGGTGGATGTGAAAACAGTGAGATGGTGAGTGGTCTGTTTCAGCAGTGGTGACACTGATGTGAAAGACAAGCAACATTCTGTACGGCCATGCACAGCTGTCACACCGTGAAATGATGAGTGTCTCGATCAGCTCATCTGTGCAAATCAGCTAATAGTGGTGACTACACTGAAAAATAGTGTTTTGTAGATAAGAATTCACTCTATCAAATAATGTTATCGAGCTCTTTGTATCTGTTGTAGTTTCCATGGAAATAAACAGGAGACATTATTTTTAGAGCAGCTCTGGTGCTGATTTAATAATATACAGTGGAGTGACACCAGCTTACATCATCAATATCTGGCCTCCTGAAATTCAGATAACTCATTAAAAATACAAGTTGTGGTGTTGTGAAGAAAAGTATTATATCGTATAGCAAGTGAACGCAAGAATGGCTGGCAAAAGAATGGTGTGCTACCAATGAACTAGATAGTGGACAGATTTGGAGTGTTCCAAAACATATGTGAAAAGTCCCTTCTGTTTATTTTTTTCACCCCCTTATTAATTTACTGCGACCACAAGCCATGTGCTTCAGTTCCTGTCTGAGAAAAAAGGCTGGCTAGGCTGTATTGTGACTTAGTTTAATGAGTGATCTAAAAGCAGCTGGAAAATCCCAAGAAATTCTGAATTGCTCATAAAAGAGTAAAGGAACATTGTTAACCACTCTAGAATAGAGACTCATCCATTCTGGTCACATAATTATGTTAACTACTGTGTATTAACAGCAGTAAGGAAGAACACCAGCAATTGACGAGCAAGTGGACAAAATATTTTTAGTGAAAATTTATGACTTAAGCAGATTGGATTCACTGTCTACCTGAAAGTCTCTGTTCAGTGTTAGAACATTGTATGAAATATCCCAAAACCACTCTTGCTTATGTGCATAGTAGTTGTGCTTCCTGGAGATAATGTTGAAATTTACACTTTCTAACATTAACAACTGTGGCACTTTTATGCAAGTAGAGTCGTGTTCCACAGCACTGTTCAGTGGCCTTTTCTTATTGTTTTTTTTATGTACACAATCATAGAATGGCTTGGGTTGGAAAGGACCCCAAGGATCTTCAAGTTCCAGCCCCCTTCTTGAATGTCTTCACAGGCGAAATATCCACAGCCTCTCTAGGCATCCTGTTCCAACACCTCACCTTTCTCTCTGTAAAGAACTTCCCCCTGATTTCCAGTCTAAACATTCCGTCCTTGAAAGTGGCTTAAAACCATTCTCCCTTGTCCCATCACTGTCTACCCTTGTAAAAAGATGATTCCCCTCCTTTTAAAATCTTTTTTTAAATACTGGCAGGCTGCAATAAGTTCTCCTCACAGCCTTCTCTTCTCCAGGCTGAACAAGCCCAGCTCTCTTGGCCTATCATTGTAGAGGAGGTGTGCCAGCCCTCTGGTCATCTTCATTACCCTCCTCTGAACCCTCTCCAGAAGCTCCACAAATTCCTTTTGTTGGGGGCCCCAGACCTGGACACAGTACTCCAGATGGGGCCTCATGAGAGCAGAGTAGAGAGCGACAATCACTGTCGCTCCCTGTCCCTGCTGACCTCCCCTGTTCTGATGGACCCCAGGATACCATTTGCTTTCTGAGCTGCAAGGGCACGCTGCTGGCTCATGTTCAGTTTTTCATCCACCAGGACCCCCAGGTCCTTCTCCCAATGACTGCTCTCAAGAAGTTCTTTTCCCAGACTGTGTGCATATCTGAGATTACTTCAACCCTTGAGCAACAGCTTGCACTTTCCTATGCTGAACCTTGTTAGGTTCATACGGTCCCACCTTTTGAGTATGTCAAGGTCCCTCTGGATGGCGTGCCTTCCTTCTAGATTATTTCCTCTTCTACATTAAGGATGTGTGACAGACTTGAAGTTCTCTCTAGTTCTCGCTGTTTTCCAACTACTCCTAAGAGTCTTGCTTGACTTCAGCTGTTGACTTGTGATTCAGTGTCCTAAATAGAGATGTGGATATTTTTACTACCCTTATCCACATATTTGCCAGCAAATATGAGGGGTAAGTAATAGTTCTGCATAGCAAAGAAACTTTAAATACAGGTTGATATTATTAATTATTCAAAGAAATCTTCCCATTCTAGGTGCTTATTTACAAAAAAGAAACAGAGAACTTGAAATGCTAATATATTTCAACTTTGAATGGCATATAGTATATAGTTGTATCCATAGGGACTATATCAAATGCACATACACATATATATTGTAGTGTTACTTTTGCTCATATGCTTAAAACTAAGACAAAAGTACTTTCAAACTGATGATTGTGATAACAAATTAGAGGGTTTTGGTTTTTTTTTAACACAAATATGAATTTTAGAAAATATTTTCCTTGAGGTAAAAGTCTTGATTTTAGTTTTGGATGTGTCATGCATAGTATAATGCCAAATCAGAAGGGGGCTATTGTACCGTGAACAATGTTCTTAGCTTAGGTGATGGCTTAGACTGTATGAATTTGCATCTGGGCATGTAGGTACTCTGTCTCTTTATTTTCTCCTTTTTTGTAAGGGATGTCTGAATTGTCAGGGATGTTGTACTACTTTTTCTCCCTAAAATTATACGTGTACAGAAAACATGCCAGTGAGTTGGGCATCTTACTTAGGTCTAATGTGACGTAGATCATCACTGTGCATTCCAGAACTATGGAGACCATATACATCATTTATTGTACAGCATACAATAAGAGACTCATCCTACAGCTATTAGGGCTCATGGGAAAATCCTTGACTACTGTCGAGGAACAGCCTTGTGACAAGAGCTGGCACCTTCCTGACAGGCAAATCCTTTCACACTGTGGTATAATGCAGTTCAGCATGCTTTGAAGGTCCAAATTGGTGGTGGTCCTGGCTTATCTTTCAGTAGATGCTGATCTTTATCACAGAATCATAACAAACTATTCAGCAGAGCTGGAATGGGTGAGAGCAGACTTTGGCTTCATTTAGAACAAGTCTGACGTGAACATTAAGATATTTTGTACTTTGAGTGGCTGGCCTTTTTTTTAACGTCAAATTTTCAGATGTGTAAAAACCTCAGTGTTATATAGACCTACTCCATTGCACTGGAAAGAGTAAAGAGTGACTTTCAGTGAGATGCTCAAATATCAGGCTTTTAATTCTTGTAGTTTGGATTTTGAACATAATAGCATTCTGTTAAATTCTTTTATAGCTACTGCTGAAACCAATGGATTTATGAGGCAAATGATGTCTGTTCCAGCATAATTTCTCAGGCATATGCATCTTTGCCTCAGTAACTCCCAATTCCTTGATTCACAGTCTGAGTAGCGATAATTGAAAATTGTTCAGTGGCTGGAGGAAGGTGGGGCAAAGTGTTATCTCAGAGCTGTGATATTTGGCTTCCAGTGGACACAGAAACTTGACACAAATCAAATGTCAAACTAACTGATAGTAGACAGGAAGGATTAGTGTTGACACAGCAGACCTGACCCCTACCAGCTGTGAAACCGTGTTTAAATACAGCCACGTCTGTCTGAAATCACCCCGAGTGTAGGAGCAGTAGAAACTCGAGGTGAAGATACAGGAGACGTGGTGCATTAGGACATTCTCGTGCCTAATTGGGTTGACAGCTCAGTCTGGATGAAGGACAGTGTTTATTTACTCTTTGTTGTGTGATGAGCAACTAGAAAGATATGCCTGCTTTAGCCCATGCTGATATTGGTCCTAACGCTGTCTGGCTCCAGCTGCTGTAAACCAGGACAATACAACACAAAAACTTCCTATTCACTGTCACTTCTAAGTCTGTCCTGGCAGAGATATGCAATGACCTCAGACCATGGTTGGAATAAGGAATTTATCTTCATGGAAATGTGACCTCCTGCTACCAAAAGGCTACAAAAATACAAGTAACAATGGCTAAATTAAGATAAAGGTTTATTCTGGCCAACTGTTGGATTTTCTAAACAGTTCAACCCCTAGGTGTGAAAAAGGGTGCTGTCTGGAGCTTTTAAAAAAGTTATCAAGGTAATGGTTGAAAAAACATGCTATTATTATTGTTTTTGTAGGTGCAAATTACTGGCTTGATTCTCTTGCCTTTGAAATGATGTTGAATGGCAGACATTCAGTGCCAGTTTTCAAATTCCAGAACCCAGTTTGGTCACATGATCAGAGCTTCAGGAATTTTGGTTTTTCGCTGAGGAATTATTTTTTTCTCTTAAATTCCACCATCCACACTAAGAGCTCACACTGTGCATGTAGTTTTAATCTTGACTTCAATATATTTTACTGTGGCTAGCTTTTAGTTACAATTTAATAACTTCAGTCTTACTTTGCCCCAAGCCATATTATAATGAATAAAAAGCTTTTCCTGTGATTTACTTGAATTTATACAGCTGCCCTTGAAACAGCTGCATAACTTTTCCTACCGACTAGGAAGGAAAGCAGTTTAATCTATATCCAATGATCAGCTGAATTCTACTTCCAAATTCTACTTTGCCAAAAAAATACAAGGAAATGAAGCCAGATTTGTAAAGATGCTGATACTGTGCTTCATACTGATATCCCTTAAAGTTACTCTGGACCCCAGAAATAACTGAGTAGTGATCACATTTTTATAGGGCTCTGTTTGGCAACTTGTGCAACGAAATCTTCAATATGATGAGGGCACAACAGTAATAGCTACTTCCCAATTTCCAAACTTAAAGAATAAGTAGGTTTGAGAAGAAACTTGCATCAGTCATGGAGTACCTCATAATTGCATGCTGCAAGGTTCTTCCTGTGATGCAGGTAGCAGTCACTGCTGAAAGGAATCGTCTTGAGAAAGTGCAAATAGATGTGATCCAGCAGCTGCTCAGTCAAGGTCTGCAGAGATGTGACAAAAACAAATTTGCAGAGTCTGTGCAGGATGTAGCAAACTCAGAACGGGTACAGCTTCAAGCCTTTGGCTCTGTTCATTTTATTTCTAGCATCTAAAATTGAACTGTAGCCAGGCGCCTATATGGATTCCAGCTGACCAGGGGCCTAGGATAATGAATAATATGTGCTGTGTGGGAATCTGCCTACAAAGCGAAGGATTGCAAATTGGATGGAAGAGGCAGGAGGCCAATAGTGTGAAGCTTATGGAGCACGTGGTTTGAACACAACTGTGAAAGCTAAGACAACTCATCAGTTTGTGAGACTTACTAAAGAAGAGCTCAACTTCATCTTAAAGAATGGGACCTTCTCCAGAATTCAACACACATGAAAAGCATTAACTTATAATTCCTAGTAGACTCTTGAGTACCCATTAATAATTATGGCTGACCTTTTGGCCTTAGAAGCTTTGAATTACCTGGTGCTAAACATTTTAGAAACAGCATATGATGCTGAAAATGAAAAGGTGTGTTGATTAATACTTCTGCATCTTGACAAGTATGAATGAAGTATACATTTTTTTCTTGTTCAGGATTAGCAAATATCAGACTGAAATAAAGAACAATGATTTTAAAATAACATGTTTAAAATAAGTCTTGTAGAAAAAGAAAAAAAATAGAAGCTCGTCTGAAATCATAGTGTTAAACAGAAATATTAGTAAAAGAACAATTTTTAGAAAAGATGAGGAAGATGTTTTCCCAGCCAATCTAGTAATGAGGAGACTGTTCAAACAAAAACAAATGAAAACAACTACAACAAAAGTGCATAGCGTTTGTTTGAGTATTAAAAAGGTAAGCAGAGAAAGAACAAGACAGATTAGATCCTAGTGTGGAGAGTGAGCTCTGTATTTAAAAAGATTATGGCATGTAATAAAGCTGAAGCTCCCAGCTGAATGTAGAGAGAGTGTGCTGCAGTGAGTCCTGTAGTGAACCTTTTATTCATTATAGCTCTGAAGAATTTCAAATCAGTTCCCCATTCCAATATAAAGGAGGCTTAAATGTAGTGTTCTTGTAATATATATTCAGTTAAAAGCCCTCCTCCCAGCTTTTCTTTGCCAGAATGAGGTAAAGAATCTGGATATTTTAAAACTAATAAGCCAAGCAGTAAAATGGTGCACATTTGTATCATGCCTGATGAAGTTTTGGGAATGCACCCAGAGAAGTCTTGGCTTCTTCTGCACAGATGCTGATGGATGGACATGCTAGGACTTTATTCATTTGAATTACTGTTTCTCAAGCCTTGGCAAATGTCATCCATGAAAATTCAGTGAGAAGCAAAGGCAAGAAGAGCTTGACTTCATTTGTTGTTCAAAACCCATCTACAGAATGGGCAACCTACCCACCTGCAAACTGACAAGATCTGAACAACAGGAAGTGGGAAAGGAAGCAATGAAAAAATCTTTGTTCAAGGCCTCTGTTGAAATATCTAAAAATCTTTGACCTTCACTTGCTTGGGAGAAAAATTTAAAAATCCAGTGTCTCATGGTAGTGAGAAATCAGTGTACTACAGAATAACATCATACTGAGAAATTCCAGAAAGAAAAAAATAGAGCCTCAAGTTTTGTTGATTATATATATATTTTTAAAAAGCCAATTTAAAGTCCAATAACATAGTTCCTATTAAGTACTTGTGCTCCAAGCTTTCTGGAAGCCTCTATATGTTGGAGACGTGAGACAGCACTTTGCACCCCCTCCTGTGCTACAACTCAGATCTTTCTGCAGCAGTACTGGATTAGAAAGTTAGTCTTCCGCATACAAAGACCTTAGATTCATTCAGAACCCCTGTATGCTAATTAATGAAGTATAGTAAGAGGAGTAATTAATGTCCTTTAAATATTCTGGATGCTTTCTTTATGCATAGTGCATTAGAAAATTTGACTCTAATATGGTAGGAAAAAATAAAGGAAATTTTTACATAATTAATGCGATACGAAGTATAGCCTTTCCCGTTAGATTTAATTCTTACAGTGAATATCCACACTGTGTTTGTGACATTTTTAAAAGCCTGGATAGAGTCACTCTAAAGTGGGTGTATGTGAAGTTAATAGAAAATTCTGGACCTTCAGCTCTTATAAATGTAACTCTTGAATACTATGAAAATTTTCATTTTCAGGGAAGCCTTGATATTTTATGAGAAATTTTTCCAGCTGAAAAATTTTACTGGCTCTGATCTCCATTCCCCATTATGGATTGCGTTTGGAAATACCTGTGAAAAACAGTATATTTGGTTTTAAGGAAATGAGCAGGAATGCATAGATGAAAGCACTGTAATTGAGGACATCCAGATCCGTTCTTACAAAAATGCTTGATATTTACATGGTCCGTTGCCTACATGTGCTGAAGAGCATTGCAAATACAGAAACTAAAACTCCAGCAGAGTGAGAGTTAGCCAAGAAATTCAGCTGCATGTGACCTTCGGAGTCATAGCCCAAACACTTGGAACACATCTGCATTGCCTGCCAAATTGTGCCATTTGCAGTACGACAGGTTTGGTGCTAGAACTGCTAAATATATATTGGAGGCACATGAAGCATTGCAGTCACAGCAAAGGGATACTTTGGTATATTTGTGAAGAGAATTGTTTGTGTTCAGAATTAGCAAGATGTGTTACACATGCCGTTCAGAAAAACAAGGCAATTCACTTACTCTTCTGCAGAATGTTCTCTTAAAAATTCTTTACGGCACTTTAAAATGATGGGGTGAGAAGAAAATATATATATTACTCCTGAGAATCACTGTGATATTCAGGAACACGTGGGGAGCTTGTTTATTTGGACATTTAATCAGCAAGGTGTCTGGGTAAGGAGAATACTGGCAGGAAGCTGAAAGATTTAAATTCAGTAACTCTGTTTAGATCTGTGTTTACCTGTGCAGTGGAAACAGTGTTCTGTACTCACACTGTGTGCTGCGTCTCAATCGCAGATGTTCTTTCTATGTCTTTTTATATTTCTTAGTTGAGGAAAAGAATACTTAATTTCATTGTGGTCATATGAGATTTAACTCAATATTAAATTTTACAGTGCTAGTGATATATGCAAGGGGAGAGATCTTGGAAGTGCTAAAAATTATTAAAAATGCTTACTGATTACAAGAATCCTTGGTATACTGTATTTCTGAACTTAGTAACTCTGAAAGATGGTGGTGAACTGTCCCTGAATGCAGGCTCTCTCTTCTCACTAGGAAAGCTATGGCCATTCTTGCTCAGTTCTACAGAAGGATTAAGGTGTTCTAAAAGAGAAATAATTCCTTCTCTATCTTTCTGCAGTTTTGCTCGGTGGATTGCAGGCCTAACTTTTTAGTCTGACTTATATATATTTTCTTCATGCAGCTCTCATTGGGAACTATATTTAAATATGACTTGGTTGAGTAGTGAAAACTGTGATTCTCACTGAGGGCATGACTACATCCTCATGGTGTTAAAGCAGGAAGCTCTCAGTGAGCTCGTTCACAGTTCAGTAAAAAACATCGTATGTTGTCTTTTGGAAAATTCACATTAACGTGATGCTTTGGATCTGTGTCTCTTCATCGTTATTTACTGTGTTAGAAATATCACAGTGATACAAATAAGTATAGATATGCCACTTCTGGCATATTATTTCAAGCTAGCTCAAAACTTTCTGTGTGATGTGCTGTTGCACATTACAGGATTAGATATATGATCCTCTACATGGACCTGAAGTAATTTAGGTTTCACCTCTATATTAAATTCCTTTTAGCTGTGTGTAAAGAAATTGAATGACTGCAGTCAAACGTTTATGTAGTGGCTCCTCTGGATATTCTTGGTCTGTGTTCATCCTACACACCTAGCTGTTGTGATGAAGTTAGGAACCTAATTACATAGGTAGCCTTCTGTGAGTAGATGTATCCTAAGGAACATACTGTTGTGTTCTCAACTGTACAGACATCCATCTTTCTAACTTAAATACAGTGGCCATTGATCCAGACCTCTTCCAGGGTATTATGCAAT
The DNA here is from genome assembly GCF_023343835.1 of Lagopus muta. NCBI lineage: Eukaryota > Metazoa > Chordata > Aves > Galliformes > Phasianidae > Lagopus > Lagopus muta. Next base: position 97,007,874 of record NC_064434.1, read on the forward strand.
TAGTTATAACTATATCTACAATGGCAAAAATAATTTGAAGAGGAGGATAAAATACATGTTTACGTATGAGCGTACAGCAGTGTATCTGTGGTGTAACTGGAGATTCGCATCCTACCTTTCTGTTTGTCTTGGATTTTCACATACAGAAGTCCCATTGTAATTGCTTTGGTCTTTTAGAGAGTTTTATTTGATCAAATCTGGCACAAAAGTTGTTAAATCTGAGTTCACTACATCTGGAAATATGTATCCACTTGGGCCTCTTCTCTAAACATTAGATCTTCAGCTTTTGTTGAGCTCCTAGTTGAAGTCACCACCAGATTTCAGTTCCGTGGAAAAAGCACTTGTAAATCTCAAATAGTCAGTAATTGATCACAGTCTGGAATTGTAAAACTCCATCTAAATGTCTGAAATAGCTTACGTTTGTGGTACGGTATGTGGTTTCAGTCCAGGTCAAGGAAAAGAGAGGCCTTAGAGAATACTGAAGTCTTAAGCTTTCCACTAATAGAGTGGGTCAAGGGATAGTATACTTGAAGCATCCCTTCCTTAATGCTATGTAATGAAATCAGCTGCTTTTGACCCTCAGTATCTATTATTCACAGGAGGCAAATGTTTCTTTTGTTCATATCCTGAGCAAACTGCTTGATTCTGTCTCTCCTTTATACTTTTTATTTTCCATTAGCTATAGTGGCAATGTAGTTACCAAGTTCACCTTGATCAGCTATGATCTACCAATGCAGATTCGACTGTATTTTCCCCAAGGGATCATTTTGAAGACAAAAGATAACTAGCTTCCTTCTTCCCCTCTGCCACCTCACTACAGCCTCCATCCTGGTAAGTGAATCAAGGAGTTCCAAACCTCTCCTGATGCCTGCAGTATGCACTGCTGAATGAGCAGTGCGCTCAAAAGTGAGATTGTTTGGGTATTTGAGAAGCTAAATGTTGACTTAGAAAATGAAGCTTAAGTTTCATGCTTTAAAAAGAGTATAGCTCAGACAAGCTAAATGTACAGACAGAAGAACGAATGGGGCCTATATCTGAAGAGATGCATTCATTTACTGTGGGTGTATTTAGTTATCCTGTCTGAAAAGACTTCTCATAAATCCCTCCTCCATTGCAAAAATGATCCTTTATAAGCACAGGTGATGATCAGTCCCTGAAAGCTGCAGTAAAACTGAGTAAATGGAAGGTTCAAGGAGTTGTTGCTGCTCTCCTCTATTTTTTTCACCAGCTTCTGGGAAATAATAGTAATTTGAAAAAAACACAACCAGCTTTGCTGAAGAACTGACAAGCAATAAAGGGCTTTCAGCCAGTGGTCACATTGATATTCGCCCCAGTGTAGCAGTCTGTAAAACAGATGAGGAGGATAGTGGTCTAATAAAAAAAAAAAAAAAAAAAAAAAAGTAATATATGATTTACTCCAACCTTTAGATTTGGTAGAGAAGAGGAGATAGGTGTTATTGTTAATGCCACTTAGGGGCAAACCTCTTTCTTGGCAGTAAACAGTGAAGGATGCCTCCAGAGAAATCTAGCTGTTAGAATGCCACAGAGTATCTGGTGCAGTACCTGCATTCCAGATGTGTGTATCTGCACCTCCATCTGCTGAGCAGATCGTGTTCTCATAGTGGCTTTGGAAAGGGTACATAAAGTTATGGTTTACTTGCTAATGATTATAGTTTTGCACCTTGTAGACCACCTTGGCCTTCTTTGACCTGCAGGAAAAGCCTAACTTATTCCTGAATTCTGAGTTCAGTTTAGTAACAGCATTCCTCTGTTAGGGAAAGGATGGGATCAGTTTTTTTTCTTAGACCACAGTAAATCAGAGTAAGTCAGTGGAGTTACACAGTCCAGGAAGAAGAGGGTGAGATCAGTCAGGCCTCAAGGTCTCACTTGATTCTGCTGTAGCAATGTTCTGCTCTGCAAAGCTGAGCTCCTTTACACTGGAAGCTGCCAGGTTTTCATCTGAGCATTTCTTGGTTCAGCTAAAGAGGGAGAGTGGATGAAAGGGAGAACAAGGGAAATCCTCAGTGTGGCAGCTGAGGACAAACATCAAAACAATGGAGACGAACATCAGTCTTCTCACTTCAGAGGATCAGATCTCCTTGACTGTGTCCATACCTCTAATTAATGGATGCAAGGACTAATCTGTGTGCCCAGGGCCAAACAGTTCACACTACATCTATGTCAGAGCAGACTGGCTGTGTTCATACCTTAGAGCATTTGAAGTGGAACTCACCTGAGCACTGTGGAGTGCTCGGGGGTCCTGCAACAAAATTAGCATTTTGAGTGTTTTTTTTTTCAAGTCTGTTAAGATATTACTGCAGAACATTTGAGGTGACCAAACCAAGTCTGGTATCTGCTGCTTTTGGGAGCAGTCCCCAAAAGGTATTTTGCTAGTGTGTGTCTGAGTGTGGTACTGGAGTCCAGAAACAATCAGAGAGTTAACTGGCAGTTATCTATTATGTATTCTTGGGGTGGTTTGTTGTTGTTGTTATTTTATGTTCATTTCTAGGTACTATTTTATTAATCTAAGTATATGCCTAAATATTGTGTAGAAGGAAGTTTCTACTCTACTGCAGCTTCCTTGACCTGGATTCTGTACAATGCTGCAGGAAGACCTTTCCATTTGCACATGGACACAGACCCACAAACAAGAGCCTTCTCACACCTCCAGTGATGAGCCGGGTCCAGCTATGAACAACTATGTGTTTCTGCACATTCTAGCTTGCTTAACAAGATCAGACAGGATATACCACCCTTATTCACGAGGGAGCTAGTTTTAGTCTCATCACTGTGTTTTTTTTTCTCTTTTTTATTTCCATGTAGTTTTTCTGGCTGTCACAGGTTTTGTTTTGTTTTGTGAGACACTGGGTGATTTCATTAAAGAAAGTCTCATAATGGTTATTATTGCTCTTGGATATCAGACTGTGCTTCTGTGTTTCTGTTGACACAGACAGTTCTGTCAGTATATATGACTTAAAGGATGGTGCCTTTGGTAGGAAAGGAATTGGTTTACTACACATTGAGTAGTATCACAAGCTTTGATGAAATCTGAAGGAAATTTGTCATGATTCATCCTCAGTTTTTGAGAAGACAGGACTCAAAGAGATGCAAAGGAGCACCTGTCTGGCTATTGAGCATTTCTCTTGAGAGCAGTATTTGCCTATGTTTGTTGCTCTAGGAACAAGTTTGAACATGGATCACTTTTTAAAAACAACACAAGAAATGACAGAATCTGCTATGGGAACTCTTCTGTCACAAAGAAAATTATATTTGCTCTACAAACATTGAGTTCTTCCACTTTTTAGGGACTGGATGCCACTCTGAATCATTAAAAAAAAAAAGAGAGAGACCTTTCTCTTGACTCTTGAGAATCTAAAGATGTGCCAAAATATACACAGATTTCATATTTTCCAGTAGCTACAAATCAGACCATTTCTCTCAAGAAAATCCTATTTTAGAATAGTCTCTTAGGTCACTTTATATGTGCAAAGTGAACCAACTTTAGAAAGTAAAATAATTTGCCTTATAGGGTGAAAATCACCCCTTCACTTGTAGCCTTTGAATCATCTGTCCTTTTAGGAGTGATTTCTGATGAAGACTTATGCTCTCACTTCTATACAGCAGTGCTCTGTTTCAAAATGCTGCCCTCCCTGGAGCATGTACATGTATTTGCAAATGAACATTGGCACTATGAAACCCCTGTATTACAAGATATTTCATCATCTTATATTCCTGTTGCCTGGCTTCTTATGTTGTGGATAGAGCAGCTTTGTTAACTTTTTGTTTCTGTTCTGATTCTTGGTTTTACATTTCTCCCCCTTGTAATAGTCAGTACAATAGGGATTTTTTTAAGGCTGGACAAAAAGGAGGATAAAAATGGAGAGGGAAATTCTTTGAATCCCAAAGGCTACTTATTTCTGTCTGTACTGAATAAATGGCTGCATATAAATGTGTTTCTTCTTTCAAAAAAAATGGTTGGCTTTTTTCTACTGACCCTGGGTGAGTCTGGAGTTACCTGAAACTGTTTGTACCCGTTCAGAAACTGCAAGCTTTCCCACCTGAATTCCTCCCCTGTCAGCTGGAGGGGGCTTTCAGGTGGGTGTTTGTTTCATTGCGTCTCAAAGAGATCAGTTCCTGTGCTGAAAGACAAGCCCAAGACAATGTTTGACTGAGCAGAAGATATTGTGAGGGACCAATTATCACGTAAGCGGTTCTCACGGCTTGGGCTGGTACAGTGTGCCAGGTTGCACATTAACTTCTTTCACTGCTTTTTACCCAGTTTACTCAACATTCTCAAGTGGTGGCTTTGTCAATTGTTTCTCTCCTGCAGATATTTTGACAGATGATAGCCCCTTGATGCCAGTTTACTCCAGCTAATAAGAAATAGGCCAACGTGAAACTTTAGACCAAGTGACTGCTCTCGTGGCGTGGAGGAGAAGTAGGGTTGGTTCTGTTCTGGAATAGCTATTAATTTTCATCTATTAATTTTCAAATAGATCTCCCAGCCCTGATCTTGGGATATGCTCTGTATATACTCATTTAAAAACAAACAAGAATACCCAATAATTTTAACACAGTGACTTTGTTACGTTTTTTTTCTCCACAACACCATGCTTAAATGTTCTCTGAAGAGGGTACATTTAGGGTGTATGTTTGAGTCATATGAATACAAATGTATTTCCAGAAGATTTATAGTCTTTCATCGATTCCAAAGGAATGTGTAATGACCAGGCAATTTTCAATGTAATTTTCCAATATAAATCTCACCAAAATGCTGACACAGTGTTATTAACACTCAGGGCTGGTATTGCTACAAAGTGAAGAGATTTATGTGGAGAATAAAGCTGGCATCCTGTGAAAGCATCTAGGGAGAACTCCATACAAAGTGGAGCTTGCTAATTCATGTAGTTGTGTGTTAGGTTATAAGCTTTCTGTTGTATGAGTATTGCATTGATTTATGAACTGTTTTTTCTTCTTTTGATCAGAGATGCAATAGTGAAGGATGACTCAAAGTGGGGAAAAAAATCACTTTCCATTTTTGCAGATCTGAATTTTAACTGTCTTAAGTATTTTCCTTTAGTTTAATCCCGTTAGATGCTGAATGCTTTCCTCAATCTCAAAACAATATAGGAGCTGGACTCAGGCAGGATTTATTGTTTCTCTTTCATCCTTTTGCATTTTTCCTTTTTTTAAATAAGAAGTGACAAAAAAGGCCTGAAAAAATGATGCTTAGAACTGAAACAGTTCTTAATGCCATGTATCTGTGTGTCCTTGTATCATTTTAATATTAAAACAGTACAGATTTTAGAAAAGATCACCTTTACTTTTATTTTAAACCAAGACAGAAAGATTAACATAGATGACATTCTTCTTTTTTTGTTTGTTTTCCTTTACATGTGTTGTTTCTCTTTCTAAGCTAAAGGACATATTTAATAGCATACAGAGAGCTCTGTTTGCTCTGGAAATTAATGAATACCAATAATGAGGAAGTTTATGTTTGAATTCCATTTTTTTTTGTTTGCAGAAGCTAAGTTCTTTAAGCACTAGGGGACTTGTGATGTGATAGCAGAAACAATCTTTTTCTTTCCATATGTATTTGTGCACATGTGTATGTGTCTTGAGGTCTTCATTACAGCCTGCAAAAAACAAAAGGTGATTTGATCATTTCTCTTTTATAAAACTGTAATAGGAATTATTATTTGGAAGACCTCAAACCAGACATGCATGCACAAGATAAGGGAGATTTTAAAGTGATGCATGAATTTTGGTACTTTGTTTCCCATTGTTGGCTATGAATTGTTGAGATTCAAAAGCCAATGAGAACTCAGGTGCAAAGGAGTCCTGACCACTACACATCATTACCTATTAAATTATTCAAGGCAGTCAGGCATGCATGTTTGCCTGATGCTAAGTATGTGCTTAATACAGGCTCTTGAAGCTGGGAGATGGTCAGACGAGGAGAGCAGCGAAGTTTACAACAAAATTCACGTGCAGAGGCTCAGCTCTGAAATAACCCTCTCTGAGTTCAGTGGGAACTGACACAGCTCAGCACTGCCCAGAATCAGGCTTTGAATATCTGCAGAACAGTAAGAGATGTCTGCAGAAGAGACTGTTTAAGGATCTCTTATTGATTTTAATTTCTGAACATAGTGAGATCTGGAGGATTATTCTGTGAAATGTGGCTGCCCGATGGACCAGAGAGGTCCTACTCCAGGGGGCTCACAATCGCAATCAAAGAGAAAGCATATTGAAAAGGCTCCAGCAAGATAGACTTTAAAAAATCTCTTTTCTCACATATTTAGTCTGAACTAGCAATAACAACTTCGATGCAGGGCATTTCCTGAGGATTAATGACTGTCTGGGGTCATCATCTCCTCCCAGTTAGTTATTAATCCCCAGGAAATACTCTGTGCCTTGATCGTTATTGCTTAATTAGCATTGAGAATGTGGGGGGTTTAGGTTTCTTTTCATGCATCCTGTGAATTGCTCGGGTGGAGGTTTCTTTCATTAACTTGCCCTTTTTGGTCTAGATGGGAGCGTGAGCTTTTCTTGCTGTTTGCAGGTTTGAGAATTTAGTCACAGGGTTAAACCTTTTCAAGCAATTTGAGTTCCATGTGAAAGTACCACTAACAGCCCACATCTGCAGTGCATCAAGAAATGCCCCTAGCCTTGCTGAGAAACACTGGGTGGCACAGGCAGTAGAAAGAATCTGGGAGCAGGGGATGCTGAAAAAGGGCAGGGAGAATTGGAGGTGGGGGTAGAGGGAAGAAAGGGAAAAGGAGTGGAGATGTGAGGCACTTCCAATCTCAACAAGGCTTTATTGACCACTGAGGGAATTCTCCTGTCATATGAAAGTTTGTAACTTTGGGAAATTTGTGGGCTCCAAGAGGAGAAAATCTGCCTTGTTCGAAGATCCTCAACTGCAGCCAACTAAATGCATTTGATTAAAAGAGGGAGAATACCAGTTCTGACTGTAGCTTGCATTTCCCACCCTGGAGGAGAGGACGAAGTCATACAGAGTCCCTCTTCAAACATTGTGCAATGGGACTGAGATCAGGAGGGCTGGCTCTATCCCATATTTGCTTAACTATTCCCTACATAAACTAATGACTATATTGTGAGATGCACATTGAGAAGTGTGTTAAGGTTGTTTATGGATATCTCCTGTGCTGCCGAACTGTGACTCATGGTGTCATAGTGATGGAACTTGACCCTCTCTTTCACTCTGGTCTTGAGAGCACTGGAAATCTTCAAGCACACTACATCTGTTGATCTATTTGTTATGGATGTAAAATTCAATGTATCTTGAAAATTCTTTTTTAAAAAGGGAATATCAAACTTTCTGCTCAGAGAAATCATAATATGATGTTTCAACATTATCAAGACTTTTGTTTTAGGACGTTTTTGTAGAACTCCATTAGGAGAGGCAATAAGAGCTGATTTGGTGATGTTTTCTGGATGATTCTCTTTACTTTTACTATTGTGGAACTTCTATCCAAATCTCCTTGGAGGTCTTTTTTTGTTCCTATGTGGTTAAGTGAAATTTGCAGCAATCCAGATGTTTTTCTTAGGACCAGTAGGTGTAAACCACTGTTATAACTTGGAGTCAAGAACCCTGTCCTAGAAAAATATCTGGCCTCACAAATAGTTATGTGTTTGTAGTGAAAGCACACAAACATGCAGTATGTTCACTTTGTCCACAAAGTGCTTATTATTTTTTGAGTTTCTAAATTCCCTACCTAAATATCACATTTAGTTTTTTAGCTTTGTTCGGAATGAATGACACATTTAATTTGAATCCATGATTTTCTGGAAGAACAGAAGTCTGTGCATTGATTGCAAACTCCATTCTTGATAGAGGATAAGCTAAAGAAAAGTTGGTCTGGGATTTTGGAGAGTCATCATTTGATTCAGGAAAGGGGGCAGTATAAAAGTAATAGTTGCTTATTTGTTAGTTTGAAGATACTGTGACATGCAACAAAATATATTTGCTTTTTATTGAAGTTAACTTTTAGAGTAGCTATGTTCTTTTTTTCTTTTTTTCTTTTTTTTTTTTCTTATTTTGTGGAGAGAGGGAAAAATAGTTGTGCACAATCTCATGTATTTTTAAGTTTATGAGGCCCACTGTAACAGAAATAATTCAGCGTACTAAATAGTGTATATAATTAGCTCAACAGATATAAAAAGATACGGCTGGTTTTGACCTTAACCCTGATGAAAATAAATCTAATCTTCTTTTCAGCTATTTCCTTAAATATGGAAAAAGGCTTTTGCCAGAGTCAATGGCAACTATATATTTTAGATTCTCCATAGTGAGCTATAATGTTCTCATCCACATCTTGGTCTTGTAACTGACCTCTGACAACAAATGTATGGCCAAATCAAATGATAAAAAGCATAATAATGGGGGATGGAATAGAAAAAAAAGTCATTCTTCAGATGATATATGTAAATATCAATTAATGAGACACATTCCCTTGTACATTCAAGCTTGTAGCAACGTTCCACAATGAATAGGTCCCAGGGGATTCAGGCTTCATCACGGATATTTTTGCGTGCCTGTGCTCATATTAAAGACCAAAAATAAGAGACCTGAATTAAACAAAGGGACTATAGACCTTAATAGATTTGATCAAAACAAAATGTGTGGGAAAAACTTCTCTGCTTACTTGGAAGATAAATCAACATCGTAAGACAAATCAAATCATAAATATTGTTTCTTTGCATTTTTCTGTGTACAAAGTAAGGGCAGTCTGAAATCTGAAACAATTATGTCAGAGATCAATTCCTGAAAAAAATATTGTCAAGTCAAGAAAGGAAATGAAGATAAGACAAGCAGTAATGAATCTGTGATGATATATGATGCTAGTGTTGTGCACACCTTAGTCCAGCTGCCTCAATGATGTCACTGGGAAAGCTAAAGCTGGGAGTCCTGCAGAGACATCTAGAGATTTCCATGGCTATGTCCTCTTGGCCTTTGGTCCTCCTGCTGTCCTCTATCAGCTTTATCTTATGTCTTAGTCTGGCAGACTGAAATCTTCACAGATACTTAGGCATCTCTCTGAGAAAACAGACTTCCAATCTTCATTCTCTGAACTCTGATGACAGAGAATTATTTTATAACATGTTAGAGAAGGCATAACACAGTATACTGTTGCTCAGCTGAGACCACTGGTACAGGAAAATGAGAGATGATGAAAATAACTATAGGAAAAGACAAATCTTTGAGGATTTGACATGTGTAATGCCTAAGTAGAAGCCATCTTTCTCCACATGATTCTGCTATAGACTTGAAGCACCCAACACACCCGTGGACAGCGGGGTCTCAATTTGCTTAGAAAAATTAGCACAGAATTAGTGGGCAAAATTATTCAGGAAATTGGAATAGACCTTAGCACGGTTCCTCAGTTCTGCAAAATGGCATCTGGATCGTACTTTGAGCCTAATCTAAAAACACTGTGGGAACAAGATTTTACCATCTTATCCATATTAGATAAATGTTTTGTCTCCCCATTGCAGTGAGATGAAATGTGGTTGACGTTTTGCAAATCTGAGCCAAAGAGTGTGGAATCATCCCAGAATTTGAGCAAAGAGTTTATACATAATGCTTCATTTTTACTGACAGGACTCCCATTTTTAAAACTGCGTATTGACCTAGAAATCTGTGCCAAAATTCAGATGGCTGCAGCCTCAGTTTAAGAACCTGAACTCTCAGTATTTTGCCGTAGACTGCAATGATACTAAGCTATGGAATAGAGAGTGCTACGTGAATCTTGTCCACACTGAGGTCAGTGTAAGATCTGCAATCAACTGAAGTGAGGCCAGGGTTTTATCATCCACCTTACAGAATGGATTGTACCATTTCTAATCCAGTCACCCCCAGAAAAAAATTTGGTTCAATTTCTTGGGGTTGCTAATGCTGTGTAACACCTCACCTTGAAGGGCTGCGCTCAAAAAGTGCATTAGAGACCACACAGCTGTTTGATCTGGTATGGAAGGATGATAATGCAGAGAAGATTATTGGAATCAAGGCTTCTGTTTTAATTCTTACTTCTGCTGGTGTCGAAGGCAGACCTCCTCCATTTAAACTGTGCAGTGTATTTCCAATAATCCAGCTCCTCTGTCCAAGGAGAGACCAGGACTGACAGGAGGAGATCTCTGAATCTGATCTTTTCTCAACAGGTGTGGCAGGGCAGAGCATGTTCTTGAAAAAAAAAGCAGAAAGCACAACATTACAGTATTCAGTGTAGTGCAGAGCAGAAGTCTATCTTATTTGGTAAAGAATGTAGCTGAGACAGAAAACAGGATTACAGGGACTCACAATCACCATAGCTGGCCTGTACCAAGAAAAGGAAACAATGGAATTTGAAATCGTATATCTCAGCCTTCTGTTTCCCTGTCCTACAAGAAAAATAGTGCATGGATAGTACTTCTGCAGCTAGAGATTTTAGAGGAATGCTCAGTTCCTAGATAAGTATTATTAATACTGCTTCAAACAGTACATAGGGATAGTTAAATTCTTACTTGCTTTTGAAAATCTGCCCCTATTTATTCTGCAGTGGACAAAAAGCCCTTTTTTGCCTTACTTTCTCATTATTTTGGGAGAAGAAGTTATCTTTCTGATCTGTACAAGATCTGAAAAACAGATGTTATCATCACTTGGTTATAGCTCTGCTCGTACAACATGTTTTGTTTATTGAAGAAAAGACATGGTTGAAATTAGATCTATGTGATACATGTCATCAAGCTTCATGTATTTGCAAATAATAAACAGTTTGCAGTACATGACTTGGGTTCATGTGTTGCAGCTTAGTGCCATCTTGATATGGGCTTCAGAACACAAGTAGTGTCTGTCTTTAAGTCAGAAGGTAACTTTGAAAAATGTTATTGAAAAAAGCATATGTCATATGCTGCTTTCCTTTGTTAAATTAGGAAAGATGGTCTCCATCTTGTGGCATCTGTAGTTTAAGTAAACATAAACTCTGGCCCAAATATCATAACCATCATTTCCTCAAAGCTAGCAACGCTAAACCAAAATGCAGTTTTATTTGGCTAACCCCAAAGTAGGATGTGGTTGCCAGCCTCTGAAGCCACACGATCAGGTTTCAAGCAGACGCCACCAGAGCTATGCCATTTTCTTAATTGGGAAAGTCATGAATGCATTCCTCCCAGAGCCATCGTTGTGTTTAACAAACAAATGTAACTATAACAACAGGTACGCTAAAGCTGAAGTCTGCTTGCTCCTTCTGCACCAAGACAGAGTGGGAGTGCCACGATGCTTCTGAGCTCAGAAGATAAAAGACATTGGGAAGTGGTGATTGTCAAGGCAAAAGGCTAACTCCTGTTCAGTGTTCTTCCTATTTTGCTATAAGCACGGAGCTCTGCGCAGTGCTGCCAGACACTGAATGCTAATCCAAGACTATTGCTGTCTGGAGGACATTTACCTGAGCTCGGGCAGAAAGTTTCCTTCCCCCAGAAGGATGACAAACATAAAGCTGAGTGGTATATGGACACAGTGTGCCCAGTTGTTCTCCCTTTTCTGCACATGCAAAGGATGCACGTGAGATCATAGAATCATAGAATCTTTCAGGTTGGAAAAGACCTTAAATGTCATCTAGTCCAACCACGACCTAACCATACTACCCTAACTATAACAGCCATCCGCTAAACCATGTCCTTCATCTAATCTCAGAGATTCACATAAATGATGGGCTAGAGCTTTAGGATTGTGCTACTGTAAGTGCCAGGTTTTCCTGGTATAAATGGCTGCCAATTCATTGGTTGTTTGGTTGCAGTGGGTGTAAATAAGCTGTTTTGGTCTGACTAAGAACATGGCTCCTTAGGCTTTTAGGTTCTCACTTTCTCTCTACCCCCTTTGCTTTTCCTTTCATGTTGCAAGCACCTCAATGAAATGAAGGGATGAACAGATGATAGAGTCAGTGCCCCCCAAGTTAATGACCAGCACTATATTCACAAGCTCGTTTGGTTTTGTTCCTATTCGTTGCTTCAATGGTGCCAAAGAGAAGGAATTAATTTTATTGAGGACAACTCAGTGAATTAAATGAAAAACTGCTCACTTGGCTGGAAAGGCTTTGACAGACGGCACAGCAGCCGGTCAGATTTGAAAAACTTTACATCTCCTGGGCTTGGGGAGAGAAGGGAGAAGAGAAAGAAGGGGAGGGAAGGTCACTGCAGATAAGCTTCCAGGCGACTATTTCAAGGCCTTTGAAAAACAACGGAGGCAAGCTGCAGTCTCTGATTTTGATTCATGGGTCCCCCCTCTCTTTTGTTCGTTGATGCACTAAATCTGTTCCTTAGCTCCCCTCATTTCAATAAACACCCAATAAGAAACTAATCGTCGTATGGTGAATTAAAGAAGAAAAGGTGCCCAGAAGAAATGTTATGGATGTGGAAGTCTCTTAGGCATTGTAACCATCTGGTGCACCACAATTAGGATGAATGGGATAATTGAGTCCCAAATAACTTCTTTTGGGTACAAATAATAGCCATCACCCTGATTTGTATTCTTCACAACAGCATTGCCCCATCATTTCACATCGCATCTGCACATTTCATTGATTGGGCACTGTGCTAGCAATAAGTTACTACACTTAATTAAGCCCACATAATTCTCTTCAAATGAGCAGAAAAGTTTGTGTATAGGCCCAAAAGAAAGGGGGCTACAAATGAGACTTTAGTGACTCCACTTTGTATGAGGTATTGAGATTGATGGTGATCCCATGCCACCAAGGTTTTCCTTCAACATAGGAAAACTGTGAAAGCATTAGGCAGCTCAACAGCTGTGTATAATCTGAGGAAGGCCTGATTTCAGACAAACATTCTGCTGGAGGTGATTGAAACCCCATTGTAGCATAATCTCGCTTTTCAGAAAGTGTTACAATTCATTTGATTTGATTTCTCGGGTGCCTGGCTTTCGTGGCATCATTAAAAACTCTGTAAGAAACTGAAAAATGGAGTCCTCTGCAAAGAAGCATTGTCCACTCTTCAATTATGCATCACTTGAGTGCTAGGAGAGAGAATTGGCAGGAAACAGGCAAACGTAAGCACTGGGGTAAGTATTACTGAAAATAAAAAACCCAAAGATCTGCTTTCCCAATGGGAAAGAGCAAGGGTGTCAAATCCTGAAAAAAGATTTTTTTCCCTTATTTTCCTTTAATGCTTTGGTTTTCTAATTATTAGCTTAAGTGAGGAAAAACACATTCCTTCAGCTACATCACTATGATATGTTACACACGGGTTATTGGCTGTTTCTGAACTCTTCACACTGCTGTGACGAGCTGCTGAGCTGGCTGGGGAACAAACCACCAGGAATGTGCCGTTGAGTCCAGTTGCTCAGGATCAAGCCCAGGAAGCTTTTCTGGAATGTTGGGGTCCCTGGGAAGCACAATAGGAAACAAAGGACAAGGTTACGGAGAAAGAAACAACTTAAAAGAAAATGAGAGCAAATCTCTTTCTTGCTCAAAGGAAGAGTTTTTAAACCAATGTTTTCTCATTCCACCCAAGCAAAGCTACAGCAACCTGAATACGTTTTTCAGAACAAGTGGCAAAATATCCCGTGAATGCCGCAGAGGTCACTTCACACACTCGGTCTGCCCCTCATTTGTTTATCTAAATGCTGACAAATTGCAGCATTTTAACAACATATCTCTGGTACTGAACTTCACGTGCACGCCTTGCCCTCTATCATTGAGCTGATAATGAGGCTACGCATAAAGCCTTCATTCACTGCAATAAAGACTTCTGACAGTGATGAATACCAAGTAGAAGAATTAGGTGGTTTACAGGAGAATATGCTATTGTGTAAAACCCCTATGCCTTTTATCAGCCCTTCTGCTCATTTTCAGTTCCTTCACATAAGCCGACTCTGCAAGCGTTCCAGCAAGCTTTCCTCTCCTTTCTTCTACTTTTAATGAGGCTATCTTCCAGAAAGCACAGATAAGATGTTGCATCAGCGATTATCCGCCTGTCCTCCCTAAAATGCCTGAGAGCCCTTTCATTTCACCAGCTGATGATAAACATTCAAAATACTGGTGCCTAGGATGTTTTTCTGCAAAGTAATTCATAGCTGCAGTCTTGTGCATGGCATGGCACAGCAGCTGTCTGTCACTGGGAGATCTTTCTTATAACAAAAGCAGCCTTGTCTTTGCGTTTCTTTTCAAAAGCATCAACTAATATCCCTTTTAGATGGGTATGTTTGTAGAAGAGGTGACTTCTGGGATGTTTTTTTTTAAATTGCTGGCTGCAGTGGATCAGATTAACATTTCATTGTTCACATCTGAGCTCTGGGCTGATTCTGGGAGCTAAGGGAAATGTGGAGAAAGGATGCTGACAGATTCTGATAGAATATCTAATTTGACAGAACCAAAGAACCCAACTGTGTTTTTATCCTTTGGACCACATTGTAGTCATGAGGTCAGCTCCTGATCCCATCTGCCTCAGTGTACCCCCCTCCACAAACATAGCATTGAAACATTTTGCCTCTGAGTTTGTACTGAGCTTGATCTCTGTTAGAAGGGCACAACTGCAGATTGATGAATGCGGGCTGATTTGCATGGAGGGCTGATATAAATGGAGAGACCATTGAGCTGCACTTCACGTGAAGTGCGAAATGGCTCCGTGCTATACTGGGCTTTTCATCCATTTTCAAAGGGCAAAATGTAGCAGCAGAAGGCCAAAGCACGTTTTGCCTTTTTTAATTTTTTTTTTTTTTTTTTTGTAGAAGCCACCTTTCTTCTGAATGTATTCCTACAGCAGCCAAAAGGTACTACTTTTGTCTACTCAATCCCTTCTCATTCTTCAGGCACATTCATTGAGACAAAGCCTGCCATCACTGCCCTTTTCCCATTCTTGTCTCTGTGGCCACCCCTTCCCTTACCTCACCCAGGTCTTTCCTCACTGTCTTGCGCACTCCTACCTTTCCCTAGCACCTAGTGTTACTCTTGGGCACTTTTCTGGGCCTGTCTTCCTTCTTTTCGTTGTCTGCCTGTCATGTCCAGATGTTCAGTCCTTACTGCTTCTTGCACCTCTGGATGTGCCACTTCTCTACCCACTGTTCCAGAACTGGAGGCCCTGACTCCTCCTCCAAGCTTTCAGAGGCAGCTTGGAGCATCCAGGCTGTTTGCAAAGGTACTCACTGCCTTCAGCTGTGGCTGGGAGATGTGGGAGTGCTCAGTGACCCATGTGCTTCCTGCTGGCTGTTTTGGAAACTGTTAGTTATTGACTTTAACTGTTTCTTGACTCCTTTGCATTTCTCAGTCAAATATATTCCTATCCCTTTAACACACATCCTCCCTTTAAAAAAAAAAAAAAAAAGTGGAGACAGAGAAGGGAATAGTGTCTCATTAAATGTACATGACACTGAGGATACAAAAACATCAGCATGGGACGAATTTACTAATCAAATGCAGACCTGGTCTACATTGTAGTGTGACACTGGAAAGGAAATATCTCTTCAAAAGGTTTATTTTAAATCCAAAAGAAAATTAAGGCAGGGAATGTTGAAATACAGAGGAGTCCAGGGGGGTAGGGAGAGAACTGGAAAACAATTGATGCAAGTAGGGAAGTGGAACCCAGGGCAGAGG
This sequence comes from Lagopus muta, assembly GCF_023343835.1. Taxonomy (NCBI): domain Eukaryota; kingdom Metazoa; phylum Chordata; class Aves; order Galliformes; family Phasianidae; genus Lagopus; species Lagopus muta. Next base: position 97,023,476 of record NC_064434.1, read on the forward strand.
GAATAGCAGAGGGCCATATTGTATGCAGAGAGCTTCAAATTACCACATCTGAAGGGGCAAAGTAATTGTTGTATCTGGGTAAAGCGTAGCCATTCCTCTTTCTGCTTTCTCTGGAAGAATTTTACAGGTTTTGCACTGCAGTTTATTTCTTCCTTACCCTGAAATGTCACCATGAAACCCAGCCCACCAGGCTTGAGCTTCAGGTATGGTGGCTCTGGCAGCAGTAGAGTTCAGGCGCTTTCCTTGCAGGTATGACTCACACACTGCTGAGCCCTGCAGCGTTGCACTGACAACCATTCACGTGGCCTCATTTAAACCAGATCTGTGAAAACCAGACTACTGAATTGATCTGCGTTTGTCATTTCCCAAACCTGGATCTGCTCAGTGCCGTGCTTTGCAACGCAGCCCCTCCAGCAGGGTCTGTCTCTCCAGGAGGCTGTGGGCTGTGCCTGGTGCTGGGAACAGCTCGTGGGGTGGGCACATGGCATTTCCCAGATAGAAAGATAATTGTTTTTTTCACAGACTTTGTGGGAAGTTCCAATTCTTATTGTTCATCCTCGCTCTGCCTTTCATTATGAGGGGTGTTGGGTCCCCTTGCTGCTGTAATGAGAACCAAGAAAAACATAATAATTCAAAGGGAAATGTGAAAATGCTCTTTAAAATAAGATGTGAAATGTTATAGCTGAAAGATATATGTGAAGCACTGGTTACAGGATGCTGGAGCAAAGGCAGCTTAGAAGTTTTGGTTTTCTCTTTCCATTATTCTCTCGATGGATGAACTCTCCTTTTTGTTTCATGCAGAGTCTCTGAACACTCAGAGGCACATTTTTGGGTTCCATGAAGTTGAAGAGAACCATTTTTACTTTAAAACATTATTTCTTGGAGTCTTAATTTGTTGGACTCGTGAGATGTGGAATTTTGTTAAGGAAGTGGGTTTCTCCATGTATTTCCTTCTGTCTTCAGGCACAAAATCACTTGTTTACAAGTGGAAAAATTGACACAAACTACACGGGGCAAATACATTAATTCCCCCATCTCTTCAGAAGACTCTTCCAAACATTTTGTTGGTGTTTTTTCCTTCACAGCCATACAGGCCCTAGTCTCCAGAAAGTTTGTAGAAAAGTATCCTCTTCTTTCACTTTGACCCCCTAAAATCTTGTTTTCTCTCCAGAATATTTGCACGTGCTCTGAATGTTTGTTCATGAAAATAGATGCAGTGAGGCTCTTTTTGGTTGTGTTACATGAGAGGAAACACATTTTCAAAGGGGAGGCGCCTTCTGAACAGTGCAGGGGTGCTGTGGAGCACAGCAGGACAACTGTGTGTGGAAAACCATCCAATTCTTGCTGGCTTCTTACAAGCTGCCCACAGAGTACAAACAATATCAGATATGCGATGTATGGATTCATTAAAAAAATAATTTAAAAAAAATCATAAAAGCTCTTCAAATTGTAAACTTGGTTACATTTTTCAGAGACAGTTCCTGCAACAAATTCCTTTCAGTCTTATTTATGAGAAACCAGTGGCTTCTGTAAATGTGCATGGCTGAGTCCCAAGTCCTTGAGGTTTGATGGGAGAAAGAGCTTTCAACAAAGATGCTGTGGCAATGGGTTGTCCCCTATACCAATTAATCATGAAGAGAATCTTCCACACATCTGTCAGAGCAGGTTTCTTTCTCAGTCCTTGCCCTTAGCACTTGAAGACAGCATGGCTGATTGGACAGGGTGGCTAGAAAAACAAAAATACAGGGTGCCACCGCTCTTGTGGTGTTCTGTTCCTGAGGACAGGCTGGCTCTGCCAGCAGAATTGGCCCTTCTCATGCCCTTTGTGGTATTCGCTCCAGCCAGCATTGCTCTTTGAGTGGGCAAAGTTGAAGAGATCATCATCAGTTTGGCTCATCTTTAGTCTGAACCTGACTCTGCCCTTGAATGGTACCAGCATCCATGCTTGCCCTTTACTTATTCTCTGCTCTTTGCAAGGCAGCCTCTAAGTTTATAACATGGGCAAGTCTTCCACTCCTCCTCCTTGCTCTGAGCAGCATAGATATGTTGTAACAGAGATGATTTCAAAGGGATTTAATCAATGGGGCTGCCAAAGGACTTCATGCAATAGAGTTATGCGTAATGGGAAAGCCTTTTAATGAGGAGGATGTGTGCCGCAGCGAGCAGCTTCAGGTTTCACTGCTGGATGTGCAGGAGAACAAACCTTGGCTTGGAGCAGCCTGTGACTTCACATCCCCGTGCAGATCTGAAGTATGTTTAAACTTCAGCAGGTAGCTGGACTCAGAAAATGCTTTTAAAGAAGGAAAAATCTGGGTCACATAGAACGGGCTGTCCATTAGCAGAAGGACTCAGTCGTATCTTTTTTTGTCTGTTTTGGTAAGAGAAGGTCAGGAAGGAGATTTGAACCGCAAGCTGATTCAAAAATGTTTTATTTTTTGTAAACAACTCCATCTGGAACTAGTAAACTTTCAAAGTTCGAGCCAGCCCCTCGCCACCTCCACACACCCCAGCCTGCCTGAACTGAGTCCAGCAGCAACCATTGATTTCCATTGCTTTACAGAGCTGGGACATGATCACACCACCTCTGGGCCAGAAGAGAATACAATCACTCATTCTGAGTCATTACATAAGCTAAAGTATGTGATTTATTAAACCACAAAAAATAGGTTGTACTAACACTGAGAGTCTGACTTGAAACCACAGAAGGAGCGACATGCAGAGTTAAGGCTGGGACTCCCTCCTTAACCTATTTGTGATGCTTGGGCATTGTGTGTGACCTGTGAAATCCCCCTGTTCTGGAGGCTGCCTGAAAGACAGCAGACAGACAAGGATGGCATTTGAGCCTCAGAGCTGATTTGTCTTGCTTTTGTGGGCTTGAGCTGTGTTTAGCAAAGTGACGATTTAATTTTCATTTTTGGTTTGGTTGGATCCTGTTCTAGTCTTCCTAGACTTGGCCCATTACTTTGGAATTCAAAAGAGCAAATATATAAAATGATAAATAATAGGAAACATTTGGAAATCTAAAATGTTTCAGTGAAATATACAGGCAACTCTCCCAGATAGTCTGTGTTTTATTTCTCATTTTCAGTCTCAGTGGAGCTATCCGAGACACCACCTATTAATGAGTTCTTAGGGATTCCTTACTCTGTAGGTCACCGCACCAAGAGCGCATAAAGTTGCCAAAGTGCAAATAGCAAACAGTGTCTTCAGCCTTCACTGTCTACCTAAAGTCTGCACGTGTCAAGCCTAGATTCTTATTACTGGAGCATATTCTGGTTATTGCCTTACTTTTTTATATTGTCTCTAGGTCTCTGCTACTGGCCAACAGGGAATACTGGGGAATCCTGCCCCAATAGTGCTGTTCTTAAAATACTTTTTTGAACAAGTCATGTGCTTAGCAATGTGTGCATTTAAGATAGAATGGGCTGTATTAATTGGTTTGCACTCATAAGTAATTAATGCTATGTAATGATATTACTGAATGCATGGATTGTTGGCTTCTGGTCCATGTTAGTTAGCATGAAAGATTTGTTACAGACACACAATGTTTTACAGTCTTCCATTCCTCATAGACAAGCAGATTTGAGCATCAAGGATTTCAGTGCATTAAAGTCCAAGCAAAAAATGTGCCAGTCTTAGGCAATGAAACAGGGAGGGATGATCAACACCATCTTCTGATGTTGGCTGTGGGTATGAATATCCAACAGCACAGAACATCACTTCCTACCTGAGCAGATCAGGAATGTGTTCCCACTTCACTCTGAGCCTAATGCCACTATGCAAACCTGTTGTGTAACAACTCAGGCCTTTAGGTAGTTGGTTTTGGTTTCTTTTGCTAACAGAAGATGCTGAATAAACAGTAGATATGATATTTGAGACTTCTCTAGAATTTAGGGGATGTAACAGTTGTTTTACCCATTCTTGTTTCTCATTATTTTCTCTGCCATATGGGGCTATTCTGGATGAAAAGACGGTATCCCAAGCCAGGCAGTACAACAAGGAAATGAATTACCCCAGATTCTGCCTGCATTAGAAATGTTTTGGAGTTTAATCATCATGTAGTTTCTTCTGGCACATCTGTACTGCATGTACTGGAGACATTTTGAAACGGTCCCCATTGCTGTGCAGGATTTGAAGCGACCATTTCCATTAGACCAGTTTTCAGTAAGTCTGAGCTCATCACGCCCCAGGAGTATGTTAGATCTAGTAAATGCAGCCTTAATGCCAAAAGCAGAGTCATCTGGGAAAGTTCCTCCTTCTGTGTGTGAAATGCCTGTGAGCTCATCTTTGTCAGAGATGGTGAAGATGCCAGTGGCTCTTTATTGCCCAACACCCTTCCACCTTAATGTCCCAAAACAAGAAGAGAAAAACAAGATATATTCTGATGTCTGTTTGTGGTGGTATTATTATTATTTTTTTTCCTTTTAGCTCAGGGGCATCTCTCACATTACAGTGACGTATGTGCCACCATAAGACTGAAGACCCTGTTGTTGCTGCAGCATCTTCCATTTTCATGGTTGCACATAATATCAAAACAGAACTGTCAAAATATAAAGTGACAAAACTACACCTAGCCTATCTGTAAATCCATCCTTTGTAATCCTTGCTCCTCATTCCCTATTTGTACGGTTCTCTTCAATCCAAACTCCACCCCGTCTACAAATCTGAATTGATGAAGACGTAGGAAGAGCCATGTGGAGGAGCCAGAAGGGATGCAGTATAGCCAAGTATGGGGCTTGAGCATTAACAGCAGATTGTGAAGTATGATTAGGCAATGAACAAGTCATTAGGAAAACTAAAATTCCAGTATGGGCATGCAGTTTTAGCCATGTAGGTCTCTTTTCAGCTGGTCTGCTTTTGGGGGTGAAGACCTCTTAGGAGGTGTCTGCAGAGCACTATCATAATCAATCTTGACTCTGACCCAGGGCTCTGGTCCCAAGTGTGGCAGACAAAAGAAACCGCAAAGCAGAAAGAAACTAAATAATCAAGCAGCTAACCTCCTGACAGCTCAAGTTCCTCCACCCTTCCTGGCTATGGGAAGCACAAGGCTCTGACTCTCAAAGCATAGCATTTCAAGCAAGGCTGAGGGTGTGGCAGAGCACAGAGAGGCTCCTTGTGCAGCCTCCTGCCACATAATTGAGGAAACCAAATGTGTGAATCAGTGCTGATGGCACACTGGGGCATGGCAGGATTGGTGCCGTATCACAGAAACCCTGGACAAGCTGTGTCTCTGCATGGTCGCTGTGTGTGTCCAGTGCAGTGTTGTCTCCAAATGGCTGCCGTGAGATGTGATGGGAGCTTTCAAGAATTAGATTGCTTACCAGAAAATTGTCTGTTTCAGTGAAAGGGCTGGCCAGAAGGCTCTGGGACATGTCCTGATTTTCAACTGCCAGAGGTGCCTCCCTTGAGCACCATCTTCTCATGCCCACCAGGACCCTTCCTTCCCTCCTTCGTCCCCACTGCCTTTTATCGGGAGATCCCAAGAGTCACTCAAGCCCTTCAGATAAACAAGGTTTCATTGTATGTTGATTATTCCCATGAAAGAGCAGACAACTCCCTTGAAGACATTACAGCTGCCTGTCAAGGGCTACAAGGCCAGAGAATACAGGGCCCAATTCCTCCTCACCCTGGCAGAGATTTTTTACTCATGTAGGTCTGCTGCTTCTGGGAGAACTATCCACATGTGCATCAATACAGGAGCAAGGCTGGAACAAAACTCACAGTTTGTTTACTACGTGGAGCTCTTGTCTGCAGTCTGTTGCATTAATTGTGCAAAGTCTTCAGTTAATAAAATGCATTGTAAAATTACTCTTGGAAAAGAAGTCACTGCACATGGGAAGCAGCTACTTTCCCAGACAAAAACACTTAATAGTTTTAATATTCTCCCTTCTTATACTCCAGAGCAGAAGTCAGTGTTTAGGATTTACAGGCAAAAGCTTATGTAGGATTTATTAGTCTTTAAAAGATATCATTTGCTGCTACTTACCATTTGTGTATTTATTTGTGCACTTAAAGAGAAGAAGGGAGAAAAATCTTGACCTCTGCCTTTCTCTGTCCTGGGCTGTGGCCCTGTGTGCCAAGTCTTATCCGGTACAGAGATCTTCTATAAATGAGTAATAATAAAGCCCTGAAAATAGCTTTGATATTTTTAATGGAAATGCTGAATTGACCTTAGCTGTATAGAACCACGAAAGGTGCTGTAATAAAGGAATGACTTCATCAGGAAATCAGGAAATCCTCATTCAAACCTCCAGATATATAAATATATCCATTTATTCCATTGTGAATCAAATGATGCCATGTCCTGTAATTAAGGATGCTGGCAGCCAAGTTGTATCATACACTTATTTCCATCACAGCACATTAGTGGCTCAGCAACTTTGGTTTCTTGGTCACCTGCTTCAGTGGATGTCCTTGGAGCTTTGTTTCACAGCTTATTTGGTGGTGACAGATCCCTTACTTATTCCCCACCTGAGGGACAGGGATTCCACTAATTGCTTCAGGCCAACTGCTTGGGTATGGTTATATGTGCAGTAATGGCACAATAAAAGAAAGCAATGGAACAGTTCAATGAATTCCTGATGTGTTGATGGCAGGTGAACCGTCACCTAGCCTACGGTATGCCTAGATGGGAAAAACAGTCATCAAAAACAGGCTTTACTGGCACCTGTTTTAAAGATAGTGCTAGCTTTTTTCCTTTCCCAGAAAAGCAGTTGTAAGAATATTAGTCATGGCAAAGAGCTTCAGCAGTAATGCCAATGACAAAATCCAAGTGTCCAAAAGAACCAAATTGGGTCTTAGAAAGTTGGCATCTGGCCTGAAAAATGCTTATCCAAACCAGCTGAGAAACCTTTCCATTGATTTACCGAACTGAGTGCTTTCTACCTCTTTATATTCGTTCAAAAGCAATGCAAAATGCTTAGGATCCCTATGTCATGATATTTTCTTGCAAAGACGAAGTTGAAGTACCACGTTTTGACTTCACTGAGAATACTGCTTTTCAGAGTTAAATCAGAAGATTTATTTCTCTCTTCTCATTCTGGATCCTGAGCCTTTTCTCTTCCCCAGGCCTAAGCACAAGCAACTCATGCTATCAAACATCAGTAGTCATTAGCAAATGTTTTTTGGCTCCTTTACAAATATGTTCAAAACTTTTTTTAATAAATAGCCAAATATGTAATGACACAATGATATTTTCATATGAGAGAAATTTTAAAGAATTTTTATATTTGTAGGAGAATCCTGAATATTTTAAGTAGCTTGTAAGAGTCATAGAATCATTAAGGTTGGAAAAGACCACTAAGGTCATCAAATCCAACTACCAACCCACCTCCACCATGCCCACTAACCATGTCTCTCAGTGCTACACCTGTACGGTTCTTGACCACTGCCAGGGACAGTGACTCCACCACCTCCCTGGACAGCCTGTGCCAATGCATCACTGCTCTATCTGAGAATGAATTTTTCCTAATATCCAACTGGAACCTCTTCTATGCAACTTGAGGCTGTCCCACTCATTCTATCACTGTTACCTGGGAGAAGAGGCCAACCCCCACCTCACCACAACCTCCTTTCAGGCAGTTGTAGAGGGTGATGAGGTCTCCCCTGAGCCTCCTCTTCTCCAGACTGAACAATCCCTGCTGAAATTGAACTGATCTTATTGCAGAACCGAGCTGATCTTCTGCCTCTGGAAACTTAATTGCTTTTTGAACCAAGTGTGGGCAGAGTGAAGTTGGTGAGGAAGGGAGCACAGCATGTCAGAGTCTGATTTGGTCTACCATAGAATAAAATGGATTATTACAAATTACCACTAGGAAGAATAGAGGTCATTGAGTTTCAGGTGTAAACAGGTTGAGCATTTTGAAAAGCTGTTAGTGAATTACACTGAAAAAAATAACATGCAAAGAATATGAGAGATTTTGTCTATGCACTCTGGGTCTGGGTAAGCCTCAATAGACACTGTGTACTTCTCCCTCTCAAACAAAAGTTTGTACAGATCTGTTAATTTCAAACTAAAAAATATGGAGTGTGTAGAGATGGATATATGAGAAGAGGAGGCACTATCACCTGCCATCTCACACAACAAATAGCATGATATTAGTTCATCCTCTACTAAAATCCAGTACTCTATACTTGAGTATTGATAGTGATGTTATGTTGGAATTTCTACAGGAATGCATTTTGCCACAGCTGCTTCTCTTCTGTGTTGTCTCTAAATACTCAATATTTCAGGTTAACTGTATATAAATATTTCTTGAGAGCAAATGTCAAAATCATATGCAGAAATATTTTTGTAGACCACGTTGTAAATTTGCATGTGTTTTCTGGAAGCTGAAAATGTTCAAGCACTCCTTCAGTCACAGGTCAGAAATAATGCCAATTTTCTGCTTAGTGGTCTACAAACTACACATTCAAATTTTGTCTTTAAAAAAAATCCATTTGAGTAGAAAATGCTACTTTTTCTGCAATCGAAGGATGGACGGAAGGAAGGAAGGAAGGAAGGAAGGAAGGAAGGAAGGAAGGAAGGAAGGAAGGAAGGAAGGAAGGAAGGAAGGAAGGAAGGAAGGAAGGAAGGAAGGAAGGAAGGAAGGAAGGAAGGAAGAGAGAAAGAGAAAGAAAGAAAGAAAGAAAGAAAAAGAAAGAAAGAAAGAAAGAAAGAAAGAAAGAAAGAAAGAAAGAAAGAAAGAAAGAAAGAAAGAAAGAAAGAAAGAAAGAAAGAAAGAAAGAAAGAAAGAAAGAAAGAAAGAAAGAAAGAAAGAAAGAGAGAAAGAGAGAAAGAGAGAAAGAGAGAAAGAGAGAAAGATCTGCAGTTCATAGAGCTTCCTAACTAATATTGCTAAGAGAATTTTAATGAGCTCTAGTAAATCTGGATGAATGGGAAATCATCTATGAACACAGAACTGAAACCTGCCTGCCAAATTCCTAGCTGATGCAGATCAGCAGTCTCTGGAGTAGTGCTGTTTTACAACAGCTAATATCTATCTCTGTGCATTCACTTTAATTCCTTGTGTGACTTGTGTAATTTAATATCTGTGAATGTCTAAGTAAAAGACTTTTGTCCAAAAGGAAGTTTGCCAAAATGTAAAAATCACACACTACTTTCAAGTATCTTTTAATGGGAAATTGGTGCAGCTGTCTTGAAATCTCTTTGATTTTCACTTTCTTGTCCATATTGCTTCGATGTCCAGTCTGAGAGCATACAGACCATGGGACCGGCCAAAAATCACACAAGATACATCTGTGGCCAAAACTTTGTCAACTGCTTTCTAATAATCGATATATGGACAACAGAACCTGCCTATTACTGGATAGAACATTTAAGATAAACGGCTTTGATGACAGACCACTAAAGATGGGCCTTCATCTGGCTTTCTGTGTAGAGCGCCTTTCAGTCTTGTATGAAGAGGACTGAGGGCAGTGAATAGGACTTCCATGTCTTTCAGCAGGGTGACTGCCAGTTGCTGGCTGCCAGCACAGGGAAGGACTGGGCTCACACAGGTGAGCCCACTGAGGGTATGTGCACTGCTGTGCTTGGTTAGGGTTGTTGCTCACTCAGGCTGTTACTTCAGTTTGCCTCGTCTGCATGCTGGAAGGCAGCCAGTTAAACCCAGCCTAGCTGGCTCAGATGGGGCATAAGCAGGGCCTCTGGTTCTGCAGCAGCTCAAGTGCCATGTCCTTTGCCTGGTTTACTGGAGCTGGAATACTCTAAAGTGCTTGATTAAGGGAACTTCCAGTGTTGATGAAGGAAAAAATGAAAGGATTCCTCAAAATCAACAGTGAAAGGTTTGCTGTGGAAATGGATCACCCCGCTTCTGCTCCAAAATGAAATGAAAACTGAAGTGGATGCAAGTTACAGAGGATGAGAGTGAAAGCCAAAAGGCCATGCTCAAATCCGATGTCACCTCTTACCATGCCCTCAGGCCATCAGTGCCTAGATTGCCTGGAGTTCCAGGCACACACTTGTGTGTACAGTGACATCTAGTGACAAAGAAAATGAAAGGGAAAAGCTTAGGACATTTAGAACAGGGTAGTCCTCTAACCATCTCTAGGTACGGCTCTGGGACAAATACGCCCAACTTTGGCAGTTCCCTGAGACCAGCGTACTTTTGTCCAAAGGCACAGGCATTGCCACCTTGTCCTATCAATATTTAACCTCCAGCAGCTGGCTGCAAGTATAGGAACTAACTTGTCTGTTCTATTTTAACATGGTTGGTACGAAAGGTGTGTTTTATTCCCACTAACATTTGTGACAACATTTTTCAGAATTTCTTTTATTCCCAGATTTTTTTCTAATGATATTTTACCTTTGTCAGCTGGACAAATAGACACAGAGAATAAGTTTATTGCTTAATCTACCATGCAGCTAAAAGGAAGACTTTCTTAAACCAAGATTGATAAGGAAGCTGTCTTTTAATTGTTCTTTAAAAAACTTTATGTACATTTAAGCAGAAAATGTTTTAAAGGGCAATTAAAAGGCATACTTTTAATGTATATTTATGCATAGTTGTGGTTGGGATACCCAAGTACTTTGGCATGGAAACCTCTGTAACTTACCTGCTTAGATAAATGACACTTCATTTGGCTGTAGTAGATGCTTTTCCGGAGGTTACTTAACACCATGCAAACATTTCATAGGCTTCACTGACTAAATCAGGTCAGTGGTGAATGCGATGGAACATGGGAATGTGTGGAGCAAGGGAAATATAAAGAAATGGCTCAAAGTGCAGAAAATTCAGTCACGGGATCAGTCAGGAGTCATGTTGATTTTTTTAAGTGGAGCCACTCTGGGCTTTCATAGCAGCCAGACTGAGATCAGAGCTTTTCCCTTTCAATTCAAGATATATATGGGTGGTTTGCGAGCATTATTTCTAGAACGTCAAGTCTGAGATACAGAGCTGCCAAGCCTCCACCCGCTGCAGATCAGAGATCTCCTATTGTCTTCAATTTGGAAATCCTGGCTAATTTTAACTTAGAGTGAAAATTTATTGACTTACATAAACAATGGAAAGTAGAGGCTCCCAGAAGAAAATTGCTTGAGAACATGCTTTATTTTAAATCTAAATGTAGTTCCACTGAGTTTACTGTGATCACATAACTGTTTAAAGTGAAGAATGTGGTCAAGTGTTTTTCTGCATCAGAGCCATAAGAGCCTAAAGCAGCATGGTTAGGCCATTTATTGACAAATGTCATTCATTTTGTCAGCATAGAAGGAGTTTATAAACATAAAGGAGACTTTTAATATTCAGTTTAGATATTTACACAGAACTTATTAATTTCTCCTGAAGGCATAAGTGAAGATGGATGCATTTTTCTTTGTAGATACATGAATTGCTGCTTAAACTCTTGTCTCTACATAAGTGAATTTCTTAAAATCAAGTATAATGTAGCTTACCAAAATTGTTTCTTAATTATTAAAGCAATTAGAGAGACCTAAGAAAGAACTTATTCCCACCAGGCTAAGCCTGCATATAAAGCCTCCCTTTCAGCTTCCTTTTTCAGTTGTTCCACGTTCTTATAAAATGTCTACTAATCTCCCTCTAAGCTCAGGCAAACACAAAGGGGTGAAGTGCTATCAGGAAAAAAAAATACAGAAAGCTACCACCAGCATATAGTTACACATAGGCCAGCAGTGATATGTTCCTACTCTAACTTTAAGCTGGTACAAGTACAGCAAAAGCCTTTTCTTCCACCCACATAAGAAACCTGGAAACAGATCCAGATGAAAGGTAAACCAGTAATACCAACAATACTTTTAGCCAGATAGCTGTTTCTGTTGTACAAGATTGGTGCAGAACATGGGCAGGATAGATGGAGTCCAGCCACCTTTTAGTGGCTGCTCGTTCCTCTTTAGGCTAAAAGCATTAATGGAGCCCCACCACAAGGATTTGCCCAAGTTCAGCCCTTTTTTCCCATACCCAGAATTTATAGCAGCTGTTTGCCTTGCAGACTTAAGAGAAATACTGTTGGCCATCTCCACCTCCGCCAATAAATATTTTCCAATTGGCTTCCTGCTCTTTAGGGGAGCATTTCCTAACTGCCGTCCACACTGTAGACTTTGACCATCGGTTGATTTAGTAGCTCTCCTTAATAAGTGCATCCAACACACCTGCTCTGCTGCAGAAGCACTTTACTTGCCTAGACACGGTGGGGCTGTGGAGTCGTTGCAGTTGTGGTAAAGCCCCCAAAGGGTCCTATAAAACTAATGGGGTCAAGAGAGTGTCACCGTATGCAGGTACCCTCATTCCCAGTGTTGTCATTTGTTTCTGTTTAAGTGTTATGTTTAGACTGGTAGCAATTGCTGTAGTTCAATCACTAAAATGTACCTGTGATTAATAATTGCTATAATATAAGACGTGTAAAGTTTTACCACTATGTCCTAAAGGGCTTGTAACAAGAATGACCAGTTTAAAGCTGAAGCCAGGAATGTGGTAATGAGTGTGTATAATAGAAATGTTAATTAAAACACTTTAAGGAGAAAGAAAGGAGGGGAAAACTGTGTGTCCCATGTTATCATGTGATATCCCAGTGCTCATTTGCAGAATAAGAGAGCCAGGGAAGTAGGAAAATAAGGACTCTTCTACTTAGGGTGAAACCAGCAACTCTAAGAGGGTTTAAAGCCATCTCTTTGCAGCAAGATGAGCTCTGGGTGTGTCATTACACATAGGTCTGTGAAACACATCACACTACAGATGCCCCGGGGAAAGGCAGCCCCAAGGGGAGTAGGGGGGGACAATTAGACAGTCACACAAGGAGCAGAAAAGGAACTTTACTGTTGAAAGTCTAGATAATGCACTGGGTTCTTCTCTGATGTGTGCAGGCCATTGCAATTATGTAATTTCTAAAGATGTTAAGGTGTTTGTTTGCTTAAAGCTTTTCTAGTGATTGAAAATCTGACAAAAACAAGGCACTGTGTCTTTGAGCACTATGTGACTGTGGTATGTGTAAGGCCCAGCACTTTTATACATTTCTCAAAGCTGTGTTAGATACATCTCCCTGAGCTGCACTAGCCAGTTTTTGTTTGTGAGGATCACTGGCATACAGAGAGAAGATCTGGGGTTTCCGGGATTCATCTGAAAAGCCCATTGGCTTATAGAAGAAATGCCTTAAGCACAGGGAACCTTAAGTAGTTTGTAAATGCTGCCATCATTTTCTTGTTCCAACATGACCCTAGAAGGATGCATTGAGAAAAGCAAGAATCTGGTTTTAGACACTATATAAAGCCAGAACCATTCACAGAAATTTTTAATAATCTATAGAAGTGAAAAATGTCTTCTAAAATGGAAGGGCATTAAAGAGTCTCCAGTTTGACTGACAAGATCACCTCTGAACCTCAGTTTCCAGAATTCAAAGAATTTGGGACCCTTGAAAACAAATTTACTTCTCAAACTGGAGAGTGGAGGTACATAGAAAAATGAGGTCAAATGAGGATCAACTGAGGTTGATGTCTGATTTTAAATGTCTTTACTTTTTCTTATGGGTTTTTTTTTCTTTTTTTTTTTTTCCCTTTACTTTCTATTTTCCTATATGAAAAAAATGAATTCTTTCACCACAGTTGGTATAAATCCTTAAGTGGGATCAAAGATACTTCAGATTGATATTGATGTCATTTATTTGAACTTCAGACCCATCTCAAACTGGAGCCAGATTTTCAATCTGCAGCTTTCTACACATCATGTACGTGTTCTCTCCTGAGCTATCAGCTCAGCAGAGTTCAGTCCTATGGCTCAACGTAACGTATATACTAATATCCAGTTGCAGTAGATTTCAATGTATGCTGTAAGTTAACCATGTAGTTAAATGCTTGGCTGAATTGTGACCTGTATAATTTATTCATTTAATTATTCTCTAGTTAGAAGAACTCCAAGTTTTCCATGATTACTTGCAATTGTGTTGGAAAGTAACTGTTTGAATCCAACCCTTACAGAGAATTATCTAAACCAGTTTGTAGCTACTTATCTCCCACCTTTCTCTGTAACATCTGGATTGTTTTCTGGTAACATGCTAAACAAGGGTGAGAATCCTGAGGAATTAAATTAAGGGTAAGTTATAGAAGTTTCCTGGACTGCAGTTTGTTGCCAGGTGGTGACTCATGCTGATGAGAAGAAACAACAACAATATTAATTATGTATACGTCCCAAGCCAGGAATTAAAATCTACACAGCCAGGTTTACATTCTCAGATGAGGTTTCGCTAAATGATTTGACTGAGAAATTGGTCTCCTCAGAAGGAATAGCAGCAAACATTTCAAAATCCTTGCCAGAGTATATAAATACGTTTTTTTGTACCCCAAAACAAGACAATGGGGTAAAGTATTGGTATGGCATTCCATCCTCCATTCTCTTCCCCCATGTAGGATTTAGTATGCTAGTACTTCTGAAAAACCTGACGTGTTTCCTAGGAAAAACACCTTTCACACTGTGCATCTTGGAAAATAAAACATCAGTGGTTTTCAGCTTGCACTTACTGACTGCCTCTTAGAGTTTATGCATGAATGGAGTGCCATAATCCAAATCCCACAAATATAAAGATACTTAAAACAGGGTTATGTAAAATTAATTTTAGTTTTTTATTCTCTGCCTTAAAAGGCATTTCCCTGTGAAGCGTGTAACAATTCAATTTAGGAACTTGCTAAGCTGGTTAGGAGACAAAGGCTGAGGCACAGGTAAGATGGTTTATAGTGTTTGGTACTTGATTTTATAGTACTACTATAAAATCTAAAATCTACCTAAGTGTTTTATATTTTACATTTTTCAAATATACATGTATTATATTTATGGTATTACTATTAAATTGTGAGCTTCCACCAGTTCTCTTCTTCATCTGTAGGAGCGGTGGCTGGCACTGTTTCCTTTATGGTGAAGCTGCTGGTATAGATTAGCAATCAGAGGCTGGACAAATAAGAGGTGCAGTGGGGCTGGATTAGCATCCTGCTCTCACAAGTTCATTCTTGAAAATGAGGAAATTGTACTACATTAAAGTTTCATCTTGATTTTTGGCAGAGACAGTCACTGCAGATAATCAGCAGGGATAGAAGTACAAGGCAAATTGGGGCCTGTAACACGGGGATTTTTCCTCTTAATTTCCTAGTCTGATGGCCTCATTGTAATTATGTGCTGATTTATCTTCAGGGAGGAGAATGGATATGCGCCTTGTTTTTATAATAGATACTAAGCCTTGGCCAAACATTTTAATTATGTCTTCATTTTGCCTTGAAGACTTGGGAATTAACTTTACAGTGTCCTTCCATTAAAAATCGCTCTGTGATGCCAGTGATTTTTCTGCTTTTCACATTTTTTGCAGTGTTTCAGCTTTATTTGTTGTGCATCTGTGCCCATGTCTATAGTGATTAGCTAAGAGACAGGTTAGGCCCATTTTAAGTAAGTCAGTGATAGATCTGGCTCAGTGAAGAAGAATTTTGGTTCAGTTTTAGAAATAATAACTTACTTGCAAGACCACTTTATATCGTTCCACTTCAGATATTATTTCATTGTTATTCTCTCTCTTTTTTTTTCCCCCAATGGCTCAATTTCTGTATTCCTATACTTATTATAACTGAGAAAAGACATGAAGCAGTCTGAGGAAAATGTTAGTGAAGTACGTAGGAAAAAAAATTTCAGTTTTGCTTTGCTATCATGTCTGTAGGGTTGCAATTCTGAGATCCATGCTGTCCAGCTTGTTCCAGGAGCTGATGAGGACACTGAAGAGCAAGAGGGTAATACATGAGGGAAAGATTACACACTGATGCAAGGGAAGTGTGGCTAAGATGAAGAAGACTTAGCTGACTTTGGTTTTGTTTTCTTTCCTTTAAAACTGGCGAAACTTGCATAACTATGCAAAGATATATGTATAATTTTGTACTTTATTTCTGCTTTCAAATGTTCTCTCAGTGTAATTCAAAATTCGACTCTTTTTGAACTGGAAAAAATTGTATTACTAATTATATATGATGATCTTGTGAAAACTGCTCGCTGGCTTCCCTGAAATCTTCATGCCTTTCACCATGTTATCACCAGATTTGCACAGATGCCAAAACATAAAATAAAAAGCCTTTGTTAATTAAAAAAAGGCAATCTAACATGATTGAGTTGAGGCTGAAGCTTTTTTTGTGGTCTGAAAAGTCCATATAATAAACCTTTGCACTTTAGATAATTTTGGTGATACAGAGCAACACATATTTGGTGTTACAAAATGTCACCCTTTCTCAACCTGTACATGCCAATAAGTTTGATAAGCATCATATTTCAAGCTTTAACAGCTAGTACTTTAATCTTCAGACTTACTGCTTTGACTAAAGTCTTCTAAAGCCTTTCATTGTAATACATACTGATTGCAGTTTGGCTAATGTGAATATATAAGTGCCCAAGCCTGAATTTCTTCCTGAGAAAGGCTGGCAGATGTCATGTGTTGTTTGTGTTACATTTTATTCCCTAGATGAAAGGATTTGGACTAGTTCTAGTGCAGATATGGAAATAGATGGATCTGTGTTTGGGTAGTGCTGTGTTGTTCAACAGTTCCTGAGTTCTGATTCTAGCTATAGCATTAAGAGCTGTGTAGCTTTGGGCAACTCATTTAAAACTAATTTATACACACCTTAGATGAGTAACGTAATTTAATAATGTAGGTAATATAGGCATGATTGCACAAAGAATTGTTACTAAGATTGCCCTCCGAAACAGATGTTAAGTGTTCTTATCTGCTAAATGTAACCGGTAAAAGTGGTCAACAGCACTGCGGGAATTCAGACTCCCTGGCACAGGTCATTTATGCACACAACTGTAGTAACCCTCAAAGTCAGTCTTCAATTTTTAAAATTTCTGTGAAAGACGTTTTTGTTGCCTTGCTTGCTAGAACCTGTAGTATTGTCATCTGATTAGGATCTATAAACATGACAGGTAACTGCTACTGACCTTCTAAAGTAAATGTAGCTTAAGAAATCATGCTTTATGAATCTCTTTACAGTCCCCACAATAACACAAATATCTGAAGTATCCCTAACAAAGTTAGTTGCATTTTAAAATTGTACATAAGTTCCCTCACATTTTTACAGTAAAGCACAATAATTTGAAATGTTTTATACTAAGAAATGAAATTGTGCAGCACAGTGTTCTAGGATTTGGGATGATGTTGCACCTCATTACTGAAATGTGTCATAAGCCAGTGCAGCCTCAGAGCCATCCAGAGCAATTCACAACAAATTATTACTGTAGAAGATACATCAGGCTTGTGATGGCATGACTCATCTTTCACCTGGTCAGTTCTTTGAAAAGATGGTTGCAAAGGATGGCACAGGTGAAGCTTTACTGATAAAGTAAGTGCAATTTCCTTCTGATCTACTCTCTAGATGATATAGAAGTACTGACTGGGAGAAAAGGTGTGAAAGCCTTCTTATAACTTGTGTAGACCTTGACAGTGCAACTCATCTCCCCAAGGGAGCTGACAATTGGGAGAAGGAAATGGTTGTGGAATCAGGCAGGGACTGCATGGGTGTGGCAACTGAGTTTGAGTTTGCTGATGATGTTGTGACAGCAGTAGAGCAGGAAAATGAAGCTGTTAGGACTTTTATAAAAGACTGGAGACAGGAAGAAAAATCACTTTGATGATAATAAAGAGAAGCATGAAAAAGGTGAAGTATAGGGGAGAGAAGAGAAAGATTTTCAATAAAAAAGAAAGTATTGCCTGTGGCACGAGTAACCAACAAGACCCAGAGGATGAGGAGTTCAGCTAATAATTTCTGATGCCTTCCTACCACTGTATTTTCATTGGTAGCCTTGAAAGTTTTTTGTAAGCCGAATTCCACTGTGACAAATTTAAATTCTTGAATTGGTTCTAACTTTAACAAATAATATACCTGTCTTTAGTGGTATGCTCTAAAGGCTGTCAGCAGCTATGGTGTCGCTTTTCCATTCATCTGGCTGAACTTCAGCTCACGTGGCAGAAAGATACTAAGTTTTTCCTTTTCTCTACATATTTGATTTGCCATATGGCAAACCAAGTGCAGATGGTGGCTCGTAAATTGAAGTATATGAATCCACTATTAGTATTTATTTAAGATTGTTTCATGTTTTAATTATTAGGTCTTAAATGCTGTCTATCTAACTGTCCTTAGGGTGTGCAAGAAGTATTGACATTTCCCTGTCATTGTCTAATGGACCAAATTTTCCTATCTTCACTGGCATGCAGTTATCCTCCAGACCACAGTAAAGAACATGTGAAATGGGAGCAAACTTTATGTTTACTTACACACACACACACATATGCTCAGAGCATCACATTCTGGCCAGTTCTGCAATGGTTTGTGCCAACATATGGGGCTGCCTGTCAGAAATAACTGCTGCAAGAGAAAGTGGGTATCACTTCTCAGACTGTAACATCAGAGGCAGGGTCATGGCCGGGACACCCAGTAATGGTGCTGGTTCACCATGTTACCCAAAGAGCTTTAACAAACTGGGAATTGTCCGCAAACAGAAATGGAAGGTGAAACCAGCACTGGCTGCCCTCTGTGTGGAGTGACTGCACCCTGTAGGCAAATATCCAAATCCCAGTATTGTGTCTCATTCAAGTTATTTGGAGCTTGGCTGTGTAGTCATAATGTGTACCATTAAATTGTAAGTATCTGCTTATTAACGTGGTAGAAGAAACAGCAACAGTTAGTTGAGAACTTCATAAATTGTACTTCACAAGAATAGGAAAAAGACAGTAAAATTTCTGTGCTCTTGCCAAAGCTTCCAGTGATTCCTGAGGACAGGAAGGTGTCTTACTTGCAGTAGAAGTCTGGCAGTTCAGCCTCCTTACTAGATACACCCTAAAACCCATACATATATCAACCATACTCCATAAGAGGAAAATTAATAGACAGAACTCATAAACTTTTTGTCGCTTATCTAAGCCAGATTACCACATAACATGAGAAGGAACACTATTACGAATGCAATGCACAAGGACGCTTTGCTGGTCCTTAGTGCTGTGCAGACAGATCTCTGTTTCTTAACAAAAGGCAGTGTAGCCAAGTGCCTCCTCATAAAATGTGCAGCTAAGAGTGTTGGGTAACGCACCTGTTCAAAGAAAGCAATTAATGATTGTCTGATAGCAGGTAATAATAATTTTTTTTGTTGCTGAATTTTTCAGACAAATACCTTTGGCTTTTCAAAACCAGCTGAATTTATTTTCATTTGACAAAAGGATTCCCTTTGAAATTAGAGCTCTTGGTATTTTTTGAAGAGGCTAAAACCTCATGGGTATAGGGGATCCAAATAGTATATACTGCATGGATTCCCACATTACATTTGAAGAACCTTCACAAAAGGTTCTTAAGAGAAACAAAGCATGGAAGGGATGCTGCTGGAATGGATATATAATTGGCTGAAAGAGAAGCAGAAAATGGCTGTAAATGTTTGTTTTAGCAGAGAAGGGCTGTAGTGGGGTTGCTGGGGGTCCACATTGAAGCAAGATGAGAAGTTTTGTGATTATATAGTTACTTGAGTTGATAAGGAAAAGCAAGTACTGTGCAGAGTTGGAAGGGCTCTTGTGGCAGCAGGTGGGTGGGCGGGCAGCAAACTGGCAGAAGAAATTCAGTGCAGATAAATGTGAAATTTTGTGTACAGGGAGATGCTGTTCTCATTTTGTACGTGAAACTGTGGACTCTGAGCTGACCATTACCATTCTGTAGCAAGTCCTTGGGGCAGAGAAAGCTAGTTCCTTGAAAGATCAGCACTTGGCTGCCTTCAGAAAAGGAAAGGAATTCAGTACAAAACCAAGAACATTAGTTTGCCATTAGTTTAGCTACATCTGAAATACAGCCTGCATGTCTGGGACAAGAATATAGCAGAGCAAACAAGACTAGAGAAAGGCAGCATGTATGATGAAAATTTTGGAGCAGTTTTTGTGTAAGGAAGGACTGAATAAGCCTGGGCTCTTCAGCTTGGAAATCAGACTTTTTGGAGGAGGTAGCAGTCTGGAGAACTCCTTGCCAAAGTATATTGTAAATGCAAAAACTTTACGTGAATTCAAGAGCAGATTGAACAAGTATTTGTAAGACAGATCATTTGGGGATTCCCACACTGAAAAATCACAGCAGGCTCGCAAAATCACCTGGCCTGGAAATAAAGAAAAATAGAAATACAGCTTCATGCTTTTTTACAACAAGAAAATGTTTTGTTGTTACAATAAAACTGAGAAAAAATACCGTAGAGCACAATGTTTTCTCCTGCCTAAAGAGTTTGCTTTTCTTTTAGTTTTGCTTACAGTATTTTAAAAGATATAGAAAAATAGAACTCACTTTGTTTTGAGATACACTTTTCATTTTGAAAATAGGCAGAGCTGATTTTTCCCTGTCAAAAGCTAGACAATGCCCAGGAGTGAAAAGGCATGAAGAAATCATTAAAAACGAGGAAAATAGCCTTGTAACCCTGCAGGGCTGTCTGAAAGTGAAGTTTAGTAGCTGGATATCTTTGTATTTGAATGATGGAAGTGGATGCTAGGAACTCCCCAAGCTGTCCATCGCCTGCTGGTCCAGGACCTACTTGAACTGGGAATATGTTCTCAGTCCATCTCATTCTGTCTCGAGGAGATGTGTCTGGCCCTGACATTATTATGGGACACTGGGATTTTGTCCCTCCACCAGGTGGGATCTCATATGTGGACGCTGCACACACTCCCCTGGCAGAGGCTGGTCAAGTCACTGTGCTGGGCTTGTGCTGCTGCTACTTGTGCCAGCAATGCACTGCGCTTTATGTCAGCGGCAGGTTTGCAGAACCACAAGCTGATGGAGTTTTCTTGCTATGACTACAAAAGATAGTCCCAGGAATACATGTGTGAATAACTGGATCAACACATAATTTATAGTTGTGGGGTCGCCACATCCTGAGTATAAGAGGGAAAAATAGGAATTGGATGTCTGGTGTATTTACCACCTGCACCACGGCTCCCTTGCAGGACATGCGTGCCTCTTTTTCCCATCTATAGCGTGGGACAGATGCCTTTCTACAGCTCCTTGTCTTGTTTCAGCCTGTTATGTGTTTAGGGTAATGCATGAGGCTGGGGACACCCCGATGCATCACTCCTGGCTGGGAACTTGGGGCATAACAGTGAGAGAAATGTTATGTAAATATTGGAGTCAGGAAAAGGTCTTTATTGCATTCATGAGTCTGCCCTAGAGGCTTTGTCTTTGGCCCAGATTTGACAAACACAGTATCATCTGTGTTGCACAGACGTCTGGAGCTGTGTGGTAGCTACAGCTGGTGGGGAAATAAAAGTGAAAAATAAAGAACAATCCTAACACTGCAGTACTAATAGTGGCAAAGCTGTGGATAGTGTTAGTGGGAATTGTGTTGTTTGTGGCTCAGAACAAAGTTAAAATTGCCTGATTTTAGTGGTGACTCTGACAAAACGAGTTGCCTGTAACCACGTCTGGCATTCAGATCTGTGCCTTCTGGCCCCAAAGACTGCAGTGCTCCCTTACCAAGGGAAATACTTGTCTTCTGAAGTTACAGAAACGTGGAAACTCAGAAGGGAAACTGAGCTCACAAAGGCTGATGCCCAGGCGGGGCTGTCACTCAGCAGGGCTGCGCTCCCACACAAAGCCCATCCAACAGAGCGGCCTCGCAGGGTGCAGCCGCACACCGTCCCGCACTGCATCCCTCAGTGCTCCAGGGAAATGACGCCTTTTGTGCTGCTCAGGAGTTTAGAGGGAGCACTTCCAGAGCAGCAGTAAGCTGTACCAGGGACATCTCAATTGTAATTAAATCTTTTATTCATTTTTCTCCTTTTGTGCACCATATTAGAAGTTAAACAGCGTATTCTCTAAAAGGGCATAAGAAGTTTTAAACAATGATTAGGCTTAAATTTGAATCTAAATATCCAGGCAGTTTAGGTTGATCTCCTATCATGCTGAAAACAGAAGAGACATTGTGGCTGAGGTTAAAGGAAGGTGAACTTCAGCGTGCGGGATGGCAGCTGGAGAAGGATTTTCAGCTCTGCCTGCTAAAGTCTGCCTGATTCCAAAAGTGCAACTTTGGTGTGTGAATGCCTTTCTTGCTCTGGGGCTGGGGATGTTCCCCTGCTGGCCTGGGCTCATCATGTTCTGTGGCTGAGCAGAGGGGCCAAAGTTTTGTGTGTGTCCCACATGAGATTGCCAGCAGGTGAAACCCTCCAAATGAGGGTTTTAACATCTTTCTCAGGCATCCGCTGTGCCTCGACCACAGTGTGGTCCGGTCAGCATAGAGATGACCATGTCAAATCTTGTCTTTGTCTATGAAGATGTACTTAAAAATCTTGTGGTAACCATCCTGGTTTTGAGTCTCTCACTCCAGCAATAATTTCAGATCCATTTTTCAGTGGCATTGGTGTTTTACTCTGGGAAGTGCTGTGGCTTTCAGTGAACAGCAAGTTTTCCTTCTACCTTTTTTAAATTTCTTTTAATTACAAAAGTTACTAAGTGAAATCCCCAAGAGTTCCAAATAGCTGCCACACATCTTTCTTTCACACTTTCAGGGATTTAGGACATCTGCCAACAGTAAGAAGCAAAAAAGAAGCTTAAATGTATTAAATGAATTGAAGTGCCCTTGAAGCTTGAAGTGACCTCTCTTCTAGTCCATTTGCTTTTCAGTGTTTTTCAATAACTCCTAGCTCATTTTCATTTCATACTCTTTTTTTTTTCTTGTAATCATTGGTTCTTCATTTTTTTTCTCTCTTCTATCTTTTCTGCTTCTGAAAGGAGAAATAGAATCACTGAATCATAGAATCATGGAATCAATAAAGTTGGATAAGACCACTAAGATCGTCATGTCCAATTGTTGACTCATTCTCCACCAGGTCCACTAACCATGTCCCTCAGTCTCCACAGTTTTTGAACACCTCCAGGGATGGTGACTCCACCACCTCCCTGGGCAGCCTGTGTCAATATCTCACCACTCTTTCTTAGAAGAAACTTTTCCTAATATCCAACCTGAACTTCCCCTGGCGCAACTTGAGGCCATTCCCTCTCATCCTACACTGTTACCTGGGAGAAGAGGCTGACCCCCACCCCACCTCACCATAACCTCCTTTCAGGAAGCTTTAAGGAGTAATAAGGTCTCCCCCGAGCCTTCTCTGCTCCAGACTGAACAATCCCAGTCCCCTCAGCTGCTCCCCATAAGGCTTGTGCTCCAAACCCTCTACAACTTTGTTGCCCTTCTTAAGACATTCTCCAAACAAACAAACTACGGGAGCCCAACCAGCTACTTGCATGGTGTCCACTGATGTTATGTTTTGTCATGCATACATGTATGCCCCTTTGCTTTCCTTCATTCTCTGTTTCATTCCTATCCCTTTCTTCTCTCACATCTCTATTTTCCATGCTTAACTGCTGCATGTATTTTACATTGCCCTCCAAGCTTTGTCCTGCAGACGTTTTTCTCAGTTTCTCAGCTGCTAAAGCTGTTGTTGGCTGCATATAAGTAAGTAAGAGTGTGGCTGATACATGTACACACACATATCTTCAAGCCAGCTATAGGAAACCCCTGTGTATGTGTACTGAGCTGTAACTGATTGGCCTTCCCTGGGCTCACAGTGCTGTGGGTGCTCCCAGCTGTGCTCTGTTGTACACCATTACCATGATTACATGGGCAGTTGCAGTAATTGTGCCATATACAGATGACTTATTAGTTCTGCAGTTATGCATTTTTGTGAATAGTTACTGTGGACGGTGGCCTGATAATAGTTTTTCAGGCTTCAGTCTGATCTTTGCTTATTTATCATTTTGGTAGCTTAAAAAGTAGCTTAAAAAGGAAGCCAAGGCATTTCTTTTCAGAGCCAAAACTGAAACATTTTTGCTCAGGTTACAACTCAGGCCACCAACAGTTGTCACAGCTGTCCTGCAGAGCAGCTTCACACCAGCATGTAGATAAGAGTGACGGATGCGGCCCTGTTCAGAGAGATATGTGTGCCTTGCTCAGGGCACTTGAGTTGTCCCACTGGACTCAATGTAACTATTTCTGTTTTTAAAGATCAGCAGTGAGTTAAGTACCTTAGTGAATGGTGGCACCTAAGGGAGGTGACAGATTTTCTTCCTGAAACAGGAAGCTTTCTATGCTACAGCCCTGGCTGGATGTGAAATCACTTTTTTCTTAATATCCTTGTAGGAAGGAATCAGAAGGTGCCAATATCTGCCTTCCCAGCTACATTGCACCAATAGTTTGGGAGAAACAGGGAAAAAAGTGAAGCAGAATCACAGAAGATTTTGGAGCCTTTCATCCAGATTGCCCAATGGCCTGCCTGAATGCATCTCCCAGCTCTGTTATGAGAGCAGGAGGGAAGAGATTAGTCAGGTTATGGTCACTTTGAAGTGAAGAACAGACCTGTGCAAAGATGTTCCTTGATCAAAAG
This sequence comes from Lagopus muta, assembly GCF_023343835.1. NCBI lineage: Eukaryota > Metazoa > Chordata > Aves > Galliformes > Phasianidae > Lagopus > Lagopus muta. Next base: position 97,047,836 of record NC_064434.1, read on the forward strand.
GATGCAGTGATAAGATAGGAGCCACTGAAGTCTGGAGAGATGGTACAGACACCTGTATTCAGATGGAAACAGAGCTAAATGTCCCATTTAATGCAAGGGTTTGTTACTCATCTGGTAAACAGGAAAAATTGAAAATAATTGTGCGCACTGATTTTCAGGCACAGTAGAGCTTAATATTAAGGAGTTTTAGTCAGTCTTTTCCAGAGTGGGATTTCAGACAGGGAAGATTTAGTGAGGAGGTGGAAAATGAGCAGTGAGTTTGTGAATTGCATCTGAATCAAGGAAAAAATGAAAAACTGAATAACTTTTCAAGACTTCTTTTTACTCCCATCTGAAAAGGAGAGGTGAGAAAGTGATGAAAATTAGTTTCAGGCAAATTTCCATTTTACATGAGCAGTCAGGAGCATGAGAAGGTTACTGCTTTATCTGAGTGAGATTTGTTGTTTTCAAAACAAATGTTATACTCAACAATTGCAGACTTGATAGTTTCTGGACAGGATTTTTTTAGGAGATTTTGGTAAGGTTAGTCTAGTTATTTTGAGTGTATGCAGTGTTTTGGGGCTTGCTTTAGTTGCAGGTTTCTTTTGTAATGAAGGTACAATATTTAATGGCAGCAACCTGATGATAAAAAGGAATGAAGAAAATGATGTTTTTCTTCCTGGTTTTGAAAATCAAAGAGGCACTTTTAGGGAACTCAAACAGCTATATATAGCATGTTCTTTGAGGTTGCATTTCTTTTCATGTATAAATATGTAAATAAAATAAGGCTTACTGCTTCTTGTTTGAAAATTAACCTAAGATATTCCATACCATAGCATGAAAAATAAAACTTCTGGACACTAGTAGAATCCCCTGCGATTCTCACTGTGGCACAAAATTTCATTAAGATGAAATATTTCAGAATAGACTGAATTTCATCTCCTACTGGAAATGCTTTTAAGCTTTTTGGACCAGCTTTTATTAACTTACATCCATTAAAAAATGATCAAGTTACACTTTTCTATTTTATAAAGCTCACAACAACTGGCAGGAATGCCCAGTATGAAGGGCACAGAGGAAAATAGAAAGTTGAAAGTAATTTACAGAGGGAAAATATTTAGCAAATGAAATATAGACATATTTATTGAATAAAGGGTTGGTTGCTTTATTATTATTTGTTTGTATACTGAGAAATTTGGAACAGGGGCACCAGCAGAGCCCTCTTGTGGATGCTGCTCTGCACAAGCTGTGATGCATTTCCAGTATAAGTCCAGTTAGAAAGATGGGGAAGTATTGTCTGATCCAGAGAAATTAGGGAAACAGCAATTGCTGGCAATTGCCTCTCTTCCTGTTGCCAGAGGAACATCATAAATGGTTTTACAAGATGTTTAGAAGTGAGAATAATAATCTGTGGACATATTTAAGACACTTTTCTTTTTTAAGTATTCCTCCTCCATTTTTAATAGAATTTATTATTAGGATTTCTTAGGTGGCAGAGAGGCTCCTGCATGTTTGATATGTTACACATGCATGGGAAAAGATTACTGAAACTTTATGTCTTCATTGGTGTAAATTAGAGTGAGTGTCAATCCATTGATCTCAGTCTTCCATTTCTGGTCATTTAGCATTTGCTTCCAATTTGGGTTCTGTATTTCAGTAAGAAAAAATGATTTTTGGCAAATTCTCTCTATTCTTTGGGAAAATTATCATAACTCCTCAATGTCCAACTGAAATGATTTTTTAATCCTTCTTGATTTTCTTTATTAGAATTTCTGATCAAATTGATCTGCTGTTATGAGCAGTTCACAATTCCCTACAAACAAATGTGAGCAATCAGAAGCTGTTCTCAAAGGTCCTCCATTGCTCTCTTGTTACTTCCTGACTTTATGGGTCTTCCCTGACTTCCCATCCTTCTCTCCTAGAACCTGACTCCATGTCTCAGTGAATTTCACCAGAAGTACCAGGCTTTCCCTCCTTCTCCTCTTCAAAGAAAAAGACACACCAGATCTGTGCAATGAGGGAATCACAGAATATTTCAAGTTGGAAGGGACCTGTAAAGCTCATTGAGTGCAACCTCTATGCCTTAACTCATTCCACGTGCACAGCTGCCTTACTTCTCTGTAAGAAAATGTTTGCCCAGGTAACCCAGCTATGATGGCACCTGAAACTAATGAGCAGTGTGCTCGCTTCTTCAAAATGTATCTCTACTTCTAGTCTTTCACCCAGCCTACATTCCCTCTCTGCATTTGTTCTTTTGCTGAAAGCAATGCAAGATACTTTGAAAAATGAAAGGTTTCTGTCTGCATCTGGCGTTAGCCTGTCTGTGAATCACAACGTACTGAGACATGTCCATGGTAGACATATCTTCCCTCCCATCTTTATCCCCATGGATATGTGCTAATCATTTGGTTGTTGAAGCCCTGACTTTTTGGCTCCCCCAGTATCAACTGACAAAAGACACACATTAGCATTATCCCAGATTGTGTCTGTCACCCAAGGTCACGCAAGATAAGCCGCCAGCTGTCCACTCCACCAAGGCACGGTACATTGGACACTAATTAAACTGTATTCAGTGCGGTTCAGAGTGATTCAGGATGCCAAGATGCCTCGGCTGAGTTGTGCAAAATGTATTAGCTCAAATTGCTCTGCCAGTACAAAATGCATTACAGCAGCATCCAAATATTTTCAGAATCCAGGACATGAGATTTAATAAATTAAAGAATAACCAGATAATTGATTTCTGACATATTAGAGGAGGGATCCAAGTGCCTAAAGGAGTAGGAATTTAACCAAGGGAATGCTCATTTTTTCATGGATGAAAAGCTTGGTTCATAACAGCCCAAGTCTGAGTATCCCTGGGTCATGAGAAACTGAGTAGTAATTTAGAATTCTGAAAAATGATTTTAATTTTCATTTCAGTTATCTAAACACAAAATAAATTTGCTGTCTTCTTTTCTTAATTCTAGTAGAAGAACCATATTATTTTTCAGCCTCTAAATGAACAGCAGGCATAGTAAGGGGAAAAAAAATATATTATTTTTGCCAGGAAATGTCATTTTTGCTGTGGAAATGCTTAAGTTTCTCCATGAAAATGGAATTTCCCTTCAGAAGTAATTTAGCAAAGAAAAATGAGTTTTGTCCAGTGAATTATACCCCCTTCCATACAAAAAGCTTTTTGGCATTAAGCCTTCACCACAGAAAGCTGAGCAGGAAACCTGACAGTTGTTCCTGACATGAAAATAACTTCCCGGTTCAAGGAGGGTTTGAGTGCCTGTTCACATCAATCTATGTCAAGAAGTCTTCAGGGGTTTAAATTTTATTGAAAGAGTAAAGGAAAGGCAAATATTGAACAGGTACATTTGCTGTCCTCGTCCTGTAAGCTAACAAACAACATATTGATGGGGATGTGCTGGAATCCATCATGGGACTACAGGACAGGGAGGATATGCCCTGCAGTACCCTTCATCTATCAATTATTAACACCATTAAAGCTGCAAGAGACAAAAGTGGTACCCTAGTAGGCGCTGGTGTACTGATGGTCCTTGTCCTCTAAAAACTCAGCCGTCTAACAAGGCAGACAAATGACAGAAGAAAGAAGGTGTTACTGTTATCATCACTGGTGGAAGGGGAGCACCAAAAGCTTCATGGATTTGTCCTGATAGCAGAACTGGGTGTAAGACCTGAAGCACCGAGGTGCCACCAAGCTCTGAGGTTGGATTCCTTGTGCTTGACTATGGATTTTGTAGTACTATCCATTCATCCTCCTCAAGAACTGGCCTGAACGGCTAAGACATGCTTTTTTTTCCTTTCTTTTTTTTTCTGAAACTTGGTGATGCTATGACTGCCCCTCTACACCGTCAGTCCCAAGTTTCTTGACCTTTTCTGTGACCTTCAAAGGAAAAACCCACAGCTGAAGGAACAAAAGTTTTGTATGTTTCCACACTAAAAAGCTTTCCTGAAATCAAGAGCTCTTATGATAACACTATAATCTGCACATCCTGATGGTTTTACTCCCTGCCTTTTTCCTTGGCCTGTCCAGATGTCCCTACTTGCTGCTATAAAGGAAGGTTATTATTCCCACACCGACTTCAGCCTTTGATTGAAGTGTGGTTTTTCAAGCTGGAGGGAGGAGGAAATAGCAGAGCAGTAAAGCCATAGTTCATGGTGTTAAACAGTGCAGCATCTCACTGAAGATCCAGGTGTGGGCTGAATGAACTGAATGATCCTGGTTAGCTCTCTGAGCATTACGCTTAATAAAGTTAAGACAGGAGGCTGGCAATCAGCACCTTCCATCCATCTAGCACAGCTGGCTCAGAAAATCTGGGAAGCATCCATAATATGTCCGAAGTTAAATCCACAAGCCCTTCAGTCGAAACTCAGCTTTCAAAGTTCCAGTATTATTCGAAGCAGTAAGATTTTCCTCTGGACCTAATTGCACTGGGGGGGAAAAAAAAATCTGGAGTTTTCTCTGAACTAATCTCATCTGAACTTTTCAAACTACAGTTTTTCACATGAAAAAAGTGGCTTCTTGTGATTCTTTGGCACTTTTTCTGTTCGGAAAGGAAATTCAATGGGAACTTCAGCATTCACATACAAACAGATGTGCATAACCATACACTAACTCTGACTTTTTTTCCACCCTAAACCACAAAGATATTAACACTTTTCACCACTTCAGACCAAATTTCAAGTGCTGGAGCTGCTGTGGAAAGACTGAGACCCTGTTTACATGAAGGCAGTGGACACTGCTATGATTTTATCAAAGTAATAACCTGGGAATGACTATTCCTTCTTCCCTTCTTTGCTACATCAGCATACTATCCAGGTGCAGATTTCATTCTTGGAAGTCATTGTCCTCAGTTTTTGGAGGTACAACTTGGGGAAGACAGTGAGATCAGGAGCCCCTGGGCATCAGGGGGAGCAACAAAGCAACCCCCACCCCTTCTGGGGGTGGGCAGCTCTGCAAGGCAGAGGACATTGGTGGACCCTGACTCCACCAAGCCCATGAGGTATTATGCTTGTAAAGCAGCCATCATGATTTGCAGTTTAGTATTGAAGTCCTTAGAATTTTATGAACATAAAGCCCAAAGGATGGAAGTTTTAAGCTGTCTGAAATCTCAGCTATGTTACTATTATAAGACTAAAAGTATTCGTGGCTTAGATCAGTCCCCACTGCTGAGGACAGGCCCTGAAGTCCAGACTACTCGCAAAAACGTAATTTATTATTTCAGTTGTTTTGTCTTCACGCCTTCTTTCTCAGCAGTTTGTGCTTCATCATCTCCTGTGAGAACCTGCTTTTGTATGAGAACAAACTTCGTGCTGACCCATGCTCACAAATTCTGCAGTTTTACTGCTGGAATCTGGCCTCTGTGTTTGCTCAAAAGGAGAATGAATTTGCTGATGTTCTGGGAATATTGCAGAGATAGGAATTTTAATAGGGGTTTTGGCCAGAGCTGGGGTTACGTTTCCTGGGTGCAATAATGATGGCAAAAAGTTTCTGTAGGTCTGAATATCTGAATTCCGATCCAGACAATTACATCATTGCTGTAGCTATTTCTTGTTTTGATAATGGTATGGGGTATCTTTTCCCATCCAACACTGAAATATAAGTAAGGAAAAAGTGAAAGGAGCATCTTCTCTGTCTTACATCAGTCCCATTAGAGACGAATCAGGTTCCTTGGGAGCTCTGCAAGTCCCAAGTGGCATATGTCAGCCCTGTCTTTGTGTTAGATTTACTCATCTTTAAACACATGATACATCTGTTTACTCACTCTGATAACAAACACACAGAGTCTTAAATCTCAGCCCAGTGCTGCAACTCTCCATTGCTGTGTGTGTTATCTACAGGAGTTAACTTTCAGAGCAAGAGATGCCCCCACAAGATGGTGGTGAGTTCTAAAGTATCAAGTGATCATTTCCAAATTGCAACAGAAGGAGCATCCTGGGGCAGGGGCTCAGTTTTTTATTTTTAACTTGTACTTAGCACTGTGCAGCACAGAGCTACCCAAAAGGCAGTCTCTGGTTAGTGAGAAACAGGCAGTTGTCAGCAGACATTGGTTAGCTGTTCTTGGGTCAGAAGTACAGGAAAGAAAAGGTCAGCATTAGTTCATATTACTTTTGTCCTGGACCTAAGCAGGCACATTCATTCTCCCGCGTCTGATGCTTCTGGCCACAGACCATGGGATTTGCAACTGATGGCATAATGTCACAGGCTCTAATTCAGTCATCACTGGGGCAAATGCAATCTTACCAAGTGATGCGAAGTTGATGAACCAACCCTGCTACAATGCTGATACATGTCTGAGCAGCCAGCTGGTATTAGTTGCAAGTACTTGTGTCAGATGTTAGCCAAAACATCGCTCTCCTTTTGAAATGCAGTCTCTGTTTTGTCTTTTAACTTTCCTCAATTAAAAGACAAAACTATAGCATATTGCTATGCCACTATATATCTCATGATAAAGAAATCAAATCACAAGACGCAAAGAATAAAGGCAAAAGAAGGAGCAAACATCTGCTGCACAACTGGGATAGGCATGCATCTTTGTTCTGAACTACACACCATTGGCACAGGAGATGATGTGCACCTCTGTGCCGAAACTGCATCAAATGGGAAACATGGCTGGCTGCCATATACAATCACCCCTTTACAGACAGCCATTTCCAAGCACTACAGCTGTTGGTAATGAAATCTGATCACCCAACAGTAACCTCACTGCTTCACTAGATGTACATTACAGCCTCACTAGTCTTGTCCCTTCAATAGCACCTACTGCCACGGTCTATACATGTGTGCACCACACCTATCGCTCAAGTCATTCAGGTCAGTCTTGTACAACCTCACACATATTTGCATCTTACATATTGTAGCAATTCTCCCAGCCTCTGTTTCTCTATCGAGCAATGCATACATGTACTCCCTTGTACTTACTTGCCAAACCAGCCAGGACCACCCTTGTGCCTCTTCATAAGCCATTTGCTGAGTGGTTATCCACCCACATAGTGCACAAATTATCTTAAGAGGCAATTTCTGTTAAATGCATCTTGGAGCAGAAATCCAATTCAGTTGTTCAACAAAGATAGAAGATAATTAAGTAATTCTTTTCTTCTGAGGACAACTCTTCTAAATGCAATCAGAAGCTCTTCCTCCAGCATCTGCGTTTATTTTTTCCCAAAAAGCATGGCCAGTGAGAAATGAAAATTCCTTCTCTGCTTACAGTGTACTTGACCACAGGTTACCAATGTAAAAAGAGGACTTTATTCCAAGGCTCAGTGCACTTTTATTTCTTTACAAGCTGGCACTATGCTTGCAGTGCAGGGTTACTATCCTGCAAACTTTCTTGTGAGTATGCCTCTGGGCAGCAGCACTTGATTTACAGTTCTGTAATGTAAAGACATTTGGAATGAAAACTCTGATTTTCATAAACCTCATCCTCAGGATGATGCATAGGTAAATGTTTTGGCTGAAGTGTTCAGGGGAACTGTGGGATTTACACCATTGTTTCCAACTTGGTGCAAATTGGGTGCCTTACTTCATAGGCTCTTTTGAAAATGAATCCCAGGCTCTTGTATCAAAGCCCAGGGCAGGAAAAAGGTGTAGGTATCTTCTAGCTTGGAAATAAGGCATATTAAATTGGCTTGTAGCCATGTTACTATATGAGCCTGGCCTATGTAAATATAATCTAAATTAAAAATAATAAAAAAATCTCTTCCCCAAAAGCAAATATTGTCCAAATGTTAAGCTTCTACCCATACCTTCAAGAGAATTGACAACGATTTCTCCAGAGATCCATCCTGTTGGAGTTTTCTAGTGTAAGCTGAGGACACAGGAGAGCATTTCATTTTTGATTGTCTCTTTCCACCACTATAATCTTTGTAACTATAAACCTGTAAAATTCCATCCTAACTCTACCACTCTTCTAACTGTACATTTGTCAACTGTGTAACCTTTTATGGTAGATACTTGGATTTTTCAGTCTGCAGCAGTTTGGAGGATTGCTGAGACAGATGTTGCAACTTACTGTCAACAAAAGTGTCATTTGCTGTGAATTTCCTACCTGAATCCTTTTGGAAAAGTCTTTATAGAGTTTTCCAGGGTTACATAGGAAAGTGGTGTTGGAGGCTTTAATTGAAGTTGTGTATCTTTGTTCCTGACTGTGAATATCAGTATCAAGGTCAGTAGCCCTCGAGTGGTACCTTTGCTTTTGGTTTCAAAGTACCTTATGGCTATATTACTGGAAAATTTGGATTTTGCTGGTCAGAATACAGTATGTAGAGATTAATGCATGGATTCAAAAGGTACAATTGCATGCTATCACACTAAACATGGCAGATACCTTCTGGGTTTGTATTGGTTTCAGTACAGTAAAATATGGGGTAGAGTAGCAGGTGCACAAGAAATGCAGTGATGAAATGGTTAAAACAAATTTTAAAATCTTATAGATTCTGAAAGATCTTGGAAGTGTTTAAAAGTGATCACTGTGACTGATAGAAGAAATAACAGAAAGGAAAAGAAACAGTAAGATTAGTTGCTAGGAAAAACAAAAACAACAAATCATTAAAATACAAGGCTTAATTTATAAAAGAAATACAGGTTAAGCCTTGGAGTTAAATTGTTCATTTCCTGATTCATTAAAACCTTCCTTCCTCCAGAATAACTGGCAATTGCAAAAGTTCTGCCCTAGAGGGATGTTCAGGTAATAAAGGAGAAAGGATCCAGAGGCAAGTGAATTAAAGAGTTACAAGAAAGTCCTCCAAAGATACTTTGCTTGTTTACACATTCAAAAGGGAAGCTGACTGCTTAGCATTCACATCTCTGCACACAAGCATGCAAGGTGTTGTGTCAGACAATACTGAGGACTGTGTAGATTGTATAAAGTAATCAGAATAAATTTTAATAGCCATAGATTATTTTTTTTTATTGATCCCCAGAACAGACATAAAGAGCATAAATGGTGTTCTCTCTCACAGGTGTCTGAAAGGAATGGCATCACACTGCTTTGTGCTGGTTTTGTATGATTGAAGTGAAATATCTATTTTTGAAGTGAAATATCTACTTTTATTGCCCTTACACAGCCCTTTCAGTGTTCATCTCAGAGTGTTTAGCCCTAAATGGATAAATTAGCCCTATTGTTTCACTTGTGTCTACTGGAGGACTTTCAGGAAGGGATAGATGTAGTACTTAGGGACACCGTTTAGGACAATAGTGGTAGGCAGGCAGTTGGACTAGATGATCTTAGAGGTCTTTTCCAACCTTAATGATTCTATGATTCTACTGAGAACGCTGAGGAGCAGAACATATATGCCATTCAGCTAAGGCACGTCCTAGAATTCAAGGGGCTACAATCCTCATTGGTGTAATAGTAAAGCAAGTTATACTTTCCATCGCTAAACTACCATTAGGATGGCTTGCTATAAATAAAAACTAGGTTCTTCATCACTAAAGCAGCATTGCTCACTAATGATTATTCCATATAAGAGGGAAGTGGTAATCCATGCTTTTCCATGTAGGGAGTCTAGATTATTAAAGGGATTTAGGTGGAAGCTAAAGTTGAATCAAAGCTAATGAGAGATTAGTGCCTAAAAGAAGATAAAATTTAGGCTTGGGTACTTTCGTGGCATTAGAAGTCAACTTCTGGGCATGAGGATACCTCTTAGCTCACATGGGCCAATAGTGTTAACACTTAGACTTTGATTTCTGTTAAACTCACAGTGTCATGAACGTTCATAGGATCCATTCTGGAAATGCTCAGAACAGTGGACAAGAACTGTAGCATGCATATACTTTTGCAGGGCTTGGATCTTGCTGCCTTCAGTGGTCTGTGGCTCAGGATTGTGAATATTTATAGAAAACATATTGCTCTAGTTACCACCCAGCTCCAAGGAGAGAATGTTAAACAGATTATTCTGATCTTTCTCAAGGTTCCTTGTTTCTCCATTGTGTCAGAAAACAAACCTTGAGGCCTCTTGTGAGAGCAATCATTGTGTATACGGAATGTGAAACATTTCTAATTTGTACAAGGAAGCTCAATGGCATATACTGTACAAACACACACAAAAACAACATGTGGAAATAATAAACATGTTTATGATGGAAATTTTTGCTTTTATTATTTTAGGATTTTGTCTGGATTTGAAACAATTGTTACAAGTACTAGCTTCAGTCTTTCATTACTAACACACTCATAACCCTTACCTCTCTAGTAAAGGGGCCATATTCCTCCTTCTTAAGGTGTACCAATTATTTTTAAGTGTACCAGCTGCTCACACACCAATCTGACAGATTTAGAGAGCTTAACAGACAATTGAGATCTTGAAGTTCCTTTGGTTCTGTATGGGAACTGCTGAATCACAACCTGAACCTCTGATTGATCACCTGAGGCAAGCAATTCACCTGTGCTGGTGGAAGGGGTGGAGCCTGGCTGCACCTCTCCTAGACCCCTTTAAGAGCTGACTACCGGGGGGAAGGGTTTCTTCTGGAGATCCACTCTGCAGGAGTTTCATAAATGAGCCCAGGATATGGGTAGGTATCCTATCTTTTCTAATTTGGTGTAATAACTATGTGCTAAGCTCTTTGGTATACCTCATGTTATAACATCTGTACTTCCCATTGCTTGTACAGGTTCTTTTAAATCTAACTGCTGTATTCAAATTTTGATTCAAGTAAATTCGTCTACTAGAATTTGAGTGGAGAAGTTCTCTGGCTTGTGAACTTCTTACTCATAAAGACAGTTGATAGTACCTGAAACTGTACTTCCAGTTCTGAGATGGAGGTTCAAGAGTAGTGTAGCTCCAAAGGTACAATTGTAATACGCAGCTGGTATTATGAGCCGGTATATGAGGTGGCTCAGCTCCTCCACGCTCTGAGTATGCGAGATCTTGTGGCTGATCCTGCACTGCTGCACCGGCTCTTTCCAGTGTTGGGTATTTCCCTGCTTGAAAAAGAAATTTCCCACGTTCTCCTCATTTAAACAGAAGAGGAGTGAGTAAACCTGGCCAATATAACAAAAATGCATTTTCCAGAAACGCTGCATCACACTTCTTTCAATTCCGTTTTTAAATCTATTTGTAAAAATGCCCACATCTTGAATACAGTACTTGCTTTTGGATTAACTACAAAATCTAATTTGCTCTGAAATTAACTTTTGTCCTTCCTTTTTCTTTCTTTGCCTCAAATTCAGACAAAAACGATATGTATTTTTATGTCAGCTTTACTCAAAGCAGTCTAATTTGTCAATGAAAGAAAAAAAATTGGTTGCTTGCCCACCAGTGATAATTGCCTGTTCTGTAAAATGCTTCAGAAACATTATGAGTGTGGAGGCCTTTACAAAGTCCCAGCAGTTCTATGATGAAAGAACTGCTGAATTGTTCCAGCTAGTGGAGATTTGTCACTAGTGCAGATGAGAAAACCATGGACAGCCTTCTGCCCCATCCTGCACAAACTCACCTGAGCTGGAGAATGTGAGAAGAGCAGAGACCTCAGCTTGCTCTTCCCAGAAGAAAACGTTCAAAACAAATAGGGCATTAGAACTACAGACTGTTTAGGAAGTAATCTGAATGTTGCATGGGAGGTATTTCAGATGTATATATTCTATAAAGTTATAGTTCTCCAATACAATCCACTTTCTGTATTTGGAAAGCCTTGGAGCCCCCTGAAGACAGAGGATGCTATGCTCTTAACAGGGCACTGCTTTCCATCCACACACTAAGCATCCATTAAAGAAACTCCATACAAGGATTGGGGAGAATGATGGAAGTTCATTTTTAGGATAGGTTTATTTTTATCTTATTTTTTGGAAGAGTTAATTTATTTTTTATACATCTCTCTCCAATGAGAGCTCAGAATGTCTGAAATAGCACAGCATCTTGGAGTGAAATTTTCCTCAGGAGACTGATTTTCTTTTATTTTTATTGCTGAGGAGAGCAGGAATTTATTAAAGCCTAGAAAAGTGGAGGAATTGGAACTTTCCTGCCAAGGTAGATGAATTCCCAAGCTTCTCTAATCACTGCTGAGAAGTTCTTTTACTGACTTTCCCTTGTAGCGGAGAGGCAATATTTTGTCCATATTATCAGCTGACAAATAAAACAACTGAAGTCCAAAAGGGGGAAGAGGGGAGAGAATTGCTCAAAAATGTATTTAAAGACACAAGCTTTCCTGTAGAGGAGTTTGTTTGGTGAGAAATGGATCTCTTGCTACAGTCTCCAGTTTAAACTGGCTGACCCAGAAGGAAGAAAGTGCCTGGGAAAGAAGCAAAAGCAAATAAATAAAAAGTAAAAAGCAAGTAAAAAATAGGATTTGCCTTTCCTACTTTTCAAAATTATGTGGGTATGATGGGACTTGTGTCTTACCTCTTCGGGAGCCAAGTTTTATGTTTGTTCATACCATGTAGTAAAGAGCCTAATAGGAGTCTACTGTACAGCCTCCCTGTTGTTGCGTACTAATGATGGAAAAGTTAATTAAGGCAGTCAGTGTTTACCACTGGTTCAGAGAATGGAAATTTCTGAGGTCTGATGGTGCTTGGTGACATGGCAGCTAAGTTTCTAGGCTCACAGTTACAACCCACACCTCCACTTCCAACTCTTGCTCTCTAGATTCCCGTTTCCTGTATGTTCATACTCCTCCCCTTTTCCTTCCTTGTTCACTTCCCCCTTCATCCATCTCTCATTCCTCAGGTTCTCATAGTTCATGTTGAGCTTCCATAGTGGCAGTTGTTGCCATACTGATGGCAATTATGGGGATGAGGAAAGCAGAGCAAGATAAGCCATAGCTGATGAAATATCCTTCCCCTTTGTAACATACAGGGATGGAGAATTTGCTTGGATTTTAAATGGGGTCGATCTTAACCTCAGAACAAAGTAGATATTTGTTATTGTTTGAAATATTTCAGATACAAGGAATTTCCTCCTTCCTCGCTATTTGAATTCTCTGATTTTTCAAAAACATTTAAGAGACTATTCAGTCGTGTTCAGATCTCACACACATTAAAGTTCTGTTTATGTCAGAGCAGAGGGACCTGGTAGAGCCTGCACTCAGTCAAGAGATTGGCAGGCATTGGCATACCCGCTCTGACTTCAAATTGCTTTGGTGTGGTGACAGGGGAATTGAGATTCAGGGAGGTGTTCTACAGAAGTGGCAAAGCTTTTGGGCTAATTACCACTCACCCATACATAGAGATGCACACTAACACAGTCACCTCTGAACAAGCTGGATCAGGGATGTCTGTCTGATCTGCAGTCGCGCTTTTGAGTTGCAGTGATCTGCAGAGTTCACAGAGTTAAGGTCTGAATAGAAAGGCTGATGAACACCCAGCCTGCTGGGCCACCTCATTTCAGTTTTTGCATTACAGAATGAGCTGCTGAGGTGGTGATAAATACATTGTTATGGGGATAACAGCAGTGGGGAAGTAGAAGTTCTGTGCTTTTTCAGAGGCAAAATTTTCAATCAGAAGGATGTAGCTAATATACTGAAACTACAGAAATTAGGAACTCAGTTCTCTAATTTGAAATTCTTGAAGTCATACAGGTTTGCTTGTCTGCATAAGCAGCAGCAAGGAGTAATGGGGAGGGGATGGAGGTAATCATGGTTGGCTTTGCAGTGATATCAGGAGGTGCTGCAAGGGCAGTGATAGTGTTAATCCGGATAGCAAAGGAAACCAGGGAGCAGCACCCAGACTTGCCTTCCCACTCCAGGTTCCTCTTACACCAGCCCTTGCAGAGTGCCACCTCTCTGGAGGACTGACCTGTGAGAGTGCATTCAAGCGCAGAAAAAATCTTTCTGCTAGTCTTTACAGGCTGTTTTGCCTGCAGGAGGATGGAAGGACTGTGGGGAAGCAGTGCTATAGGCTTTCACTGCCCTGCTCTTTATTAAGAAGCTTTGGGTCTCTGCCCAGTGGATGTAACTGCTCCAAATAAAAACCTATTAAAGAAACAAAAGGGAGCTAATATCAACTGCTTGAGGTTTCAGTGGCACTTCACCTCCCTACTTATGAGCAGTGCCTGATGTATAGATGTTGTTTGGAAGCTAGGCAACCTTCTACCAAAATAAGACATGAGCCTTTTTCAATCTGCAAGTGTGCAGAGAGGTGGGTGTATATAACAATATGTTACCTTGTGGTTGAGATCAGAAATAATGTTGCAGCATCTCCTTTATTCCATGATTTTCCATATACTCTGCAGTCCTTTTCCTTCCAAAAGTTATATAAGATAAAAAGGGGGAGATGATAAACCACATTCCCACTCTTTTGTTAATACAAATGCTTGAAAGTGACCAAAGAGCAACTACAAGTCCAATTAGTTTGAAGGAAAAAAGGCTAGCTAAGCACCTGTAATGAGATTCAAACTCCCAGAGAACACTGCTTTTCCAAAGAGATTCTGATGGTCACCCGACAGAAACCTCAGCTCAGAAACAGCTTCTCTGTGAAGGGAAGAAGGGTTACCAGCCAGCAGTAAGGTTGTGTATACAAGAATCTGTGCTTCAGCCTACTGCCAGCCTTGAGCAGGATGGCAAAATAGTGAATATTGTCATGGAAACTGCTGTTAGCATGGGCTAACTTTTCAGCTATTGAAAAATAATTCAAGTAGTATTTTTATTTATTGGTGGGAGGAGACCTGGTAAGGTGCTGTTGTAATTCTTAATTCATTTTTTAGAAGGAGCATGCTTTCAGATAGGTATCTCTGAAGTAGAGAAGGGACCAAACTGGAGTTTCTTATCTTCCTGGCTCGTAGAATGATGGGTAGATTTGTTTTGGCATGTCTGCCCAGATTTAAGCTTGTTTAGAACCCACAATGTGCTTATTCAAATCGTAAGAATAATAATAATAAAAAACATCCAGGGGCCTCCTTTTGCTTGCTTTTTGGACTCAGTCCAAAATGGCAGAGCTTTTGCAAGACCAGACTGCCTCCAAATGAACTTACAATATTTCCACTGCTGGGGCTAAATGTTGGCTCAGTTATTCATGGGATGTTTGTGCTGACAGACCCAAATGTGAGTCTGGCTCCAGCCTCGGACCTACACCTCTGTGTATTAACCTACTCCTATTCCAGACAGAAACTCGAATATTATGATCTTGAGCCACTTTTACTCTTTCAAAATCCAGCTTCATCTTCAACGTAATGGTACCACAGGCCTTCTTCTAGCAGAGACATTCAGGAGCTTGCCTTAGCTGTATTGATTCAGCAAAGACTTTCAAGTGTACCCTTACCTCCACGTTTTGACATTTCTGATCTATATACATGCTGAAATATCCATGAAAAAGAATAATGTAGAAGGATGACTGCGAGGTAAAAAATGATACCTTGTATTTTTCCTCATCTAGATGTAATAAAGCAGTCCACAGGATCTTTGCTGTGATTTCACAGCGAACACCCAAAACAAATTTTGGTGTGTGTGTGGGTGTGCTTCTTTCTTTGCCCCCCACCCTCTTCCCCATTATTCCTCTTCCTTCCAGTACTGCAGAAGGAAGCACTGAGGTGAGCATTCCTGCAGCAGCTGTTCAGACTTGTCCAAAATGCACGCTGCTCCCCACGCAGCCGCAGCCACCGGGGCACCAGGCCTCTCCAGCCTCTGGCTAAGGGCTGCACCTTACCTCATCTTTCCGCTCTCTTCCAGGTTCCTGTCCTGCTGTCTGGGGGAGAGTTTTGGCAGCCTGCCCAACCAACTGTTGCCCGGAGGACTCCCAGGTGTGGGGATGAGTGGCATTGGCATCGACATAACTGATGGCTCTCAATGTAAGCATCCTTTGCCCACAGGGAAGAATGTATACATCTCTACTGTAGCTGCATGCCGATACCTCTTTCTCTTGCCTACCATATTCTCCTTTCTTGCATACATATTGTCTGTCTTTTCTATAGTTAAAGAAAAATGTAATTGCAATGCATGGACAAAGCTGCTTTCTGAAGACGATAAACCGAGTAGCTTATTGTCCATAAACAGAAAAACCTTTCTGGATACTGGATACATACTGCATTTTTTAAAGTTGCTATTATTTATATTACATGTTCCCGAAACTCCTGACAGAGACCCTATAATTTCATGAATTAGTCCAGACACATCACAAGAGCTTCTCTTTCTGCGGCTGATTTCTTGGCAAAAAAAAGAAAGAAAGAAAGAAAAAAGCCAAATCATCATTGGCAGACTTTAGGTGAAGAGTTTTGGATGTGTACACAGAGTTATTCACCTCGTCTTTCATTAATAGTTTGTGTGTGGTATTTTGTTATATTAACATTTCTTTTTCAAGATTTTGGAGTACATGACATCAGAATGGTTTTGCTGGTAAAATCAGACATAGCTGTGGTATTAGGAATTATTCTAGACATAGTTAAGTCTTGTTGTAGCTGTACTTGCTGCAGCACACAGCTGGGTCTGCTACATGCCACGAAGGGCAAACAAGAATGGCTTTTTCTTAAAATGAGTATGGAAAGGCTCCCAAAGGAAATGTTTTTGTTTTTTTGAAATCTTTGTGTAGCATAGAAAGGGAATTTGTGGAAGAATGATAACAAGAGAGAGCACGTCTGTGAGAGAGATAAGATTGAAAAGAGCTGGTAAGCAAAAGTGCTCAAAGTTGAGTTCACGGAACAGTACAACCTTTAGAAAAGCCAATGCTCTTTTAGTCATGTAATTGGGTACTGATTTCCTGTGAAATACAGATCTCAAAATCATTAAAATGGAAATATAAATTCTGTTTTTAAAGTCATATAATAAACACTCTTTGTTCTCTACATTAAATCTAAGAAAACAAATGCATTCTTGCAGGGCACAGTTTTAGGTTTTGCACTGACTTTTCTTTTCCAGTGATTTATATACAAGCACCATCTTGTGCATTCTTTCTGAGATACCATGTATGGCATGCCTCAGACAGCAAATGCTCAAAAGCTCTGCCTGCACAATTTCCATTAACAGCTCCAGAAACAAGAATGGGTGAAGGTGACTGGCTGAGTGACCAGCTGGTTATTGAAGCAAAATAATGCATAAGTATATTTGCATGAATTTATGCATGTGTATTTTAATATATATGTGTGTGTGTGTATGTGTATACTTTGAGATTGAATAGACATTCACTCTGTAGCTCTGCTTTCCATGATTAACCTCTATTAGCATTGCAATTACAAATACCTGGTCAATGTTTCCCTTTGATCTAACCTGCCTGTCACTCAATAGTCTTTTAAACTTCACATTTCCTCTCCATTTCTTGACATTTGTCATTGTCTTCCTTGTGAATGCTGCCTTGCTATTCTCTAAAGCTGGCCAAAAAGCATGAGGAGGGTAGATTGTGGTATCAAGTACCACCCTTGAAGCTCAGAGGCAGCTGCCATGTCCTAAAAGGTTTCTTTATTCTGTGCCGGCAGAGCTTTGCAATTGTCCAAATACCAAATATTCACTTCCCTCCCCTTTAGCCTCCATTGAAAAAAATACCCCAGAATAACAATAAGTTATTCCCTCTTTCCAGCCTAGCCCAGTGTACATTAATACACCTTGTAATTGCTTGTCTCTACTGGCTTTAGTCCTTTGCCCTTTCTTCTCCTTCTTTTTGTACGTCAGCTTCATCATTGATCCTATTCACTCTGTTCCCACCACTGAAATCTAAGTCCCAAATGCAAGCAAAAAATACTCAGCTATTCATGACAAATTGAATGGCTCAATTTAAGGGGGAGATAGCACCTCATCTACTGTTACTATTCACTACAATAATCTCCATCACTCGTTCACTGGAGAAAGTGGCATGCCCTGGGTTCAAGTACAGACTATGCTGATGATCTGTGGCTTGAAAGGACTAGAAGGAGTGTTGCACATGACAGGGAGTCACCTTTCTGCCTTTGAAGGTTTTTGTGTATTCACATCAATACAATGGTCAACACTGCTAAGAGTCCAGGAATGCTATTCTGTTCACCCCTGAGCTGGCAGGATCCCAGCCCTCTTGCAGCAACACGCCAGAAAATAAGCCAAGAAGGCTAAAACAGGGCCAGAACCTCAGCTGGTAGAAATTTGCTGTCTATGTAACCACTTCTGCTATAGGAGGGGTGTTTTGTACTAAGGAAAATCAGGGGAAAAAGCAAGCTTCGGCAAGTGTTCCACCTTGGCAGAGGTACGTGTGTGTCTCATAGCTGCTGGTGTCTTTGCCATTGGCTCCTAGCTGCCTTAAAGGAGCTGCACATAGGATGAGACCCATCAGTGGTGCTGATACAGAGTGCCAGCATTTCTTGAGCTGATCAAAACTCCTATTAACAGAAAATTGAGTTTTCAACAGCACAAGGATGTACATAGGAAAGCCTGCACTCCTCAATTCTTTTTGTTTTTGGACTTTTCACGAGCTGGCTGAAAATGTCAGAAAGTTTTCTCTGAAAAATGGGAAAAGAATCAATTAATTGGTAAATTCTGTCCATAAGGATCTGATTTTGGCATTTCTGTGCTAAAAAGATTCTCCTTCTGGAAAATTTAACTAAATATTTTCAGTCAGTGAAAACATTATTCCATTTTTTCTTGTTAATGAAACTTAAAACATTTCACTTTTTTTCCATGTACTGTTTTTGCAGCTGCATAACTAAACAGTTTCAAATACAGGATTATGTTCTTTTGTTTTTCCCTGTTAACTTCATTAACTGCATTTCACCGGCAGTGTAACTATGCTGCATTACCAGAAAGTGGTCAGAGAGTGGAGATAAAATTATGTTAGTTACAAATGGTAGTGCAGCACACTGATTTCCTGAAGTGCAAACAGTTGCAAAAACTATCCAGGACCAATAGACTTTCACATCACTGGCAGCCAGAAAGGCTTGTGGGGGCATTACTCCTATTAGAGAAGTTTATGTCCTGGTGAGTAAATTCCAGCCCTTCTGCACAACCAGCAGTGTACAGCTACCCTGCAGAAATGGTTTGTTCTACCCACAAAAATTAGAACAAACGAGTGGGCATGCCCGACCTTATCCATGTTTTTCAGGTGATAGAGTCTGTCCAGATTTTTTGATAGATCCTGGGTAGATAAAAGACTATTCAGGGGGCTGACATTTTCTTTGATTTTCTTGGAAGAGCAGGATATTAGAAGCAACATCTGCCTGCCAATTACCTGATCGTAGCTCCCACTCAAACACAATCAAGGACGCTGTGAAATAGGATGAAGCAACCAAGTTGCACGGCAGCGATAAATGCTAACACAGACCAAAGCTCAGTGGTGGATTGGTCTTGCTGCAGAACTTCTGCTGGCTGAGCCTGGATGATCCTGAGCTGACCTGGAAAAGATGGAGGTCATCTGCTATGGCCCAGAGTGCTCTGAGGCTCTACAGCAGAAACTTGTTTTATGAAGTATATTTTGGTTGTTTAATGCTATGCATATTGTTTCCCAGGCTTCACAAAGAATCAGCTTTGCAGTTCTTGCCTCTCTGAATGAGAAACATTGCTTTAAAAAGGCCTTGAATGATACTGAATCATTTTATGCAGTGTTCTAACTATATGCTGCCTCTGATCAGAGGATCCTGGGGAAGATGACAGACAAACAGCCATTAAAAGGAGGCGATTTGTAGATTTAGTTCTGTTTAACCCAGAGATTTCTTCTTGTAGGTTTTGGCTTCAGCTGAATCAAACGCAGGAAAGAGTATTTTTCAAGGTACTTTACTATTTCCAGCCAACACCAGGAAAAGCATATTAAATAAACTTTCTAAAGATTGAGGAATTTGGCTTTTGGATTATAACTGGTTATTGTTTTCTCCAGACCAGCCTTATTCCCCTCATCTCACTGCCATTATTCCCTGTTTTGTGTAAATCAAAATGACATCCAAAACGTTGGCCAAATGGGAGCAAGAAGTGTGCTGGGCTGTATAGATTTTACCACAGCAAGCCTTAATTGTTTTGTTCAAAATCAGGTCTCAATGCCAAATCATAAGGTTATAATACATTGTTCAGAAATACTGTTTCCTAGTTGAGGTTCCTTGTTTTTTAACTTGTTGGGTACATGGACATTAGTCACATTTGACAGAATTTTCTACCATCCCGAGGGCTGATAATGTGTTTATTTATTGCAATCTAAGATTCTTGTGTAATTGTGTGTCTCTTCAATCATAACAAATGAGTTATAATGCCCTGCAAATACTAGCAGCTAACATGAGGTTTAAAATTTTAATTTTTGCTTGATACAAACTCAGCACTTTTTCTAGAAAAATCCAATCTCCCCCCTTAGTTCAGGACTAAGATTAAATTACTGTAGCTCCCTTGAGGGTCATTCACATGGAATCATGGAATGGCCTGGGCTGAAAAGGACTATAATGATCATCTGGTTTCAACCCCCCTGCTATGTGCAAACTAGCCCACCGCTAGACCAAAATATATTTCTATCTAAAAAACTGAGGTGTCAAACCAAAGCATTAACACAGAACTAGAGGAGATGCTCCTCAACGCTATGCCCTGGTTCATTTCGCAGCTCTATGAAAATGGGGAGGAGAACAGCTGCCTTTTGAAGGAGATGACCAAATTTCCTTTGATCTGTTTTTAAGAGCACATAACTTGGTCTAAAGGCTATCCTCAGGCATCACAGACATGACCGATGAAACATTGCTTCAAAGGGTGTAGTAGATAAAATTATAGCATTACTTCAGCTCCCTCTGCACCGAGTTACGTGGGAATAGTTTGCTAAAACTCTTTTTATGTCATCTTTAAATGAAAAACAAATACAGAGATGAATTGTTTAGCAAGCTAATTAAGGAATTTTCTTTTGGGCCATTCCTGTGTATACTGCATTTTTTCTCTAGGTCTTTTTGAAATTCAGACAGAGTACTGTAGATTCTTGAATAGGGAGCCTGGAACCTGCAAGGCTGGTCTCAAGGTCCCCGCAGAACTCCTAACACAGCTCTTGTGCTGAGCACGCTAGCGTGGTAAGCTATCTGTTAGGAAGACAGCCAGCTTGATGGATGGAGTCCTACTGAAGGAAATTCCACAGCATCCCTGATGATCTGTTCTAATTTTGTCACATATGAGATTGTTGATATTCAGCTAAGTTGGCTGGCTAGTCTAGCATTAGGTTGCATAATCTTTGTATCTCAACAAAGTTATTGACATCACGGTGCTGCTAAGCTACCAAGATATCTTTCAATGGAAAGAAAGTTATTATACCTGAAAGATTCCACCAACCTGAGTACTAAAAGTCAACTCAAACATAATAACATAAGGAAGAATTTCTGTGATTTACAATGAAACCTTCTTGCAACCCCACTGTTGAAATTATAGGATTCTCCATGTGCCACAGTCATCTTTAGTATCAGGAGATTATTTTTCATATTAGCCTTCACATATTGTCTTCTGAGGTGGATTGAAGATGGATAGAACCAGCTGTTTTGATTATTTTAATTTAAGAAAATTCTGATATTAGTCACATGAAAAATCTTTCTGTTACTGTTGCCATCACAGTGGTTTGGCCTAGTAACTCTTAATATGTACCACTCACTAGACTTGAAGGAGCTGCAGCAAGCTGCTTTATCACACTGTGCCTCAGCTGGACTCAGCTGGTGTGTACTGAGTTAGAAACAATTAGAAATGCTTTAATTGAAGTCAACAGAGCTACCTAAACACACCAGATCTGAAAACCCAGCATAGACGCAGCTGCACTCACAGTTATCAGAGCTCAACTGCAGAGTTTGACCTGTGCTGACTAGGAAAATAGGGAATTTTAAAACAATACTCTTTTTAGTGTTGCAAGCAGGTCAAATGCTGTTCTGCTTTTATGATCTAACTGGGAGATGGAATTTAGGAACATCAAAAAGCGCTAGAAAAAGAGTTATTGTTGAGGTCACATTTTCATACCCACAGTACTGAACTATATCTTTGAAAGACAAAAGAGCAGGTGATGTCCCAACATGCATTTGCTGCTTAATGATTGTGTTGTCGGTCTGGAGAGGGCGGAGAGGTAGGTTGAGTAACAGCATTACATTTTCCCATGCTATAACGCTGGTGATATGGTTAGCTATAATTAAAGGGTTATATAAATGAGCCATTGGAAAACAAATTAATTTATTTCCTTGGTGGGGCATGTTATGTAATTCGGGGCTCACACAGTGATCTGCTTTCCCTTTGAAGTGCTCAGCCCCCCATACCTGGTCCTTTTCTACCGATTGTTTTAAAATAATTTCAAAACATGTCAAAGGAATGCAGATCTTAAATATGCTGCAGCTTGAACTTCCTTGAAGCAGCAATGCCTTTAATGAGAAAAAGCTGGAGAGGAGAGTGAGACCTGGCTTGTAAAAGAGTTTTACGATATGTTTATTACTTTATCAGAAAAGACTCTGCACAGAGTGGAGCAAAGCATAGCACAGGAGCTGTTGAGGCCAGCGGGTTTTTGGGAGCAGCAGGCACCCACTGCCTGCCCTTGGAGGTGTGGGAAGAGCGAGCAGACCTCATCTGGGGCAACTCTCCTCATTTTAGTGGTGCTCTGGCTTTTTCTATTTACCCAGGATCTGGCCCAGCCTTGAGGATAGCAAAAGGAAAGTCAGGCTGGTTTCTACCCCAATCAGATAAATTTTCCTTCTCCCAGGGAGATGGTCAGACCTTATTAAAAATCCAGCTTTAAAAACTAAGTGTAACAGTAGGTTTTCCTCTCACAAGTTCTTATGGTGGTACTTCTTTTATGAGCTTGTAAGTAACATCATTAAACTATATCCTGTCCTCTGAGGAAATCATTATTTGTCTTTTTTTTTTTTTTTTTTTTTTTTGCATTGTCTTCTCTAGATAGGCCTTAGGCATTAGAAATTTGAAAACAAATTCCTGAAGTTTAATTTTGCATGTAAAGCTGTAGTACAGAAAACAAACAATTTCCATGAATGCTATTTGTACTAAAGGCTACATGAACTTCCTGTAACAGACACCATTTTGGCTTAACAAGAAAATAAAAGAGGAAAAAGTATCATGCATGAGCATGGCTGCACTTCAGAAAACTCTTCCTGGCCCCAGCTGTGAGAGTCAAACAAGCTTCACCAACTGGAGGGAAATGTACTTCTTTGATATGTCTAGTGTTGAATGAAAACACATCAAGCAATAGGTTGGAGGATGCTCTCCTGCCTCTCCTCCTCTGACATACATCTTCCAAAGTGGCAGCTACTACTGTCAGTGTGCCTCTGCTAACACTGCACAAAGAAGAAACAAAAACAGACCCTTGCTTCTTCCAGGCGGACTCACTCTGAAGGCAAATTTGAAGCTATTCAGGAGCTTTACATCACCAAAGTGGATGTCCAGGTGAAGTCTAGGATTAAGTTACACCAGGGCCCAGAGTGCAAGGGCCCAGGTTTCCGTTGTTTGTATTTTCACAGGAAAATGTACAGAAAATAGGAAGTGTCAGTAGTGGAGCAAGAAGTATGACAAGCTTTAAGGCATTTGAGGGGATCAGATTGGGACTTGTGAAATCAGAAATGGTGGTTTCCTAATAAACCAGTGAGTAAATTTATACAAATTACTCAAATATTCTGTCCTTGATGCTCAAAATTACCTAAATAGCTGCATCAATCCATTCCTCCTCAAGAAACAACTTTAATGATAGTTAACTTCAATCATACACTTGTGTCCCAATTATGCTAATAGCTCTCAAGTACCTACTTGAGCATTTTGCTGACTAATGTTCTTCTGCACTGCAGCCGAAGTGCTGCACTTCCCTGGAGGAGGAAAGCAAGCTAATGTGGCTGAGTAACAGCTCCAGCATTGTTTCCATTCATTAGTTCCTTTTTGGTGCTTTCAAGAAACAGACTTTCTCTTGGGGTCCAAGAGCAACTTTTTTCCCCTTTTTTTCTTAAATCAAACAGAAAATGATGCTTAAATAAGCCAGTGTTGTTTATTTGAGTACTAAAAAAAAAAAAAAAACAATAACAACAAAAAACAGAACACTTTTGTGGTTGGGTGTCAAATCGTGGATCTTCAGTTGGAAGAATGAAATGTAAGGTTACTGCTGCAAGAAAAAAATACTGTCTCAAAATACTGAACGTTCTTTTTATTTGCATTTTGAAATTTAGACTGAGTTTAATGCTTTTACTGACATATCTGGAAACTAAGACTGCTCTTTGTCTCAGAGCGTGTGGTCATGTTTCAGCACAAACTCAATCTCACTGCTGACTTTTGAACCTCTGAAGATGCTGCTGTGCTTGGACTCCACATGACTCTCCTCTTATATGAAGAGTAGCATTGTAAGCCATCAATACATGTTTTTCTAGTGGGTATTGAGAATTTACTCGTAAAAGAAGGGCCAAAAATACGTTGATCAAGGTTCTATTAGTTTACATAGCAGATTAAAACTCGAGGCGCTGTGTCTTTGTTGAAATAGTATCCGCTATCCATCACAACGGCCCATCTAAGCCGTGGGGTAAGTCGCTCTTTTGGCAGCCATGTTCTTAAAACTGAGCCTCACACTGAGGTGAGAAAATAAACTGAAGACTCTTGGAGGAAATTTTTGAAGACTGTATGTAAACTTAATATCTTTATTATTTCTTGCTACAGCTGGCTGGGTCTCCAGTTTTATGTGTCTGTTGAAAACAGCAGCGAGCTGCTGCTGATCTCTTGCTGCTGCACAGAAGGAGCCTGCTGTGGCAGCAAGCAGCAGTGTGGGCTCTCTTGGCAACTCCCAACGAGAGCTGAACTTTTGATCTTCTGACCTTTGAAAGGGGGCAGATTTTAAATTCACAGCAAATGCTGCACACCTATTAGCCACAGGCAGATGTGACAGTGACACAGATGAGCTGTTGCCTCCCTAGAAGGTAATTATCATGTGCCTCTCGTTGTACAGGTGGCACACAGCACAAGGAGATGCACCCTCCCCTGGGAGGCTTAGCCAAGCAAGATGGGTTATCAGTAGTAAGCAAGTCTCCTTCTGCGAAGCGTAGGTAGGGAAAAACTGACACAAGGGAAAGAGAAAAGCAGCCGGTTATTCTTGCTGTCTCAAAGAGCTGCTCTTAATGCACAGTGCAGCTGAGAAAAAATGGTACTGATTACAGCAAAGTCTTTGGCTTCATGTAGTGCTTGGTATTCTATAATGTGAATTCATGGCTTTGAATTGCTGTCCTCCATTTCAGCCTCGAAGTGTTAATAGGTTGAATATTGTCCGATGTGATCATTTGAGCATTATTTTTTTTAATGTGCCCAAATCCTTCTCTTACTGAGATAACATTTTGCTTTCAGATGCTGCATCAGTAAAAGCACACAGACAAATGAGGCTGGCCATGGAGTCACACCAGCCTCAGCAGGACCTGTACAGATCAGCCATCATCACTACGGTTGCACAACCTTGCACAAGTGAGAAGTGGACTCTGGGCAGTGAGATCTGCACTACGAGATAACATTGTCCTGATGTGCCACAGGTGAGGGGAACTCAGCACCTAGTGAATGTTATTGCAGTGGAGACCTGGCAGAAGTTGTCATGATTT
The DNA here is from genome assembly GCF_023343835.1 of Lagopus muta. NCBI lineage: Eukaryota > Metazoa > Chordata > Aves > Galliformes > Phasianidae > Lagopus > Lagopus muta. The sequence goes on from NC_064434.1 coordinate 97,073,189, forward strand.
GTAGATGATATCTTCCTGCAACAGGGTCAGGTAGAAGGCTAGGTCTTAACCTTCAGACATGTCTAGTGGTTCTGAATGCTGTAATGTTTTGAAATTAACTTGCCTGATATGATGAGCCACTCACAGATGAAATAACCTTTCCTCTTTATTTCCTTGAACATGTCACAGGTCTTTTCTCTTTGTTTCCTTAAATCTTTCCGAGAATTCCAGCCTGGCCACACTTGTTTTCTGCTAATGAATACCTAGAAAAATATACAAGCACTAAGTATTAAGCTTTTCTTATTTCTATGTCAAGTGTATTTTCAAGTCACAGTTAAAAGTATCTGATCCGTTTTGTCCTGCCCTACATTTCAAGGAGAATTCTGCACCAAGTGAAACATTGATTTATTTAAAATACAGCTAATGAGCTTTCTTTGTCCTCTCTCTCATGCTGGAAAATCCCACCTGATCCTGAATTAACAAATTGATTTATCAAATGTAGAGCTAATGACTTCCCTTTGTCCTGTCCCCCCAGTTGCAGAATCCCACCTGATCCCCATATCACATTGATTTGATCACATAGGCAAAGCACTGCCTATGTCCAGAGGCATTTCTGCCTCACACAGCCCAGGAGTATCAGGCAGAATGAGGGGAGCAGAACAGAGCAGAACTTGCTTGCAGGGCTGATTCACCATGGGCTCAATCTCTTGTAAACAGTTTGTGGCAGGCCTAATGCAGTTTGAAAGTGCGTGTATACACATAACAAGAGCTCACAAATACCACTCATCAACAAGATCTGGCCTTGGGCTTGTGCTGATATAGATATATCTGCAGGCAACACAAGGCCGTTACATCTTGGGTATGTAAATACTGAAGTATCCTTGGCCCTCTTCCCTGTGATTTTCTGCATAAACAAACAGTGGGTCATTCAACCATAGACAATGCTCCAGAAAGAGGAGCTGAAGAATAATGGGCTATTTTAAACAATGCAAGACAGAAAAACATGGGCCCTTGCAATAAAGACAAGAGGGCACAGGTTACATGAATTTCTAGGGGTAAAGAAATACCCCAGATTAGTGTGCCATTCAGAAGACCTCCTTGTAGTACAAGTAGCAGGAACCCATCCCTTGCTGATAGTTGCTCCAAAATGCATCTCCTTTTTCCTCTGACTAGACTCTTCAGCTTAATTTTTTCTATCATAGAATGGCTTAGGTTGGAAGGTACATAAAAAATGATCTAGTTCCAACCTCTTGTCATGGGCAGGGTTGCTAACTGCTAGATCAAGCACTAGATCAGGTTGTCCCATCCAACCTGACTTGAATGCCTCCAGGGATGGGGCATCCACAAATTCTCTGGGCAGCTTTTCTTTCTGTGGGAAAGGAAAAAGTCAGGCTGAATTAGAAAGGAAAGAAAGTACTCGGGTCCTTCTCCTGACAGACTGTCCCAAGGGCTGAGAAGACAACTACATAAGCACGGATAAGCCTACAAGTTCTTGAAGCTCTTTCTGACTAGGCTGGTGAAAGTTTCCCTCACTAATATTATGCAGAAGAGTCATGCTTCAAAGAAAATGTCTGAAGTAGTGTCTGAGATACAAGATCTGAGGTGTCAACCAGCCTTATAAGAGAGCACTTAGATTATGGCACATGGACTTGTGTTAATATTCATAGTACTCTAGGCACTCCTTGAGGAGAGATGGTGCTCTCCCTAAGTCAGGAATAGTCTGCTTTCTTCTCCCAGTCCCTGATTCAGGCATGCAGAGTATGTCTTGTAGTTGTAGTATGTCTGGCTACATGACTGTATTTCACTTGGCCAAGATCTCCTCTCACTATCATAACAGTGATATTTCTTTGTTAAAACTACTGACCTTCTATTATCTTCCTTCCAGTCTTGTAGACCCTCATGGGTTTATTTCTTTAAGATTTGTGGCTGTACTGCTGTAAGCAGTTGTGTCTCTTCCCACACATATCTGGAATAAATGCCACAGTCATATGCCACATAAATTAAGGAAATAATAATACCAAGCTGAAGTAGCTTATTTTCTCCTAATTTGTCTCATTTCAAGGGACAGATGGGAGCAGGTAATGAACCTCACTTTATTTCTAAGCATGGATAAGAATGGCGTTAGCTAGTTAGTCTTTCAATTTTATTTTTCCTACCCCTTCCCTGAAAACAGTGGGCACACATCATAGGTCAGATGCAGGAAAATGCATTTCCCATTTCACAGGGGAATTCAGACACCTGAATTCCCCACACATTTGTCTCATGCCATTAGGATCTTGTCTCCATCTCCCTATGTGTCATCGTGTATCCTGCAAGGCTCCCAGCTAACAGTTCCAGCAGCCAGCTTTTTCAGTGGAAAAAATGGTGAAACAATATGCTGTCTTTGTAGGTAATAACCCATGGTTAATCAACACCGAGACCTGGGAGCCTCGGATCTGTGGTTTCCTTGCCTCAGGGGTTCAAACCCAGATCTTATACCAGGCCGTAGGCTAGGCTAGGATGGGGCTTTTTCCAGCTCCACCATGAACTGTGCCACTGTGCTGAAAGAGGTGAGCAGAGCCAGAAGGGAAGAGTAATCATGGGTGATGAAGGATGCTGTCTGGGAAAGGAGGCACAGGAGACACCTTGTTTTGGTTTCTTCTCTCAGACTGTTTGCATATTATCTTCGAAGATAATTACACTTGAAATCCATAATCATTTTCCATAGAAGGGACCTTTCAACTCCAGACAACTAGAGTCATTTCCATATTCCCTTCCTCTTTCTCTGAAACCTTGTGAAGATCTCAGGTGCCACCACCAGATAGAACCTGTATGTGGGCAGCAAGATCCTCTCAGGTGCCTGAATTTTCCCCCCAACCTCTTTTACTGGGTGTGAGATCTGTCATCGTGACTAAGAATAATTTGAAGTTAATTTATAAAATCTCTAAAAGCAGGAAAGAAACTTTCTAAGTCTATTTTTTTTCATTCATTACTTCCCCTTTCTCTTGAATTCCATCACTGTATTCATCTCAAAGAAATGAATTATCCAGAAAACATGAAAGGAAACACTTGACTGCCAAGCCAGTCACTTCAGGTATTACTTTATTGATCTTAATTGACATTTCCTTGTTTGTCTCTTTTATTCTTCCTCACTGCAATTCTGTACAGCCCTTTTTTTCTAAATTCCTGGTGATAATCTCAGAAAAAAGGCACTGTTTATTACCTGAAGAAACACATTTTAATAGAGGATTGCTTAGGGGGTATGTTGCCTTTATCAGATGAACAATTTTTTATCACCAGCCTTTTTTTCTCAGCTGTGACCACTATCTGATGCTTTGCAGGGAGGTACATCCCTGCCCTACTGGCAGTATGCATCTCGGTGATACTGCAGATCTCGGCAGCAGGAAAAGTTGTCTTACTTCACACTGCAAAATGAAGTTGTTTCTTCTGTTTTTGCTGAGCCTTAGAGTAAGATGATACTTTGAGAAAAACCTTTGTACATGAGAAAGTACTTCTTATAAAAACTGGTTTAAACACCTTTTTTGTCCCTCTCTCCCTTTTTCTTAATGAATTCAGATATGGGTTTTTTTCAGATTTTGATTTGTTAAGAAAAGAAATTAAGTCTTCAGTCCAAATTCACTTTATAAATTGGATCTTAGTACCTGATCTGCAATGTCATGGACAAAACTTTTACCCAGATTTTCCCAGGAGTTACAAACACTCACAATTTCAATAAAGTCCATATCTCAGTTTTTGTTGTCAGTTCAGCCTCCGTAGAAACTAAACAACAAAAAAAGCATTTTTTGGCAGTTTATTTGTCCCCAGCAATGCTGCTACAACTCTGTAGAAAATATCCAGTTACACTTCCAGCCCTCAGAGCTTACTCACTGGGAGCCAAAAACACCTCAGCTCCAGAGAGTTGAATTGCTCAAAAGCCTGGAGACATTTGGAAGAGGGAGTTAACCTATGGTTAACAAATCTTTTATGTTACCACATCAGCAGTGATGAAAGCATGTAGGCAAAGCTGCACTTAACGAACTATTGTGCTGTAAAGGTTACCTTTTTTGGATCTACCATTTGCTTTGTTTAAGCAGGCAGCATATTCTTCTTGTCTTTGGAGGATCCTAAAAGAAAGGCTCTTTGTTTCATTGTTAACACTTCCTTTGAGCTCACAAATTTTTTTGAATATGAAGGATGTTCTCCTGTGTAGTCGTTGGACTTTGTTCCAAACAGCTGCACCTGAATGCCGTAAGTAAGTTTCACACACCTCCTGGAAACAAGGACAAGGAAATACTGTTTGCACGGGAGAAGTAATTCGTGCATCCTCAAAGCTTTCAAAAACACTTGCCTCTTTTTTGTAAGTTGACCGTACTTAGAAACAGGTGTATTAAAGCTGAAAAAAACTACATTTGGGAAACAAACAAACAAACAAACAAACAAACCACAAGGTTCAGTTGGTAGTAGTTTATTTGGATGTTTTATCTTGTATTTCTGTTCAAGGCTTTCCTTCAAGGTCCAATTTTATCTCACACGTATTTCTTCTGCTGCAGAGATGTTGGTATGAGCTTTGTCTCTGTCATATACAAGTGCTTAACAGCCTTTTCAGGACGTATGACATTATATATAACACTTTCCACATCCGTGTGGATGTCTTGTTCAAAGTTATTCAGGAAATATGTAGTGCAGCTAAGAATTTGACTCCTAAGTAGTACACTTTCTACTTAAAATTACCTTCTGTAATGTCAAGATAATGGAAGAGAGAAACATCTGTGATTGCATGATTAAAAGATTGTAGGGAATACAGAAAAACAGTAAATATGCATGCCAAAGCCTTTATTTTCTATGTTCATTCCTTCAGGACTGTAGACTCATTTCAACACCTATATTTATGTTGGTTCTTTGAAATAATGGTAATTTCATAGGTGTCATTTTTTTTTTAATCTTCCACCTCATGTCGGTAAAGTAGCTCAAGATCCTCAGTTACATGTAATGCGTGTCAAAGTATACTGAATAAGCTTCTCTAGTACAAAGGATTCACTAAGCTTTCACTAAATTTACTGGAAAAACTGGTCTATCATCAATATACTCAATAGGGGAACATCACAATTTGTTTCCATTGCTACAGATCGATTTCCCTTCTGAGATTTCTCTGGAAAACCACAGAATATAGGGTAATAATTCCCAAACCAAGGCCCTCCTCCTGGTGTCTTCTCTAAAGAACCAATAAACCCACACAGCCTTCTTGCAGATAGTTTAGTTTTGTGAGATAAACCTCCTTAGTTGTGAGCCGTGACTTTTGGCCCTCCATCTTAGTAAGAAAAGAAATATTCCTCAGCAATTTTTGTAAATGAAACCCAAAGATTTAAGTGGTGTGTTTCATGAGAAAGTAAAGACCCATTCTAACAGGATTTGTTAGCAACTAGGCTCCTCAGTTGTTCAGGAGTGAGCAAACCACATCTCTCTCCAGAAAATCACAAGGACATTCGTTACTGGTAGATGTGTTCTGACAATGCTTACCAGCCTGACAAAGAGCTGCTCTAGTGCACTTATCATTGAGAGGCATCAAAAAGCAAGTGGGGAAACTTGTGCTTTTTAACAGCAGGAAAAGACATTTCTTCGTAATCAGAGGGTAGAAACAAGCTCCATTATATTCTTTCTTCATGTTTGAGCAGAACTTTGACAAAGGAGTGAATTTGCCCCAGAGCAGTTAAAACAAAACCAAAAACCCAAGAGGTTTACTCCACAGGCATTTTCCTGGCATTCTCTGACGTGCAGATGACTGATAATATCACTGTAACAGCTGTTATCTCAAATGTCTGCCTCCAGGCAAATTAAAAGTAAAGAAAAGCCAGAATTCTTGAAGAGATGAATAAAGAAAGCATTTGCCAGTCATTTACTGGCCCTGGATCACTTGCTGTCAGAGGTAAAATGAAGCTTGTGTGCTTTATAAGAAAATTATAGTGCTATCGCTCTTATAGCTTATATACGTAGAGCATTGAGAACAACTTTATTGCCAGGATTGAAACCAAAAGGACTGTTGTTTTAACCAGAAACTAAAGCATCCTTTCTCAAGGACTTGCCTGTGCCTTTCTGCCAGACAAGAGCAGGGCTGCTTCCAGAGGGTGTCCAAACAGAAGCCAAGTGGTACCCTCATGCAAGCAGTACATGAGTGCAGTCCCAGATACTGCATGCAGATAAAACAGTTCTGGTGCCCACCCAGGAGATCTGGCTGGAACCAGCAGGAGATGGGGCTTGGGACAAGTGTGGAGGCTCCAGCTGTGCCCTCTGGCCTCCTGGATGTGCTCATTTTAGTGCAAAACTTCTCAACTTTGAGATGCCACTGGTATAGATTCCTTCCAGCCAGCTTCCACAGTGACACGATGGTTCTGTGGTAAGAGCCATATAACTCAGTGGTGTGCCCTACCAAAGTGTATTTGCTTCAGTGTTGCAGTCAGGACTGATCAGTCCAGTCTGTGTGCAGTTTACACGCTGGAGGGCAGGTAGAGAACACTGGGTCTACGCACATCAGTGATAGTTGGAGATTAACATTTTTTTCTGATTATCTAGGGGAAATGCAGTTCATCCCACAGAGAACATCAAGATTCTGAGCCAATCTTCCAGCTCATGGAGAATGGTTTTCCACTCAGCCATTAGGTACCATCAAGCCTACAACTGTTTGCTCCAGCCACAGATCCTGAGAGTGTTCAATCTATGAAATGTGTAAAGCAACATTCAAAAAAAGCTTACTGGAGCAGACTGAAGTCAAAGCCACTGAGTGTTCTTCTCAGCGCTATTAGGAAATTATAGTGACTAATGAGTACTGAGTTGTTAGAGAGGTGGCTGATGGATTAAGGACTATTGCTTTCAGCATCCTATGAATATGCTGACCCACACAAGAGAAAACCCACAAGTTTGTAAGAGTTTCCCTTTCTAGACTATACCGTATCTCAGTGAAATTTTGACTTCATAAAAAATAACTCCCTACTGGATGGTTATCCATCTAAATTGTGTCCACATGTAATAAGCCTGGCTTATGCATACTTCTGACAATTCTGGAAGTAGAATTACCACAGAAATCTGCAGTATTTTAGTGGGTTGGGGGTACTAGTAACTGTAAAGTTCATAATGAAAATCCATCTGTCTTCTGATTTGAATGCTATTGGCTAAGGCAGGCCAAGAAAGCCACATGGGCCCCAGGAAGAGAAGTACCAGGGGAAGGAGAAGAGAAGGTCATCTTGGTTTTGCTGGGGAGGAAAAATGAAAGTTTTACAGGTGTTTGGGGAATAGTAACATCACAATTTCACTGATGTAAGATAACTGTCTGTATCTGGGAAGATTATTTTAATATTTAAACCTTCAGCATTACGGAGTGTTAACCATAGGAGAAAAGACATTTGGGAAAGGCTATGAATTGTCAGTGCTGAAGATAAGATTTAAGAAGCAGCAGTATCAATAAGACAACCACAAGTAAGTTAGGAAATCCTGCTTCTGCTCTTGTTTCTGCCCATGGTTTTGAAAATGTCACTTTTCTTCTCTTTCTAAGGCCCATAGCATCTGTTTTGTATTTGTAGCAGATCTTCCCACTCAGAGTGCATCTCCATGAGCCTTTTTGTAGGATCACAGAATATGTCAGTTCAGGGCAGGACTGTGCTTTGGAAGTGGACCTCCCATCACCCCTGCTCAGTATGCCTAGGTTCACGGGGCAAGGCAGAAGCAGCTGGGACAGCCCCAGGCAGCGGTCACCTCCATAGAGATGGAGACAGGACAAAGTGGAGCTGGAGAACTTGATCAAAAGCTTACAGAAAGCTGTGTAGCGTTGTGATGTGCCCCACTTTAGGTGCCATTTGTGTCACTGAAGCCATTCTGAGAAGTGGAGGAGACTCACATAGCGTGAGATGGCAGCCAGGGGACCTCTCCTGGGAGCCACCTGCTGAGCATGGCCTCATCCAGCCCTTCCTGCAACTGGTCCCTTGGGTCTCACTAAGAAGGGGTACTTCAGCAAAAGGCATTTCCAGGAATGACGTTTTCCAGAAGTGAAGTCAGTTCTCTGTTCCATGAGTTAAAATTCTTCACTAATTCCTGGAAAGTGCTTCAGTCGAAACATCCTAGTGGTACTCACAGGGGCAAGAAAACAATCATGATGGAGGTTGTGTAAAACAAACAAAGAACCCGGAAAAATTTTGAATTCAGGAGCTTGAAATCCTGGGCATTACTGGCATTTAGTAAAAATGTCCTGACAGGGTTTGTTGCGAAAGTGTTTGTGAAACCTTGGGTAAACTTAGGCCATTTGACTCTTTTGGTTGGAAGTAATACAAAACTCTGTGGTTCTTCCTTTTCATCTGCCAAAATTAAGGAAACCATTGTACTGCATTCCTTGTAAGTGTTAGGAGTTGCATTTGCCTAAGTAAGGCTTGAGTAAGACCTAAGTGCAACTGGAAGAAAATGCACTTTCTCCCTTTTGTGATTTTTGAAATGTATGCAGATTCAGCACACATCCTTGTGCATCCTTGTGATGACTTCTGGCACATACTTGAACTTATAAGTTTAGTCTGAACAAATAGAGAATTTTAAAATATATATGGCTGAATATTATGGGCAGCACATATCAGAGATTTGTTCAAACTCTAGCTTTGATGTCACTTTCAGTGGGAACCTGAAATATGTTTGGCATAATACTGGAAATGATAACTAGTTGTGTCTCTCAAAATAACAAGCAAGGTGCTGTTTTAGGTTGAGGTCATTTGGAAACAAAGCCATTGGGATAACTCATTGTAGTATGTATAAAACTGTCACAGGAAGAAAAAAAGAAAGTTTTCTTCTCATCATCTCTGTTATTTTAGTACACAGCACCTGTACAAAGCTGTGAGGGCTTGCACAATTCAATATGCATGGATCAAAAAGTCCATGCTGGTTGAAGGGATCATCAGTCTGCTGCAGTTTGTGGATCTGGGCCAGTTCACATTCTCTTGAAAATGAAGCTAGCAGTGCAAGAAGATAGAATAAGTTGCCCTGAGAAGTTTGTTCTTTTCAGAAATAGCAATACTCACTAATCAACAACAGCCAACTCTCTTTTTGCCTGCCCCAAAATCCTTGTCCTTACCATCTCTGTGAGACTATAAATTGATCTGTAACATGGCCAGAAGATTAAAAATAATCCAGACTCTCACAGAATGCAGAGACAAGTTACTCCTTCCAGAATTGAGAGGTCCTCAGGGAAATACTGCTCTAAAGTAAAACCAAGATAACTTAAGCATGAGTGTCATGCTAATATTGACTGTGCTGTGTCCAGGAAGTGATTCCTCAGGAATCAGTTTCCTAAAGTTTCACAGAGCCTTTTCTAGAAAAGAACAGGAGTAGACTTAGCACTGAAGTTGCACTGAAGTTCTTTCTTTGCATTGCAGTATTTCCAGTAACTTGCTGGGTAAGTTGAGTCGCAAACAAATCAACTGCAGAAGCAGAAATTTTGTTTAGTATCAGTTCTGCATGCCACAGTATGTTTCGACATTCTCCAAGGAGGTCCTGTTAATTTCATGTAACAGAGTACCAGTGCAAAGGGGATTTTAAGGTCTGACATTTACTTGTGTCTCTTCAGATAGGACAGATAAGTGTACACTAAGCAATTTGATGTGCCAGTAATGCTCAGCCAGACACCAGTGCTTTCGGATTGAAACGGAGCAACCCACTGAATTTCATAGCATCCACCTTCTTCCTCAGGTGACCTTCGTGATTCAGCCTTGCTCACAAACAAAGGGGCACATATTGAGTACAAAGAAGCTGCCTTTGTCACCTGAGGTTTCTGTTTTGCCTTTGGGGTACCACGACCCCCCACAAAGAGTTGTGCAAAGCCTCTGAGGCCAGCTGCACCCTGGGTAAACGGATGCCAGGGAAGGGACAACATGGTTGCAAAGACCGTGTTGAGTCATTCAGGCCTTCCTCATATCTCTGTCACAGTATCTTTTGGAGTCTGTATAGATTTTTTGAGCCTGTTTTCTGTAAACACGTAAGATCAACAGGTAGCGAAGATCACTGACTTTTTAATAAAATAAGCAAGAATCCGAGCACTACTTTGTATTTAAAGACTTATATTTGATTTCTTTAGGAAAGCAAATTCAGCCTCACATCTGAGAACCATTTCCGAAAATGAGCACATATATCCAGCTAGCAGAATCTTCCATTTGCACAGAAAACTTTCAGACACTGTTTTTTTTCTTCCAGATGACTTTTATACCCACTTGGGAAACAAATTATTGGGCTAGTTACCAAACTTACACACTCATAAAAAGGTCAAACCAAACAGTGATCATCAGGTGTTTGCAGGTCAGTAATTGCATCCTTAGTGCTAGAAATAATTGAGAATAAATGGTATTATCTGGAGAAAAAGTCCTTCATTTTTCTTTTCAAATATTCCATCATAAGATAGCAGTAAGTATAAAAAATAAGGAATTGAAGGCGATAGAAAGTCTCTACTTAATCCCAGAGCATTTTGGTGAAAGCCCCTCAAACCTTTCAGTTCAGAAAAGCACCTAAGAAAAGGTGCTCAGAAAAGACCATTATGTCATAAGCAGTTTATGAGGTCCCAACTTTTGTGGACATATCCATATCCTTGAAGTTAATAATAAGCCTAAATACTTTGCAAAATAAGGTTGCACTTAGAGGCAAATATAAGCATAAGATAGGTGTCAAATAAGGCCTTAACATTTAGCAGACCACACTGTTAGCCACACACAGATCTTTTACCAGTTAAGCTATGGGAATATTTTTGGAAAAAGCATTGACCAGTAAAATAATGTTGAGCAACAGATCCTTGGGCATCAGGATGGATACTCTGAAAAGCATGCTGTTGTAGGAAGTTATGTGCTTGTGGAGTTCTTCTAGTTTATTCTCTGGTCATGCTGCTGCTTTGCATCCCAGTCCCAGTCCCACAAACAAAAATGTTGCTCCAGTTTCAACAGTCATGACAACAAAGGGAGGAGTAAAGCTGCAGTCTGCTCCTGACAGTTTTTCTTTTCAACTTTTTTTCTTAGCAGTTGAAGAGTCTGAGCATGCCTCACTGGCCCTGCACTCCCAGCACACGAAGCCATCTGCAGCCACCAGTCATTTGGAGCAGCCTCTCACATGCTGGCTTCCCTACGGGGAGTTTCTCACAGCAGGATCAGCCGCCCTTCCAGCACATCACAGGTGTTCTCCACATGGTGTGAGCAGGTGAGAGAGTGACTTTGCCAACCCATGATGAAGTTTGGTAGCTGAAATACAAAATCCAAGTTTGGCTTGAGATCTGAATCTGGCACTCGGCTTCATCCTCTGCTCCGAGCCAAATCAAACTGCAGCACGTCATGAAATCCAAACACCACTGTGCTCTGGGTCGCTTAAGATCTGGATCCAACTACAGCCTCTGATGAGGAAGCTTCACTCCGTGCATGGGGCCAATGTACAACATATTCCCTCATTAGGCGGTAGTACTCAAGTAACTGGAAGTTCACACCTTACAATCTGTAGGGAAGAAGCTAAAGTGCTGAGAAAGCTTTAGGGTACAGTGAAATTGCTGCTCTGTGTAGCTTAGAAAAAAACAGGAAAAAAAACACACAAGCAAGATTTATGGGTGGTTCAAGTTCTGAGGCAATACCCTTTCTACATCTTTTTTGGCTCCTTCAATCTCATATTATTAGTTTAAGAGCTGCCAGGCACAGAGAGTAGTCCACCCAGCCCACCTGTGCTTTATTGAGTTAAAAAAAAAAAAAAAGAAAAGAAAAAGGAAAAGCAAAGGATGTGTTTCATACTCCTCAGGATGTGCTCCTCACTGCAGAGCCAGCTCTGCTGCAGCCACGAGCGCTTGCAGGACTGCAGCGTGCCAGCTGCAGCCATCCTACTGCCCTGCTTTCACCTTCTCGCTGGCACTTTCTTATTTTGAGAGGTAAGGATTTGAATTTCTGTGGTAGTGTGTCTGGCACTTCTGGCAGGAGCCCTTTGACATGGAGAAAGGCTCGTCTTTCAAATGCCTGTGGCACTTTCTGTGAAAGGTGATTTTTAAAAAGCCATTTTATTTTGCTTCCTGGCAGTGATATCAAAGGAACAATCAGTGCCTGATTTGGAGCCAACAATTTATTTCCATTATAATAAACAGAAAACAATGGCATGCTGCCTTATTAGTTATTCACTTTCCAAGTCAACAAACTCAGAGGGTTGGGATGAGATCTAACCAGAGTTATGCTTTGATGTTTTCAGTTTGGAGAATTGGTCTCCTAGCCAAAACGCTGAGTGATGCCAGTTCCCGGGGGAAGGAAGGAGGGACAGAAGGAAAGGAGAGTGCCTCTGAACTCTGAGGGCATGAGGTAACTACTAGAGGGGGTGAGAAATTGTCATGGTGGTGGTTGGGTAGAAGAAGACATTGGAGAGCATTCTTTTCTTTTTTACCACTGAGGATCTAGTTTGTTACACACTCAAGGTCTGTTACTGTACTTCAGAAGAAAAGAGCCACTTGTGTGGTGTACGCAGTGTGTGTTGCAGAGGCTGACAGGCCCAAGCCAGATGCGCACAGCAGTTCTGGTACTCATCCTTTTCTCCCAGGAGCAAGACTGTGTCTTTTAGCATTGTCACAAAAATAGTGCTTTGTACGGACTGCTGCTGAGCAAGATGAATTTCTGTATTTGTCACTTGCCTGTGTTGTTTTAATAGTGATTTCATGTTGGGGCAGTATCTCAGGAGGGGAAACTCCTCAGTGGAAAAGTAGGAAGAAAAGTGTTTTGAAACATTGGAACAGAAGAATGGAAAACTATCTCACAAATAGCTCTTGTAGGTAAGGGTAAAGTGGAAGGCAAACATCTGCTGCTTTTCTTTATAGAAAAGTCTGATCAACTTTTTTTTCTTTTGGTGTCATAATGCCATCAAGCAGTAACAAACTAAAAACTCCCAACTGCCTTGAATACATTTCACCCATGTTCCTGGAACAGTCAAAATTTCTGTGGTTTTTTTTTTTTTAATATATATTTTTTAAACAAAGCAGAACACCCGAATGTGGTGCAAAGCGATTGATTATTCCTTGCTTATTAATCATTCCTCCTGTGGACAAGCCATGCTGACCTTTGGGATTATTTTCTGATAAATTTGCAAACACATTAAAAATACATTTTTCTCCCACATCATTGTGAACTGCCGGAGTGATTTATAGCAGCAACCAAGTAAATAGAGACAGCAGATTATTTGCTTTAGTGGAGAACTGCCTGAGTGTTGTAGGAAGATACGTACCTGCTTCTCACCTGTAGGTTGTTATTTTAAAGGAATTTAAGGGAAGTAAGGACTTCTTTTTTAACCTGAAGAAATCACAATTTTTTTTAAAGCCAAAAGAAAACTTGCCTCCTTAGGAGGAACAAGACAAGCTGCAGCCTGATTTAGAAAGGTATTGCACAACAATCATAAACCATTATCTATGAGGTAACCAAATACAGCATTGAAAAACAGGAATACCTGTTAGGAACAAATGTCTCCTCTGAGCAAAGATGTTTAGTAGTAGGTTTGTGGTTGTCAGACCGCCTTTTAATAGTCAAACCCATACATATCACGGAGAAGAGAGTCTGAAGCAGGTGATAAGGCACAAAGGATGATGTAACACTTCATTTGGTGACAAGAATCTGCATGATGATAACAGTTTTCAGACAGTGAAGTTATCATATGAGATGTGCACCTGAGAGAGTTTCTTCAGCTAGCACTTTTCAAAAGTATCTGCCTGTAATGACCTACAGTAGCTATAAAAGCACTCCTTGCACAGGTCAATTATCAGTGCAGAATAGCACTTTCAAATCTTGTGTGAGCAGTTTCCTCTCCTTTGAACCCTCTCATTGCCAGATGCGCAGTCACAGTCTGGCTCTCATTCTTCCAGTTCTCCCATAAATGGAAGCAAATTTCCACCAGGAGCTTCCTTGGGGGCATAAGGAAATTAGAAAAAGAATAGTCCTGGAGTCCTCTCATGTAGCTAAAAGGCCTCCAGTCAGACACTGCAGCCAATTTCTCCTTCCTGTGGTCTGTTGCAACATGATCGGCTTTTTTTTCCTAGCCTAGAAATTCTGTCTTCGTGCTTTATTCCAGCTGATCTCCCTTCACTAGTGAGGCATTTGAAACCAAGCCTTGATCCTCCTACTCACAATAACCCAAGCAACCCAGAAATTGGGCTGCACTTCATGCTCTTCTGCATTTTCATGCTTGCCTTCTGGATAGTAATAGGTGATGTTGAAATTCTTTCAACAGAGGTGCATACTTATTCTCCTTTCTCTCCGCCAAGTTCTATTTCTCTCTTGCTCATCATTTTACCCCATCACCTGAGTCTTATTGATACGCCCCAGATATTTCTCATGCAAGAAGTCCCTATGTTTGTAGCCATAAAGTCCCAGAGTGCATTGTCCTCCAGCATGAAGTCAACACAGGACAGTGATGGCTGTAACAAGCATGGATGCTACCTCCCCTCTTGTTAAATGGGTGTCATCCAGAAAGCCGTTACAGTGAGGGATCCCCAGCTTGAGCCATCACGTGGTGTGGAGGAGAAGATATCTAGCTAAATTAATGCCAGGAAAGAACAAGGTTGGTACGTTGTAGGGCAATAAAAGCCACCGCTAATGTCTTCTTGTTTGTTTGTCTTTTTATTTGTCCCTGCCATGAGTACAGCAAATATTCCCATTAATATGGAGTGTGAAAAGCCTCTGCTGAGATAGACACCAGTGCCTGACCTCTGAGATCTTGCAGATGAAAACAGGAAAAGGAGGTTCCTTCCACCCCACAGTCATGGAGTGCCTGGCAGCAAAGCTTTCTGGTGAGGGCCTCGGGGTCACACAGACAAACTGCTGCAGAAATAGGAATTGAGAACAAGTCTTGTGTCTTTCACTTCGGTACGTTCTTTTGAGGCAGAGTCAGATCTTACTCCTATGAAATTGCACAGAAGGCACTGTAACTATTCTTACTGTGCATGGGCAAATGAGGGAGACATTGCCTCTTCTTCTTTCAGTCACATCAAATTTCCCTGAAATCTGCTTTATCTTACTGCCAGACAGAGCTTCTCAAATCTGCAGCCAGTGTTATTCAGTCAGGGCATGGGGGTGAAAGGCTCAGCATTAAACAGAGATTCCTTGGAGTATCTTTAAGATCTTGGATCACATAAAGCAGTCCCCTCTCATTAAAGAAAAAAAAAAGGGGGGATGGGGGGAAGGAAAAAAAGCACACAAACTTACCATTGTTGAGTGTTTCCTTAATAGAATCAGAAACAAATTTGTGACCTTGTGGCCCAGAGGTGGGAACACCATCTATAAACTTGCCCAGACATAGAAATGCATTCTGCCTGTCAGTAGGAGTTTGCCATTGAACATGTATATAAAAAAAGCTGGTGTTACATTAAGCTAACATTTTTTAAATGCCACAGCTCACTTTATATGCTGTAAACCTTGTTAACGTTGCTAACAAAAAAGTTAAAAACTCAAAGCTATAAAAATAGGAATGCCACTGCTAACTAAATAAATAGATGTGAGAACTGAATATTCTGATACAAGTTCTGGAACAGCCCACGCGTCCAGGGAGGGAGAAAGAAAAAAACACAAACTTAAATTGCTGCTAATGTTGTAAAAGTTCCCTACAGTCAGCAAAATCATCTCCCATTGAGTGTTTGACTTAATTTCAAGTGGTTCTTGAGAATCCAAAACCATAGCTAGGATGAAGAGGACGGTCCTTTCTGAGGGCAGGGAAGGTGGCTGAGGGACTGTGCCCTCCCAGGAGCCTGGATGGGCACGGAGGGAGGGAGGGTCCCTTCTGCCTGACTCAACTACAGATTGCTAATGTTTCCTGCATAACAGGCCACCTACGTACTCTGGCCTCTACTGTTGGCTCCAGATCCAAGTTAATAGACGCAGTTTGTGTCTGTTACATGTGATCTGGGCTGTATAGCAAATATTATTAACAGCATGGACTCTGTAGAGGTTCAAGGGCTGGAACTTCCTGGGATTACTTTTGGCAAATTTATACTCAAACTATGTATACTTGGAGTTGTTTATTGATACCTCGTTTTAACTCTGTGATGTGAAAATTGAGAGCTGCTCCTAACGTTGAGCCGGCTAAATCAGTTCTGCATAGGCTCATCAATCTGCCTAGCGATTCATTTTGTCTTCTAGGCTTTGTTCGTGAAAAACAACCTTCTTTTCCTAGTTTACTTCCTCCAGGAAGTTATGAATGAAAGACCTGAAAGGATAGGATATTTACTCACATGATTGTTTACAGATTTTGGCAACACAGAAGAACACGTCTTATCTTTATGTACATACGTCTAGTCAGAGATATATAGTGAAAACAAATGGGAGAGGGAAAGATTGAGCCAGAGATATTAATCCCACCTTTCTGCGAATGCACGTTATGGCTTTTTCCAAGAATAAGTTCTGTAATGTTTTTTTTTTTTTTACCCACAATTCAATGTGTTATCAGACAGATGTGAAGCAAACTTGTGTTTACTTAAGTATTAGTTTCCTGATCCCAACACAAAACTTTATTTATGGAATTCATTGTGTTCTGTAGATCAGCAGAAAAGAGAGGCAAATTGTGATCTGCATAGCATAATCCCACAAACAACAAACAGATCCTCCTCCCTAAAAGGGTCTGTAGGAAAATAGTTACATGGCAAACAGAAGGGTCAGGTTGAGGATCTTCCTTTGACTCAATGAGCATTACGGTGTTAAGAGATGTCAGGAAGGTATCTGGGATGAGATGCATTTGTAAGATTTGTCATAGATCTTGTGATCATGTCCATAATTGTAAATAATGAGTTGGCAGTGCTTGATGCACTGTTAAAATGGGCATGAGAACAAGATGTACGAACTGCAGGCTGCTGTATGTGTCTGTCAAGCGCTTGCATAAGCACATGATCATATCTCTTTAAAACCAAACTGACTGCTTTGCTCTCTCTGTGGTTCTACATTTGAAACCATCTCCATATAAGTAAACTCAGGTAAGACTGTGCAGTTTTTGTTTTTCTTCACATATATATTTCCTTTTCCTTCCTGACATCAGAAAGGCCACCTCTGGTGTAGTTAGAATCCAGTGAGGTCTGAATGTTACTTCATAAAAAAGTCAGTTCTGGCGGTGAGATTTAGGAGTTTTTATCAGAGTCCAGAAAGAACTGGAAGGAGCAAATGTGAATTCTGAGAATACATATATGTTTGTGCTCGCTGTGTGGGGGCAATTTTTCTATCTAGGTCATTTCTAAATGAGACAAAATGCTCACTTTGTCAAGTCTTCAAAAGACTTCAGCTTTCAGCATCTTTCGTGGGATTACTAGATCAGAGAGGTAGTTTAGCTGCGTGTGGAGTGAAGACCTTGCTGGTTTTCAGCTGACTCTATGTGGCTTGGATTCTTCTCTGTCTTTTGCAGCTAACCGTAAGGACTTTTAAGTTTACATTCTCCTTTCTCCTTATGTTCTGCTACTTTATTTATTTTTTTCTGTGGTGAGGGCTAGCAATTTACCTATCTTGCTTTTGTGTACTTTCGTTTTCTCCCTCATTTAGGTCATTTTCATGCAGATCATTTGCCACACTTCACAGTATTGCTCAGACATACCAAGCCTTTAACAGGGAGACTACAGAGCCAATAGTTCCAGCAGAGCATAACATAACTGAAGGAAAGAGCCTTTAGAGTCATGAGGAGGCTTTGTCACCAGCTCTTAGCAATGACTAAAAGAAAACAAAGCAACCCCTCCTTACACACAGTTACATTTCATTACATTTCCTGCTCAGCTCTTGATTGTCGTAGCCACCTATGGGTCAGAAATGAGGAACAGTTGGAGGATAGCATGAAGCAGTGTGCAAAGAGCTCTGTGCTCATTTTGTCTTAAATGTAGCCAAAAGGGAATATTTTAAAACCTCTGTAAATTTCTTCAACTTTCATTCTCGATGACAGAAAAAAATACTTTGACACTATCGTGCCTCTTATGAAGGAGAAAGTAAACTTCAGGTCTCTAGCAAAGCCTAAATATTTTCAGGTGGTGATTCTTTTTCTACATATTGAGATTACATGCATGATTAACAACTGATAAGTGATTAAATGGATTAATGACTGAAATTAATAGTCTAGGTGGTAAGAGGGAGATGATACATTAGGGCTATATACTCTAGGAATGAGCAAACACCTACGGACAACAGCAAAACCAAAACTAAACAGCTGTTTTGTATAACCCTCTTGAATTTCAATCAAATTTTATGAAATTGTTTGCTCTATTTGGAACGACAGCTCGATTATCTACAAGACCCAATATATTCTGCTCACGAGAGAATGAATGGTGGGAGTTTTAGCAAGAATATTTAATTTTCAAGGGATGCTGATTACAATTTGGTGAGAAGTTTTCCCTTCTAGTCCCTCCTTAATCTCAGTCCTGACAGCAGATTATTAAATTATATTTCCATGATGACATGTGGAGATACTGATTATTTTGCTCGAAGACCACACTCAAAATTGCACTGAAATTGGATGCTGTATGGGAACCATCATAATCAAGATTTCACCACTGAAGTCTAGTAACGATTTTGCAGAAGGTCATGTTGCATCTTGTCTAGGGCTTTCAAAATTAAAAATCTATTTATATATGAATTTTAAATCAAAGCACAAACATTCTGCTCTTTGATTTAAAGCACTTACGTTTCTCTCTTCACCTCAAACATGGACTGTGTTCAGTGTTCTCATTTAAATGTACACCAGCATAAGTCTTGGGAAAGATGCTTTCTTCAGCAACCAAATAGGCACTCTGTTCGTGCTGCTCAATTTGTGACATAAGAGACCAGATGAGACATGAGAATTGCAGACTGCTGAATTGTTGGCACTGTAATCCCTCCCTAGAGAGAAGCCAAGGCAAGATGTGAGTCCTGAGCTTTCCAGTGGTATGTGTTGCTGTAGACAGTCTTTTCATCTGAGTTCCCTCTCTTCTTTGCCTCAGGAGTTTTCCAGTTGGGTTAGGCAGTACCATGTATTTCTGCATGTATGGGGTTTCTCTCTGCAGATTTTTGCCTATTCAGGCTGCAGTGCTCATGTAAAATTTCTACAAAGAGTAACGTCTGCTGTTAAATATCACAGGGCAAAAATCTAGGGAAAAAAGAGAGGAAATTCAGAATTTTTCCAGTGGATTTGTGTCTAAGGAGCACTGACATCACTTACTAATTTTGCTTTTCAGATAAATATCATTCCAACTCCAGATGCAAGCCAGTTTGCAAGCAAGTTTGATGCTAAATGGGATTTTCTTGTGCATTGCAAAAAAGCCTGTGAAACGTCTGTGGTTATAAAACCAAGGTGCTTCATTTCATTTGGAAATTCTAAAGAGTGGCGTGCTGAATGTTCTCCAGGTGTTGCAGTCTTGAGTAACAATTCCACTAACTGTTAATTTATAGCACTCATTAGCCTGGAGGTAGCAGGGGAAAGGGCGGAGTCTGTCACCGTTCCTGTAGCTCAGTAGCATTTTTTGGCATGTAAGGATGCATCAGCAATGGCTTGAGTCCTACTCTGTCCTTGTAACATTGCAGTCTCTGGGTTTTTCCAGTACAAATAATAGATGTAATCATGATGCTTGGATCTTTTCTGGGGAATTTTAGAAGCTTCGATCAAAATTTGCAGATATGAGCACCTTCAGCACTGCTTACTGCAGCAGGGAGTGAATCATTATCCTGGAATCTCCAGAAACTGGGTCTTCTGTCTTGATTACTTCCTGCATTCAAATACTCACACTTTACATTCTTTGGTGATAAATTTTCTTCTCATGCTTATAGTTTAGAAACCTGTAGTAAAGTGATCTTGTCTGTAGTCCAGAGACATCCCTATTCCATGGAAACATTATGAAGAGCTCTTGTACTTAGGATTCATCTACTAATCATCTAGTTCATCTACTAATGTTGCTTCCTTCTCTATCAAGCTCATAGAATTTGGTATCTTCACAGCATACTGGATGGCAGATAGAAAATACTAGTTAATGCTTAACCAAGGTACTTTTCTGATTCATTGGATGTTCAGTTACTTAAATCCAATGATATGTTACATTAGCAGAAATATATACTTTGTATGTGAATGTGTAGAGACATTGTGTTCAACAGAAGGGCTCTTTGGGTCAGTGGAGAGGAAAGCCTACTCTTTATACGTCTGGCAAACTTCCATAAGTGGCTCACCCTGACTGGATAAGATTTGTTATTTGTAGAGTGGTGGCTGCCTGGAGAAATGCTGTAGCAGCAAGCTTCGCCTGTGTGTCTAGCAGCAGCCTTTATTAATTGCAGCAGTGGGTGGAAAATGCATTAGCCTCATATATTACTACAGGGGGGTTGACAGCATCCATTCTCACAGGATTTCTATATGCTCCGTATTTCTACATGGAATAATCTTCAAACTCGTCTTTTTCCATTTTTTTTTTCCTCTTGAGACATGGCCTGCAGCACCCTCATTTCCTGCATCTTTTGCCAGTGCAGGTAGGGGTTGAGAGAACTCTGCTACCTGCCCAAGGTTTTTCATGATGCCACAAGCTGGGGTGCCGGTTGCTTTTCAGCAGTCATTTAGCAGCTGCCCTTTTGGCTGGTTTCAGGAAAAAAGAAGGAAAGAGGAGAAAATGAGAATTACCAGTAAAAGGAAAATAACATCATTCTCCCTTGAATATTTGTGGTCGTTCCTATCCATTCTCTGTCTTACCTTCCATTGAGATATCTGGAAAAATCCCTCTGTTTCAGTGCTGCCTGAGCAATTCTAGAAGTGACTTCTCACTGAAGACACAGGTAACAGCATAACCTGCCAGAGCCTTTCTTAAATAGCTGCCTATGTATGTCCTCAGCAGAAACGTTGGCAGCCAACATGTGCTAACATTTTCCTGGGTGCTGCCAATGTGAGTATGCAGGTGATACTTCAGTGGGTAGGGAGAGGTGGCGGAAGGAATAACGTAAAGAAATAATTCTGGCAGCCCTGGCTGACTGTGTCATGAAGTGAGTTTGCTGCTCCAGCACAGCTCATCTGGATGGATGGGAACCATCCTCAGAATAGCAAAGCTCAGCACTAACTTCCTCAGGAAAAAGTTGTTCATGCTGTGTACCTGTGAGGCATTTATATAGCATTACTCTGCGTAGTGCATCCTGCTGTCTGGCACTACTAGTAACAGGGAAATATTGACTTAGAAATGATCACGCCCTGCTGGTTTTGAAGGCAAAAATGTCCTCTGCCCTGTGCAAGCCTACAAATAGCGTGTTTTGATAAGTATAGCTGAGCCTCTATTGCCTTTGAAGACAAGGATCTGCATTTTTCATCATTATTTCTGAAAGCACCCTACAGGGAAAGCACCAGAAGTCACAAAACATGCAAATTCAAAGAAACTTTGCCTCTGTTTTTGGCATCTCTTAAGTCTGTCACAAGCTTGTGACAACCAGCATTCTTCTGCAGGTATAGATGGAAACTGTGCTTGTGATAGATAAATCTAACTTCTGTCTACCCACAACCTAAAAGGCTTCTAGATTTTCTTATTTGAGGGGGAAAATATGGAAGCTCCTAAGTCTTGGGAGAGAGCTTCAAAATAAATGTTTGAATCTTATCACTTCCTAAATTCCGGATGTGTCCTGTGAGGGCTCCTGTACATGGGGTGGTGAGTGACAGTAATAAGTCAGAGTAAATACATGCAAAATATGCTTAACTTGAAAACAAATCCTTGTACTACAGACGTTGGACTGTGGTAAGAACAAATTTGGGAACACTGGTAAAGAAACACCATGTTCATTTCAGCAAGCATTTGGGATGGCTTGCAAAACATTAGTTTGTAACTTGACCCTCCGAAGTAATATTTAACATTTCTACTTCCCATGGTGCCATGTGCCATTTCTTAGCATAGGAAATTTGACTCTTATCTTCAGAGGCTTAATCAGGAATTTGGTTTAAGAGAAGCCTGTGCAGGTTCTCCTGCCAGCATTACTCTTTGTTTTACGAGTGCATGAGACGACCTATATGTCTTCATATGGGCTGTTTACAGCATGACTACAAAGATAAGTGGAACATGGTTAAAGCTGCTAAATTCCAGTATTCCCTCATTGCACAGGAAGTCATGAACTCTACTGAAGAAAATAAATTGGAAAGAAATGCGATATGTAGTACATCACCTCTCATAAGGGCATATGATAATTTCAAGAAATATTGTCCATTATGAGTTTCTACGGAACTGCCTCTGTTCATGAAAACTGAACTGAAATTTTGAGTCATTCTATAAATGCTACCTGAAACAAAATGTCTCTCTTTTAAATATTTATGTTTTGTCTCTTTTGGTTTCAGAGAAGTAAAAATTTTATTTCATGAAATTCAGACTTAATGCATGTTAAAAAGGCTAACAAAGAGAAACGCTCCTCTGAACTGACTTTTTTTTTTTTTTTTTTTTTTTAGCATTTCTCTCCTCCGGCTCTGGGAGAGGAAATTCTGCAAACCAAATGTGAACTCAGGAAAGGGAGGTACTAGCAAACTTGCTGTGCCAAAGGCAAACACAAAAGGTAAAATATAGCATCATCCAGAAGACTCCCCTCGGTCACACATCTTCACTGAAAGCCAAAGCTCTCATCTAGATCATGGGTGCTTAATGCAGTGCAGAACTCTGTTACCAAAGAACAAAAATTACTGAGAGTTTTTACAGATGAGCCTTTTAAAAAGCAGCTAATATGAAATGTTCTTTTTGTATCAAAGCATCAATGGGTGGGGTGCTTCCTTTGCGTTTTCACAGATAAAGTATTTGTTTCTTACAGTGACTCACTCAGAGATTAGCATTTAAAGAACTGAGCCAAGGTGGAAGATTTTTTCCTGCCTTTTCTAATTCGTCTGCTAAACATGTTTACTCTGGACAGCTTACATATTGAGTAGCATTTATTGTACATTATTACTATATTTTGCCTTTTCTTTTCCTTTTTCTTTTTTTTTTTTTTTTTGGATGTTGTTTTGTGAGATTATTTTGCAGCTCAGCCTCTGGAAAGTGATTAAAAGACTGAAGTGACACCTAGTGCCCTGTTAAGTTGCTAAATCCTGCAATAGCATCTGGAAATGATATCTTCTTTTTAGGTGGATTCTTGGAAGAGAATTTAACTGTAATTCCCCCATTAATTTCCTTTCCAGTCTTATCTTCCCTTCTTCAAGAGCTGACAGGGAAAAATAAAGATGGGGAATGGGACAATTGATATGAAGCCTGTGTACGTGTAAATCTAAGTTACTGCATAGAAAAGCAAGAAAAACAAAGTTGGAACAGCACTGGGATTTATGTGATAGGAAACTTGGAAGGTTTTCGTTCCACCCCACATTTGAAGGACATAACAAGAAAATTGCAGTTGGTGAGAATCTTGATATGGGCAATGAAAAGCGGTGAGGTACAGCTCAGTTCTAGGGGTGAGGATTGAAAAGGTAGGGAATAATTTTGCTGCCTTTGAAAGGCCTTAATTTAACTCATTAACAACCTACAGACAACAGCTACAGCATGGTCAACTTAGAGATAAAAGGCTTCAAAAGGAGTTAATTTTATACAAAATATGACAAAATAACACTTGCATGTTTATAGTTAAGAGTTAGTAGTTAAATTTTGCCAGCACATTTTGTGTGGATTGGGATAATGATTTCTACAGGACTGTTACAATCTAGCTGGGAAAAACAGTGCTTCTCACGTGAGAAGGTTTATGCAATTGAAAATGCCTGGAAAAATTGTTGGTTGTAGATAAAGTTATTTGGTTATTTGGGCTAGTTAAGAAAAGGCTTAATAAATCACATTCTCTTTGCAAAATCTTGTTTGCTGTACACTGAACCCATACAAAGGTAGAGCAGCTGATGTGGCTGGAAGCCATTTGGATCCCACCTCTGAAACTGTGTTAAGGATTGATATCTGAAACAGAAAACATATGGCTTTGCATCAGGATGTAGGGCAGCAGCTTTCTGATCACAATGGAGGAAGTTGGGGTGTAACAGTGTTTGAGTATCTTCTCATGGTATTGCAGGGAACAGTGCCAGCTTGTTTTAACTTCTCACTTGATCTAAACGGTTCTTCAGCCTTATGACTTCATTGTCTTACTGCAGGGACAGTAAAATCCCAAACATGCAGATCCCAGTATTAGCACAGCCAAACTCCATGTAAAAAAAAAACTCACAGTAAATCAGCCTCACTGCAGCCAAACCACATGTAAAAGCAAGCTGTGAAACAGACTCAACACTGCCAAACCACATGTAAAAGCATGCTGAAAACCACCCTCCGCATAACCAAATGATGTATAAATTGGTGACAAACAACAGTCAAGGAGGGCTGCATGTTTATTGGAACAACTCAAGGCTGTGGAGAATCCCTCACACCACTCACCTTATCTCCCACCTTATGCCCAGGCAACTCCATCTTACAATGCACTCTCAAGGCTGGAATTACCAGGTAGGAGAAATGGCTCCAGCAGGAATGAATACAGCACAGTGGATTGGAGAACAATCTGCTACATATTTTAAAGGAGTGAGCAAATAATCAAGCCCAGAAAGAGCAGAGGAATAATTGGTTTTGTCTAATTCAGACAGAACTGATATTGTTGAGTTATTCCCTCTCTTACACTGTTATCCTTTCTGACTACAGAATCAGTCAGTCAAGAGACAGAATGAAGCATCTGGCTTTTGTGCTTCGTCTTCCCAGCTAGAAGTGATTGAGATACAATTAAGAATCCCTTTTTCAATTTTAATACGCCATCTTAAAAATTTTTATTAGAAGAGAGGGAGAATTGTATGAGTTGAGCTACCAATTTACTGGTGCTTCACAACCTGAAACATGGAGGGCTCTAAAGGGCTTTGTGACACATTTCTTGTATCATTATTGCAGTTTGTTTCTTTTTTTTGTGAAAAAGCATTTTGGGGTTTTACAGCCTTTTTCTCACAATTGGTCCCAAAGCACCTCACAAGGGAGCTCAGTATCATTGCCTCCATCGTACAGCCATAAAAGCTGTAACAGGAAGACATGCAGTGACTTGTTCCACATTGTGTAGGAGGTCAGTGGCAGACCTTGGTGTAGAACCCACATCTTCTGAGCCCACGTTTCTACCTGTTCAGTATTTCTCTTAGTTATCCAGAGCAAACTTGTGTCAGAAAAGGTTGTTCACAGAAGCTGGTAGAAATGCATTTAAGGGTGTGCTCAACCAGCGGGAGTTAGTTTTGCTTTCGTCTCGCACTGTTTTGTTTCAACATGTTGTTGTTTAATATGCCATTAGGGAGTTTGGGAACTGACTTCTGCGGGATAATCCAGGATTCCCGGCCTTTGACACACAGTGTGCCTGTTGAAATCAGGGTCACAGCTTCTCCAGGTGTAAAGCAGAAGAAATTTCAGAGTATACATAGTGAGAATTTAGCAAGGGGACCAAACTCACATTCAGAATAAGGGCGGGCATTAATCTTTTAAAATCCTACTTACTTTTAAAATTTAAATTATTTAATTAATAGATTTTTCTTTGTCCGTTTCCAGCTGAGCAGCCTGCCAAGATGTCAATACACATTTTACTAAGTTCTCTAAATGCAGTATCAGACAACATGTTTTTCTCTTATTCATTCCAGGCTCACCTCTGCAGCTGTACCCGACTGAACAATGCCAGCTAATAGAGGAGCACGGTGCCAGCCTCATACAGAGTGGTACGGGGTCAAGGCAAGGTGTGTGGCTTCTCGCCCACTGCATGGCTGATATTTGCCCCGCTCTAGTCACAAATGGTAGCTGTTACCAGGTGAAAAGAGGGATCAAGAGCAAGGCTTTAAGCATGTTTTACTATGGAAAAAGGCCACAGGTTCAGGCCTGTGAACAGCTGACAGGATAACTCTGCCCTTAAGTTCCCAGCTTGTGCTATTCAGCTCATTAGGTCCCTCTTTCACTCCCTAGTGCCCCGACCAAAATAGCAGCAACCACATCATCAGCCAGTGTTACCTGGGTGTCTTCCCTGGGGCAACATCAGCCCACGTGGAAAGGAGGATATGAGCATGATGGGGTCAGCTCTCCACACTGCATCTGTCCTCATGGGAGGAACTGAGCATCTCATTGTCATTGGAAGGAACTGGCATTTCAAAGCAGAGCAGGAACTCCCTGCAATATGGTAAAATGCTTTGGATTGTCTCTAAGAAGTAGCAGCTAGTGTATTTAAGATTAACATGACAAACTCGACTCACAGTTTTCTCAGGGTTACATTGATGATAGTAAAAATGCTCAAAGCAATATATAGAGTAAAATAGCCCCACATCTCAGAAGCGATCTTGTAAAACCCAGTGACATTACAATCACAGCATAGCAATGTGTCTGACTAGAAGAGAAGAAATAGAACGGGGCAACAAGTGAGGGAGGGGAATCACTGCTGTACACCATGGAGATCCAGGGTAAAATCCTGAATGTCAATTTTGCTACTGACTTGAATTGTTAAAAAAAATTCAAAGAGCAAAAGTAAATGAATGAATGAAAATATTTAAATGAAAGATTTTTTTTTTAGTCAGTGATTAGGCATTTGTATTCCGTTCATTGCTTTTTTTCTATTTTGCTGCTCTTTCTTATGTCTGTCTTTATGTTTTTGCATCTCATTATCTGATGTACTTTAACAAAATACGTGAACTTAGGAACAAAAAGCCAAACAAAGCCCACATTTGCTCATGCCAAATCTTATCTTTATAAGATAGAAGGTTAATAATGTACGCAGCCACAGTGCGGTTAAAAATAATCCTTCAGTCTGTGAAAATTATACTTTATAATCGGCTTTTAACTAGCTCCACCACCACCAAATCCACTTGTAGTTGTATAACTCTACTTTAAAAAGCTAGAGACTCTGCAGATCCTGAGGCAGATTCATATCTCCCAGAATGCTTGTTGCTTCAATACTCAATCAAACCTCTGTGGATAGAATTTGTTTTACCCACTTGAAATGCAGTGGGAAAATCTTTCCTGGATTTCAGCAAACGCCCCAAGCCAGGGACTGATTTGGCAAGGTCAGATTGAAAACATCTCTCCACACTTACTTAGGGCAAGGCACAGCTCAAACCCTGCTTTGTCCAGCTGTCAGAAGCCTGAAGTGGGAAGTTAGTTCAGCCTCAAAGACATAGAGATTGATCAACTAGAAATATACCCATCAGAGCTTGGAAGCTGAGGTGTCTCGGGATCCTTCTCTCTAGGCTTTTCAGCAACCATCCCTGCCAGAAATACAACAAGCACCCATTCTTTTCTTAGCCCCTTTGGTATCTAGGAAGACTTGGTTTGACAGCTCTGGCTTCTGGATTCTTGTTACAGCGTCCCACTTCTGCTTGTATGCTCTTGAGATAGGAGTCAGTGGGGGCAGGATCTGTCAAATGCAGACACTGGGAGAAGTGGGTTCAGAAATGCTTCAGTGGGAGCTGGGAATGAATATTTAATTGAACTGCTCTACCCCCTTAGGAGTCCAGGAGACAAAACACATGAGGATTACTTAGGACTTCAGAGCCAGATAACTTAGGATTTCAGAGCCACAGTGTCTGTAAAAGAGACTTTTGTCATGCCCTGCTTGCCTTGAATAGACTCTGGAATCAAGTCTGTGACTGTCTTCAGATCCTCCATGGTGGGAAGGAAATCTAAAACAGAAGTAGCACAGCCTGAGCTTCTCTTCTTGGGCAACAGTCAGTCTCCTGATGTGTGAGTTGAAAAGATGAGCTGAGAACAAAATAAAGAGAAAAATCCATAGAAACCTGTTTGCAGACAATTTTCTGACTAGCTACAGGTGGCTAACAAAATGAGACAAAATACCCTTTTCCATTTAGCCCCTTTTAAAGCCTGCAAGTACCAGCAGGGTTTAGCCCGCTATTTAAATGGGAGGAGAGGGTCACTGAATTTGTTCCTCTACAGTCAGGCAGAAGAACAGAGAAAGTACCAAAAAAAAAGCAGGTTACGGGTTTCCTTCCCAGTTTAAAATAATCCTAACCTCATCAGTGACCTTGATACAGAGAATTTCTTTCACTTTAAGCCCTTCAATTTCTCAGCCAGTCATTAATCCTTAGGATATGCCCTTTGCCTTCATCCTTATTGGACAATCCAACCTATTTCTGGGCTGCCTTTGGGGCAGAAAACCTCAAAATATTAACTCTCAGGAAAACTGGATGAATTTGTTTCCAGAAGGGAAGATACTGAAATTAAAAAGCAGTGCTTATGTAAAACACTGACTCTAATTATTCTTGCTTCTGTTTTAATCTTTCATATTGTTTCATACAGAATTATCACATTTCCAGAAATATTTAATGACTCCATTCTTATTCTTGAATGACTTAATATCTAAGTCTCCAACTTTTATTCTGGGTGCTCCTGAAAACAATTGAACCCCAGACTATCAATTCCTTGGAGATTGCTTTATTTTGTGTGACTTACCAACACGTGTTCTGGAAAGATCATCTCTGTACCCATGAGAGATAGGAGAAGGCTTGAAAGTGGCACTTTATTCTGATATTTTATAGTATTCCCCAGTGGTATGTTTGCTGCAGTTGGAGAACAAAAAAAAAGAGAGAAAAAGAAGAAGAAGTAGTGAAGAAATATACATCAATCAAAGCAGCTAATCAGAACAAAATGCTGATTTCTGTCTCCTGATCTGTTTCTTTTTGGATTGAGTATAGTTGCTGATATGTATGCTGGTCTTCTAATCCTTTAATGGGGGCACAGGCTTTTGAAGACTCCCTCTCAGAGGTGTTATTACCAAATATATGCTTCTAATTTAACTTCTCATGCCATATTACAGTAGCCTGAAGCAATTGTAGGTGTTGGGTTTGTGAGAAAAGCCCAATGTTGATGTTTATCAGATGACCTTTTAAAGGGTAATGTGGAGGTTATCCATTGGCATAATTAAAACCATGTGTAGATCGCTTTTCCCAGGCCTTTCTTACTAGTTTTCAAAATCCCATCTATTTTTACCCAAATTCAGTCAGGTACCTTTCATCTCTGCTTTGTTTATGGGCATTACAGAATGAGACTGAAAGTGTTTGTTCTTTTGGAGTACTTTCTATTTGAAACATCAAAAAAGCTTGAATGCATAAATAAATCATCAGCACATTGCTACTGCAGTACCAACACACTTTCCTCTGTTTTTGAACATTTCAGATGTATATAGCTGTTTATTCTTCTCCTCTCTGTCGTCCCTCCTTACAAGCTTTTCTTGAAACCCTACAGAGAGAAATGGACTTCCTTCTATGAAGTTCAGCTCTTAGTGCTGAACATAGGCACCAAAAGCCAAGGTGGTTCAGACAAGCAAACCTTAAGATCAGTTTCCCTTGTCAGAGGTATAACGTTGGGATTTGGTGCTGTGTGTTCAGGCAGTGACATTGCAATGATGTATTGCTACCAAGCTGCTGATATCTGGGACTTTGGTTGAATCCATGATCCCTGTTACAGAAGAGAAGGGTAGAAGACAGACCTGCCCCAATGCTGTGCACCTGAGATCATCTCTTGCTGCTTTGGAAGTCCAGAATTTCCCTGACGGTTCATGGCCTTGGTAAAGTCCTTTCTAAAGACCAGCCAATAGTGTATTCTGCATGTGTTATAAATAAGTATTCTTTTCTTTCAAAAAAGTTATTTGTGTCTTTCAGCCTTTGCACCATTAGCAGGCATTGAAGAAAGATAATATGGTAGGCTTTACTGCAAAGTAGAATTATATACATTGATATAAAGACCAATACAGTGGTTAGATGTTGACTAAGGCTTTACTCACAGTAGCTCTGACCTCTTCTTGAAGATGACATAGTGCAAGTACCTTATGAAGTCTCTCTTTGTGAAGACTAGGCATTAAAGGACTTTTTCAGCAGATCAGGACTTTCTTACTTGTGTTCATATAAATAGTTCTTATGATGCAATATGCTGAAGTAAGTTCACAGCATGAATTGTCTGAAACAATTGCATTTCCATGCAGTTAACGTTGAGCACAAGGTTATATTTTGAGTTTTTGGTA
This sequence comes from Lagopus muta, assembly GCF_023343835.1. Taxonomy (NCBI): domain Eukaryota; kingdom Metazoa; phylum Chordata; class Aves; order Galliformes; family Phasianidae; genus Lagopus; species Lagopus muta. The sequence goes on from NC_064434.1 coordinate 97,103,077, forward strand.
CTCCAAAGTTGAAGTTCATTACTGGGAAAACTTACTGGTCCCATAGTGCTGAGACAGGTTTAAGAGGTACAGGGAAGCATGAAGTGAAGGAACATAGACCCAAACTTTATATATGTTTTGCCATCAAAAAGAAACCAAAGGAGTAGCAGTATGTGGTAATACAAAAAAAGCTACTAATGCAGAGATTTTCTTTCCTGTTGACTTGTGATGTTTTGTCTAAGACACATTTTAAAGCTTGGCTTATGTGACAGTATGCTGTAGTTAGACTAATTACTATGTTTTTACGATTCATGCTAAAATGCTGATCCTGTATCAAAATATGGGGAGTTCACAGCTCAATTCCACTTGAAATAATATGTCTTCATATCAGTATATGAAGCACTTGTTTTCCTGGGGTTAGGATACCTCTGAAGGTGCTAACAGGCTGTAATGATCCTGCTCAGCCCTGTCAGGGCTCTCCAAACCTGCCTACATCCCAGAGCTCCATTGTCACCCAGGACCATCTCATCAACACACGCCTTTTCAATACTGCCCACTGTCAAGCATCAGGCTCAGGATAAGGAGGGCTCATTCAGTCAATCTTCTGTATGTTAGGCAGTGTTCTAGCAGCTCCCATAAAGCCCTGACCGTGGTAAATGCAAAATAATGACCTCTTTACCCTTCTTTTCTTGTAAAGTAAAGCAAGTGGCACAGCTGGCACATCCTGTAGGTGGAGAACACGCACATAAGCAGTCACCACCATACAGCCAACATGCCCTTACACGTTAAGCCACAGGAATTTGATTATGAGGCAGACCTTTTCATCAGCTCCTACTGCAGAGACAAAATGCTGTCCTGCTGAAGTCAGAGGCAAAGCTCTGGTTGTTACACAGCCAACATCTCATCCTTCTGCTTACTGCTCTCGGAGTCAGCAAGCCTGGTGCAGGGGATGCAGTCTGTGGCCTGGCTGTTGTAGAGGAATAGGGAGCTTTGGCATTTTGGGGGACTTTGAGACACCATAATAACCATGGATGCCAGCAGTCATTTTTTGCATTTACCACTGCAGTTGTAATAACTTCTTATCCTTGAAAGTATTACATTGGTACTGGGCAGATTTTGTAGTTCTCGATGATATTTGGATAGCATGGGAAGGGTTTATCCATAAATTTTAGTGATAATTGTTGTGAATAATGCTATCTACCTAGTTACTCTGCTCTCCCTGCTTTTCTTCTCCAGTAGCTTGCAAAAACAGTCAACATCAAACTTAGGGCGGATTTAGCAAGGGGATTTTGGACTTCTTAACATCAACGGCAGCTTTGAAAAAATCAATCTTAGCAAACAGCAGCTAATAATGATAACAATAATAGAGATAAGTCAATTCATGTCTCCCCACCTAAAATATTTACATAATGAATTAGTTAATTGTATTTTATCTGCTTCTGATGGGTGGGTTGTTAGCCTTCACATTGCAGCAGCCCTAGGGAGCTCTTGGGCACTCTAATGCCAAGAATACGTGCTATTTCATATTCTGTTATTTGCTTTGAGTTTAAGGTAGTGCTAGGAAATTCCCAGCAAACAGCTGTACGTGGCTTCACAATGAGCAAGTCTTTTCAGTGATTGAACATCTCTCATTAAAGGAGTAAAAAAAATCCCTCTATCTGCTTTTTGTAGTTCAGTCATTTACCATGTATATAGATAGATGCCTTAAAAAAATACAAATGTTAGAGCATGCAATAAGTAATTCCTGTGTTATTTTATCTATCTAATTAGACCTAAAAATAGCCTGTGGGAAGGAGGACCAGAAACCTTGAGTGTCTGAAGCAATTTGCATCAATTATTTCCCAAGTTACCAGTCACAAGTGAAAGCCTTTGCCTGAGTGCCTCCATTAGCCAGGTGTCAGAGCTCTTTCTGTTTTCATTTCAGGTTTTTTGCTGGGAACAGGGTGTGTGCAGGCTGAAAAGCACTGAGGAGGAACTGAGGCCATGGCTGATCCCGAGGGGTGCCCAGAGCAGCTCTGCAGGCGAGGTTAGTGCCTTTGCTCCTCTGTCATCACCGGTCTCTGAGAGCAATCACCACCCACCAACAGTTCCTCAAGATAAGACTGAGCCAGCTGGGAGAAGAAATCCTTTGATATTTCCTTGCCTTGCTGAGTAAGTATGCCATAACAATAATACTTTGAACTTCTACAGCAACTTTTCATACCAGGGTCTGAGTGCTCTACAGACATTCATTCTCTATGCAGTGTACCACCTGTGTGAAGAAACTATTTTTTTATTGTACTCCTTCTCCAGACTAGATCCTCCAAAGGGCTTAGCAGCCATTTTGTCTTCACTAGAGATTTTGTTTTGTTTGTACAAAATAGGCATTAGGACTAGTATGAAGGTTGATACTTCAGACAAGCATGCCAAACACTGGTAAGGTCTGCACAGCCCCTGCACCCAAATGCTTATGTCCTGGATGTCTGCTGGTGTGCCCCATAAAGCTGAAACTCTTGTTAACTGTTTGTCTCATGTTTACATCCCACAGGGAACTTCATGAGCTCCTCATGATAATTCTGTTGAACAATAGAAAGCATGTGAAAAGTAGATATGTTTGTTTTGTTCATCATCATAACTATATTCTCTGATGCTCTAATATTTGGAAATAGAGAAGAGTGTACTTGTCACAGTTACATACAAACATACAATAGATAATTTAGGAGAGATGCTATATCCCACGTAGACCAGGTGTTTTGATTTATAAAGCATGCCACAGGGTTCAACTTTGATTTTCATCTTCAGTCTGCTTTCTCAGTGAGAGGATACAGTTAAGGCAGCTCTGGAGTAGATCTATCTTTATGGAAAGTTGATTTTAAACTAGTGCCAAATGTCAGCAAAGAATCATGTTAAACATTTCCGCACACAGAATAGAGGACAGCCTAAGAGTGCACTCTGCAGTCAAGAGTACAATTTCTGTGCCTTCCTGTTACTGGTTCCTTCAGGAGTTTATGCATTACAAGTTTGATGCAGACACCACCTGTACAGCATTCACAGTCTCCACCTCTACCCCATTCCCTGTGGCTGGCCAGATTATCCAGAAGCTAGAGCATTCAGGGCATTACATGTGGTTAGAGCATTTGCGTCTTTCTCCCCAATTAGAACAATCCACTGATGCCTTCAGTGATGCCTTTAATTTTTAGACACTGTAACTATGTTGTTGAGCCTGGGAAATGCAGTCGTTAGCTCTTCTTGTTGCAGAAGTATGCCAAAGCCTTTGGTCATTCAAATCCCATGAATTCAAGGCACAGTATTAATAGACCTGTTGCACTGATCCTAATTGCTAAAAATTGAGAAGTAAACTTCAAACCTACAGTTGCTTTTCTGAACTAAAGTTCTAATCTTTTGAGATTTGCCCATCACAGATTGTAAGTGCAGAGTGGAAAAAAAGGGGAAATGCAGAGTGATAGCCAAGCTACAATTTGTCAAATATATCATCCTTTCAAGTAAGGCAAAACTAATGTGGAAAATGGGAGACAGGGAGACTGGTTGTGTTCTTCCTTTAAGGTGTGCTCCTGGGAAAAGAGAAAGACACGCCAAAGTCTGTTATTAAAAACAAAACAAAAAACTAGAACTGTTTTAACAGTCTTTAAACTGCTGGAAAGATGTGCAAAAATCTCCAAATCACTTTCTTAACTTTTCCTGTAATTCAACAGCTGCGTTTTTCACAGCTCACGTCTCAGAGAAGACCTGCAAAGATGACTGGGCACATAAGAGTGACACTGGAGTGTTATGCAAGGAAGAGGCTAATTTTCTGCCATGTGTATAGGTATGTAATCACTTTGGAAATAATCTCTAAATTTGAAAAGATAGTCATTCATTTTACACCAATTTAAAGACCAAACTTTCTATGCTACTCTGAATGGTTTACAGTTTAGCATTAGGTCTCAAAAGTCAACATAACTAAGATGAAATAAACTCAACTCATATAAATCAGCATAACCTCACTCCCTTGCTACTCAGACTGTGGCTGAGCATAATGTACACCAGTGTACATCAGTGTTCTCTGACTAAGCTCCTTTGCCACTGACCCCAAATGGTGATCATCCTCCCTCTGGACAACCATTGCATCAATAAGGCAACCCAAGCTGAAATGACAGAAATCAATCTGCCTCTCATTAGTGAGATGAATAGAATCAGAGAGAGTTCGATGGAAGGGTGGAAAGATGTGTTACAAATTAGATAGGAGGGACTGAAGGAGGAAGTTAGCATTTTTCAGATAGTTTAGAATAAACTTTGTGCAATGCTTATCCAAAAGCGCTTCAGTGTTACATAGATTTTGAGTATACACACTTCTAGATAAATAGGGTTCAGGGAAGATGTTTTGTGTCAGACTGAAGTGAAGCAGGTGCTTTTATGTTTTCAGAGATTTCTTAAAATATTTAGCTTTAAAATAAGATTGTATTTTTCATATAAAGAACACTAGTATTTATTTATATTTATGTACTATATATTTCTGAGCACGAGGAAGTATTAACACATAAATATCTATCTATGTAATATTTATGCAACTCAGTGGCTCAGCATCAGTGCACCTATATATATACTATAGTGTGTTATATATATATATAACACTATAGTATATATATAGGTATAATGCACCTATATACATACTATAGTGTGTATATATATATAACACACTATAGTATATATATAGGTATATATATATATATATGCTCAGAAATACACAAACACACAGATAGCTTGCATATAATTACATAAGAGCCATTTATAATTATTTATTCTTCTCTTTATTTCCAATTAGCAAACTCCTATATTTGTAACCCAAATTGTTTGCCAAGAGAAAAAAGATATTTTTCTGTCAGCGGCATGAAAATGACAAGGAAATTTTTCACTCTGAACACAGTGACAAGGATATTAGTGAAGTAGTTTTGGAGCAGCTAGTGAGGGCACGGATAGGGTATGGCTGTGATGGGTACCTTGCATTTTTCAAAACACAAATATGGTTTTGCTGTTTCTGGGACATGGGCCAGCTCATTCAAATGCGGCACTCAAGAGATGGAGAAAAGGCAATTTGCCACAACACCTTTTCCATCTTGCTGCCTAGCTCACTGCTGCAGTTACAGATGGCCAACATTTGTGTCTTGAACATTTATCTTGCAAAACATAGACTTCTGTATAGAAAGTACTTAGTGGTACAAAATATTTGCCTTAAATTTAAATTTTCATCTTGTTTCAATTCTTAGAAAACATTTTGAAATTTCAGATGTTGTTTTTTCTCCTTTTTGTCACCTTCCTTCCGTCTCACACTCTGTTTCTGAATGCAGTAGTTGTTTGCCAACGATGGAGGATTCTGAGTGAAGGCTTCGGTTTCTCTTTTTGTCATTTGATAATTGCTGAAAGCTTTACCTGTGCTGTTGGTAGACATTCAGACTTTATCATGGGTTCTCAGCATCCTGCCATAGCTCACCATTAAGTAAATATATAGCAATTTTTAAAAAGCATTAAGTCAGCTTTCTTTTTTCTTTATTCACTCTGCCCGTTTTGTGAAGCTTGCAGTATTACAAAACAGATATAAAAATAGGTAAGCTTCTTTTTTTTTTTATTTAATTTGCACATTAGTGTTTTTATTTCAGCCAGTAGCAGATGGAAATGATTAGCAGAAAAGAAAAAGAACTGAAAATTTTCACAAATATTTTGGACAGAAGAATGCAAGTTGTCCCAGTTTGAACCCTGTGAAATATAAATGCTTAAAAAAGAAGCAACTCTTTGAAAGACTCTGCTAATTATCTCTGCGCCTTGTACATGCAAGTCAAGAGCAGGGTCTTGACAGGCTTTGGCTGAAGAGTGGGGTTTCAAGTTCACAAAAAAATAAATAAATAAATAAACCAACCAAAAACAAGAAACCTCATCTTCTCATCTTTTCCAGAGTTGGGCTACGTTCCTAGTCAGACCAAACTGAATAGCTTTCAAATTCCCGGTGAGCTGGCATTTCAGAGACCGCTTTATTATGAGTACAGCAGCACATGTTGCTGTTGAAATACTTGGTCCCTGGGAGCTCCAACCTCCTAGGTCTGCTGCAGCCCTCAGAGATTCGAGTTGAGAATGTTTGGCTCCTGAGTGCATTTGAGTTGCACCATTTTTTCTATCAGAGTTCATTGCCAAGCTCAGTGACAGCATAGAGAATTTAAGGCAATTTGCTCCTACAGTGGAGTAAATTGTTGTTTTACGGCTTAACTTTGCTTTCTCAGAAAAGGCTAATTTGCTCCTGTTCTACAGTGACTGGACTTTGCTCCCAAAGATTTACAGCAGTGAAGATATTTATTTGAAAATGGCACTGAAGTTTTTTAATACCCAGCCTCACACTGCTTTAGCTTCGTTATTTTATAGCTATACAATCTCATTCAGGTCCTGCAAATATACTGGGAGGAAAGGAACTGATTCTGAGTATCCTTCCGAAAGGTTTGTGTAATGTTGAGGAAAAACCTTGCTGAAAGAGAGCACGCATCCAGTACTGAATATGCATCCCTGTCAGGTAAACCTACAGGGAAGAGCTGTTTTGACTCGCAAGCTGACATCAGGTTTTAATCAGGGTCTTACTGTGACAAGTTGGGGTGAAGTTTTCTGAACTGGAAGCACCTCTACCAAGCTGCTCTTTCATTACTTAACATCTGAATGATTTATACTGTTTGCATAAGGTGGCTAATGGCTGTATTTCCCAGCTTCAAGTAATCTGTGGCTACTTTGAGCAACAGACACTTTCTTGGCCATCTGTTTGGGGATCCAAAAAGCTGCCAACAGTCAGCCCCTTCCCTGCTACCCGCAGCAACCTGAGGGCTTGGCTGTGCAGGAGGAAGCAAGAACAATCAGCAGGGAAATACAACCCAAAATAACTAGCTGGCCTCCACAGAGAAAGGTCACTGCTTGAAAGCTGCTGTTTGAGAGCTGGGAGTGAAAAAGCGTGAGCAAGCAAGGGAGACTCAATGCCTCCATGGTTCCAAAGAATTCCTTTTTTTGTAAGCAAAACAATGCTGGAGAACAATGCAAATACTTGCAGCGCTTTCGAGGCAGGAGATTTTTTTTATTTCCCTTACAGAAAGTAAATTGGAACTGCTTCCATAAACAATAGGCACTGGCTACAGAAGAAAGTGTGAGCTTTTGCAGAGTTTTAAAAATAACCAAAAGTAAGGAGCATATTGGCAAAGCATTCTGTTTTCTCAGAATAGCAGGGAAAATGCAATGCAGCCTCAACATTTGAGGAAGAGAAAGGCTAAGGAAGCAGATTGGGAGACATAATGTGGTACGCTCTGAATATGCCAGATTTTGTTTTAGAAGCCAGTGTTTGGTGTTAGGTTACCTCATGATGGGAACAGTGATACGGATTGCAGACTTTGCCAGCTCTTTCCCCAAACATTTAAAATCTTTCAAAATATTGTTCCTCAGTAGACCAGTTTATTCCAACTAATTATACTGACTGCACTGAGTCTCATTTCAGTTTGGTGCTTAAATCTACCCAAGCCTGAATATTCATGAATTCCAGGCAAAACCATGGCTTGCTCCTGGAACAGGGTGCAAGAGCACAGCACAAATAATAGAAACAAGAACCAAAGCAGCAACTTCAGCAGCTTTAGCTTCTCAGTGTCATATACTTGACTCTACCTAGCACTAAGAAAAAAGCTCTGTTAGTGGTGTTACCTGATTCCTGACCTCTCTAATTACAGCAGCACTAGTGTTACAGCAGCTGCAGTTGTGATGCTGGAGAGGGCTCTTGGGCTTGTAAAGCTCATTTGGTTTTCTGAATGAAAATAAGCTGCCAGTATGCCCCAGTATACAGCAGTAAAGCGCTGGCTGCAGTAGAGGATTTCGTGCTTTCAAATAGCATTTTTGTTCTTTTCTGTAGGTGAGTCTCCGGTGAGGTAATAGTCACAAAAATGTTAGTGTTACAGCCAAAAAGCCCTTATCTGATATTTGTGGAGAAATAAGAGACACTGATATTTTGTGTTGGTGATCTGGCTTGACAAATGCAAGTTTAATTACTCTGTGTAGGTTTGATTTGGACAAAGTAGTAGTATGATTCTGTCTTTCCTTGTCCCATTGGAAATACAACGTTGCTGAGAAACAATTGAAGTTTATAGATATTTCAATATTAGTGTTCACCTCTCCTGTCCCTTGCTGCTGCCCATCAGCATGTACGTTTTAGTTTTCCTTTGGCTTTTGCATATGAGCTTCTTTGAAGTCCAGCATGACTTAGAATGACTCTTGGGATATATGTTATGTCTTGTAAAGTTTCCTGGCAAACTACTAGTCTGCACCAGCTAGAGCTCCCAGCAGCTGGCCATCTGAACCTCTTCCATCCAGCTTTACTCCAAACAAAGACGACTGTAAATAGGTTTCTTTAAAGTAAACCTCAGGGAACTAGGTAACTGAAAGGATTCACAGCCTCTGGCATGTTATGCTCCACAACTGACCTGAATCTTGGACATGGCTGTGGCTGGTCTCCTTGCACAGCGGTCCTTAACTTAGATATAAGGAAAAAATCTTTTACAGTGAGGGTGGTGAGGCACAGGAACAGGTTACCTAGTGTTGTGGTTGATGTCCCATTCCTGGAGACTTTCAAGGTGAGGCTGGATTGGGCCTCGGGTAACCTGATCCAGGTGCGGTGTCCCTGTTCATTGCAGGGAAGTTGGACTAGATGATATTTAAAGGGTCCGTTCCAACTCCAAGAATTCTGTAGAGTCCTGGCTGCTAGGAATTAAGGTAGTTTTGATAATCAACCGTAAAATTAGGGTAAAGAGCACTGTGCTGTTTATGTAAGACATGGCCCATGGTGCCATGCCAGGTTGTCACTGCCAGATTTGGAAGTATTCAGCATTTTGTATTCATGATTGAAACTTTTGAAGAATAGATTTCAGTTCTCATGAGTGACTCCTGATATTTTGTACCCTGCCATCGTGGTAACCTGTACTCCTTTCCTTCTCACTTCTGTATGCAAGACACTGACGAAGCAGTAGGGAAAAACTGGTTTGCACTGGGGGAGTTGTGGCAAACAGCACAGCTTGCATGGATGTCTCAGCAACCAGTCTGCAAGCTCCAGCAGGACCCAAGGTCTATATGCATTTGGACCTCCCAAAAAATGGGCTGCAATGTTTGAGACCTAAGGGATTCATCGGTGTCAACTCTGAGAATAGCAGCGATTTTCAACAGTTTCTTCTGTCTACACTTCCAATGCTCAGTCAGTCTAATTACTTCTGGGTTCTTGCCCATCACGTCATGAAATGCTTCAGAGGTTGAAGGAGGAAAAAAAAAAATCAAACTGTGGTCCAAACCTCAGGAGGAAGAAGGCATCTGTTAGGACAAGCTCTTACCAGAAATGGTATAAAGATATCTTTTTTACTAGATCTTTTAAATCTGTAACTAGTTCAAAGGCACCTTATTAGAAGAGTGAAAGACCAAGTGAAAAGCCTTCAACATAACTAATTAAAAGCAGTAACTGTGTGTGCTGTGGTGTATCAGGAATTTATATGTTTGAATAATTCTTTTTGCATCCACCAGTGGTAAAAGTAAGTTCCTTCCAAAGTGGTGTTTCTGCCTTTGTATTAAAATGTGAACAACATGAGATTTTCTCCATTGAATTTGGATTTATTTCCATTATTTGTAAATAATGTTAACATAAAGATAATTCATGATACATTCACTAATGTGCTACCGTGAGTGATAAAAGACCTGAAGAGCTCCAAGAAGGCAGTTTGCTCTCTAAAACAGTGTATTTTATTTCTTGAAGGGTTGTCCTTGAAAAGAAGTCTGAGTGCAGAAAAGATTTAAAATAGCACTGCAATCTCCTATATAGAACATAGAAAAGTGACACCATGCCATTCACCTGCAGCACAGCCATCAGTAAAGTGAAGAGGACGGAGCGCTGCTATAGCTCTTGCATTTAACAATCACTGCAGTAATGACAACAATTGTCTCCCTTTTCCTGAGAACAGAGATAGGGCTGGGGACAAAACATAACCTCTAGGATGCCAAGGAGGATCTTGATATTTCGCACAGCCAGCTCTCCTCCTGAACCACAGCAAATGTAATGCCTAACCCAGGATGGCCAACTCTCAGTAGTTTCAGGGAAAGATCTGTTGTCTCTAGCCATGTTGCCAAATTGCTTGTTTGGGTCCTGCTGAAGCTCACCTTTGGCTGCTGCCTTTGTGTATTCCTTCCCCACTCATCTCTTGTATGATCTCTGCAGGGGTTTCATTACAAATCAGTCTTTTTTCCATTTACAGTGAAGACCACTTGACGTTCACAGTCTTTCCAGTGCTCCCCAAACTTCATGTTACACCTGAATGTTTTCACTGCCCAAATCTGGCCTGTACTTCAGCTTAAGGGAAAAATGGTGCTTAAGTTTTGGAAAAAGTCTGGAGCCTTCAGCTGTAAATTTTTCTTGTGTTATATGTCTTCAAGGTCTGTTCATATTTTACCTTATAAATGACAAAACAACACTGCTATTTATTAATAACAATGGTGCTCTCATAATTTTGATTGAAAAACAGTGGTGTAGAGGTGATGATTGCTAAATATGACTCCCATGTTCTCCCCAGGGCCTGGGCAGAGTGAGGCAGAGTGCGGTGCTGGAATCTCCCCGATCCTCCTATGGATATCAGCAGCTGCCACATCTGGAGTCTGCAGCAAAGCTCCTTCCTCCAGAGGCCAAGAGCTGAGCCTACTGTTTCCAGCAAGGTAATCACGTTCCCCAGGCAATAACAAGAACTTCCTAAGAGCAGCTGTTTAAGATGGCTCGGAAGCAACGAGAAGAACGTGGTTAAAACTTCATGAATCTGGCTTCTATATGTGGTGGGGAAGAGCTACTTTTTTAGACAAAATGCCAGTCAGATGCTCAGTATTTTTTGTGATTCGTGTTTGTGTTCTAAATCTAATCTCTGTATGCACTACTTGTTATTTTTGCAAAAGGATACAATAGGGAAATTGTGCCTCTTCAAGGAGAACCACATTTTTAGGTTGTTTAAAATACAGAGGATACATTTTAAGGCCCTGTAAGTGCAACTACATGAGAAATCAAGCAGCCTCGAGTTTGCACTGCAGTTAGGTGCAACACTGATTCTTTCTGCTGTCAGAGGGCATGGTAAGGAGCACAGCTGAGGAAGGCGCACAGAGCACAGTGCAGCAAAGGACTTTTTGCAGCCTGCAAACTCTGGCCTTGCTACAAACTGGTCTCCTGTTGCCATCTACTGGTTAAATCCTACTGCATTTGAATTTGACAATGAAGAGTGTGTTCTTATTAAGAAAATACTTGTGGGTTTTGTGTGTGTGTGTGTGTGTGTGTGTGTGTTTGCAGTTCACTTCTATGGGATCATATATAACTTCCTTCTCTCTTGGGTAGCTTTCATTCACAGTAGGAGTCTTAAAAAAAAACTTCAATTTTTTAAGAATCCCATGGCTAATCATTCTGTAAGATGTAAGAGCACATAATATCCTGGGACAGGTAAAGTCATATGCTTGCAACCAGCCTTAAGGCAGACAGATTGCTGGTTGCCATAGGCATCCCTAGCACCATGTCATCAGGTCGCAATCTAAGCTACAAGGTGTAATTCCCATGGCGTTAAATCCAGTGCTGGTGGCTGATCATTGTATGGATCTGAGCTAGTGCTAACAGTGGCAGAAAGATTTTAGAAAACGACTTTGCTGTTGACAGGCTTTTAAAACCCCATACTCAAAGCAGAAGTCAATGGGGTGTGAATCCACCCACACCAAAGCTGAGAATATCAGGACCCGTGACTGCTCTGTCTCTAAGCTCCACTTACACTGTCTATAAACAGTCCTGTAACATGCCTTTGAACACCAGAACAAGGGATATTTAAGATCCTGGCCAGAGGTGCTGTGGGCTTTTTCAGGTAGCACAGGGAATTATCATTGCCACTTCACTAGGTGGAGGGGTTTTAAAGGCAAGACATGTTAGCCAGTGCTTAGATAGTTAATCAGCTTCTAGTTGGCTCAGTATGGGGACAGATGCAATTCGTATCTTCTACAAAGTTATTACTTAAACATCCTCTGTTAACCTGTATGTTCAGCTTCACTGACAGAGTTAAATATCTTTATTTATGCTGATCCATTGATTTCAAGCTAGCATACACGGACCTCGAGCATCTACTGTGGCTTGTAACTCTTGCATAAAACAACAGACTTCGCAACCTCTCTGTCACGCCCTTCTTTTGAACCCCATTCCTATTTTCCTCTACTGCTACTTTTCTTTAGATATCAAACACTGCATCAACACGTATTTTGATCCTGCCAAGAAAGCTAATTAATAGATAATTGCTGTTCAATGCAGAAGAAGTGCCTGTGACCTATTTTACCTTCCATGAAAGGACTATTTTAATCAATTACCCATCCACAGATCTCTTAAACCACATCTTCAGGGCATACATATGTCTCTTCAGATGCCTATCTTGGCATAGCTAAGATGCTATGGGAAATCTTAGAAGTATTAGCTTGCCTGCTGTTTTCAATCTCTTACTTTGTACTGAGATAACAAGGTGTTCAAATGGGTTCTGACAGGCTTTCAAGCATCATCTCTCCAAGCAGGCCTGTTTTTTTTCTGGCTATATGTTAGAGAAGGCTTCCAACAGTATTCCTAGCATGGAGTTACTTAGCTGTTTATGTGGAAAGTGGCCTGCGAGCTTCTATGAGTAGAAAGGCTCTCAAGAGTTTGTTGTACCACTGATAAGCACTCCCTATTTAAATCTTGGTGCTGTTGTATTTGCTAAATATGAATGGACAATCTAAAAGCTAAAAGGTCTTAAAGCTAATTGTCTTCCTTCTTTGATGCATCAGATCATTACTGAAAGAGATCCGTTGGTAGAAATCTACAAGAGCAAATTAATCCTGGAAACATTTAAGAAGAAATGATTCTTTCCTCAGCACTGTTGTCTAAATTCATTTATCTAAGTAGATTTTTGTCATTTATATACAGACTGTACCTGAGGTTTTGATCCTATTACAGCTAATCTAACTGTTCTTGTGGACAAGCAACAGCAATAAATCTATAAGCAAGGGCTTAGGTTGCAATCAAATACCATTTCCACTTACCAAGATTTAGCTGTTTCATCAAGCAAACTGCTCAGAGACCGCATAACAAAATAGTTTCCTGAGATACATGCGTAAATTCTGCTTTTTAAGCATGCCATTCTCAGTGCCTGATATCATTCAACTCCTGTTATGATGGACAGGAGTTTCTACATGCATTCTTTCTACCACATCTGCCCATCTCTACTTCTACTGCTGACTAATTGCTTTGGGTCCTTCAGGATGACCTCTGAAAAGTTGTAATGTCTGAAGCAAGGAGTAAGAGCTGAGTTCTCTACAAAGACACTATCATCAGAAGAGGATGAAACCAAATAATCATATTTTGTTCTCTGAAAGAGGCAGAACCCCCACCTCTACCATATCTTACTTTCCAGCCTGACAGTGCTGACCCAGCTAGGTTAAAGAGCTTCAGTCACCATGTTTCTGCAAGCTATCTTTCCTGTATATTCTTATGCTGAAAGTCAAGGTAATTAAAATGTGTGCATATAAAACTATTTAAAAGGATCAGTAAACTGTGGCAAGTTTTAGTTTGCTGCCAGGATTTGATCCCAGAACTGCTGCCTGACACAATGCACTTGTCCAAAGGGTCCATGATTCAAGTGCCATAGGCGATGATGCTTAGCAAAAACTCTGGAATGCTTTCATTCTTGGTTATGCTTAAAATATCCAGCTGCTTTATTTGGATGTCACGTTACTGCGTTTTAATATTTATATTTATTTCTGGGAATCTCACGATCTATTTATTCTCAAGATTAAATTTCCCTGTCCGGAACATGTATCCAAAAAGCCCTCCCAAACACAGAAGATGCACAGATAGGAAATGTGCATTGGATTGTAGGAATATAATTCTGCATGGGATCTGCCCACTGAAAATTGCAGGGACCACTCACCTTTTCTTCACCCCCATCTTACCACCTCACCTTCAAATACAGAGGGTATTCAGTATCATTTGCTAATTATCTTGATCCTGTCTTATTCGGTTTAAGCTTTCGATTGCCATGATATAACATTTGGACAACTTGTCTGTTGCTTTGCTTAATGCTTTTTGGGTTGCATCCATACTGCTATTTGATGTGCAAGTTGTATTGGCGATATTCTCAAGGCATGTCCTCAATGTGTCTGTTGTTATTTTGCCATTTGTGATGCCCTAGGTTGGCCTGCCCTAGTTAGATCTCTGATGTAGAGGACCTGACTTTCCTCATATGGAAGTCTGCACTCACTGCAGAGTGGCTCATCCTATCAAATTCCTGCTATAGGTTTCTACGGTTCTGCTGGCGTGGCCCCTGGCAAATTCTACTTTTTCATGAGTGTGAAAAATATTACTGTTCATACTAATTAAAAATACTGCTTTTTAAAATTTAAAAAGTATTTGAATTTGTTTGAATATGAAATGAAACCATTTGTTTGGTTATAATGATTTGTTTCCTGATATTCTTTGCTTCGTAGTCGCCATCCCTGCAGATGTTCAAGAGCTGTGTAAGTGTGATACCGAGGGACGTGGGTTAGTGGGCATGGTGAAGATGGGTCGACTCTTGGATTAGATCATCAGTGTTTTTTTCCAACTTCAATGATTCTGTAATTCTATACCAGAACACTATTGTCATCACTGCATTTCTTCCTTCATAAATAAGAATTTGCCAGCTCTCCTTGGTAATTTTTTTGGTGATGCTGCCTGTGGAGCCTCCAGTGATCTCTCCAAAGAAATGGGAGGGGAGACTGCTTTACCTGAATTGTTACAACAGGCATCTGGAGAAGGCCAGCAGAGTTGTTTACTGTACCTTGGGCCTCAGCCAGCATGCTTTGATGGCTTTTTCCCTACAATGAAATCTCGTACCATGCAATTGCTACTGGAAAGCAAACAAGAGGGACTGCACTTCTCTTCCACAGATGACTTCTCATCCTTTGCAGCATCAGAATCAGAAATCTCTACATGCCCAGCTCTATTAGGTTCAGTGCAAGCTGGTTTAGCTACCTAAATACCACTGGAAAGCTTGGATGCAAGCTTTGCACAATAGTGACAGCTTTCTCCCAGCACAGAAGAGCTCTGTTTCCCCCAGGACAGTGAGGACAGTAGAAGAAATCAACCCTCCCCAGCTGGAGCAAGGCTGCTGCAGCTTGTATGAGCTGTCACATGGCCTGCAGGACAGGAAGGCCCTTTCCATCAAAGAGTAACTGCTCTGGGAGCACCTCTGCAGGAAAGCCAGAACAATGGAAAACCAAAGTAACCTTGCTTCTCCAGGCAGATTTGGGGACAAAACGGAGGAGGAGTGGTGCTGGCTTGATGCCACAGCTCTGCATGCAGCGGGGATGGAGAAGCTGCGATAACATGTCTCTTTGGATGAAGATTTAAAAATACAGCTCTCACTTTCTTGTTATTTTTTCAAGCATTACATAAACGTTCCCCTTAGAAGGCCAAAGGCAGATGTTTTCTTAGGACAAGGAAGTCTGGAAGAGGCAAAGCAAGCAAAACCATCAGATAAGTCTGGGGAAAACAAACAAACAAAAAAAAAAACCCCAACCCTTGGATAACCTATTTTTCCCCCTCTTAAACGGTCAAGTTTAAAGCATGCTGCAGAGCTCTGCCTAGGAGAAAGTAAGGACCACTCTTCTCTCTGCCTTGCTGTGGTAATCCGGGAGGTCCTATCCCCTGCCAGCCAGGCAGTCCAGAGAGCTACTGGAAAGCCCCTGCCAGCTCATAACGCAGCACTTGCATGTTGGCAAAACAGGGTTTGCAGTGCTGCTTGGGTTCAGGGAAAGGGCATGCCATTGTCACCCACAGGAAGGGTCCGGTCTCCAGAGATCTTGGCAGAGCACCATCCACACCTTAGGGTCTGCCGGAAAGGACCTTGTGCTTTCCTTCGAGCATTCAGGAGGAGAGCCAGATCCGGCCGAAAGCTCCAGGACTTGCGAGTTTGGGGATTTGCAGTTGGAGCGCCTTGTCACAAGGTGGCAGGGACGCGACACTCTCTGGTAGGCTCCCGTTCAAAGCCTCACTGCTTCTCTTACCTAAAAAGACGGGGAGTTATCAGCAATCTCTATCATTTTCTTTGCGACTGTCTTTGGGATACCTCAAAGGGAGGGTAAACAGTTATTTAAGGTTTCTATGTTTTACCGTTCCACACTAAAAAACAATAGAAATAGCTTTGCTTCCTTCTGCCCGAAAGCCACGGTGATACTGGAGAGTGAAGAAGCAGTGTTAGCTCTGACTTCCCAGTGTGGATGCACAATTTTGGGCTTCTGCTAGCAAATTTTTGCACACGTATAGAGCCAATTCCTTTCTTTTTGTGTGCTTCCCGCAGCTTTCATGTTTTCAAGCGTTACGAGTTTTTGTGATTTTACTGCTGTGCTCTCTAAAGGGCATTGCAGACTGCCATGGCAGGGAGTGGAATCCCACCTGGTAATGATAAGATTTGTGTTAATGAGCTACTAACAACCTGCAGGTAAATGTTAATCACTGGAGCCCGGGCTGATCATTGTCTCCTTATGCTTCTTGCCTGGCAGCCTTTAGAGATAGGATTGTCAGATTTTTAATCTGATGTCCATGCAGGGAAAGATTACTTTGCTGTCATTCTGCAGAAAATGTCCCTATTGTGCAGCAGGAGGTAACAGAAACAAACTGCTGACATACAGATTCAGCTTTGCGCAAACAGCAGTGCAGGATGCCTGCTGGTCCGTGAGTAGTAACCAGGCCACTGCGAGCGTGAAGAATTGGCACAGGAGAAGGAAATGAGCTGAAAAATGTATCCAAGTAGAGCAGGTAGCATTATAAAGCAATTATCCGTAAGCTGCTGTTCACTGAAAAATATTTTGCTTTTCAAGCTCAATACAGCACAGCAGAAGGTGTTTTTGTGGGTCAGATGAATATGCTTCCTACCTCATCCTGAGGCTCTAAGATTTGTTTTCTTTGTGAGCTGAAAATCACATTTTGATTTATATCAGCAAAGAGTAATTAGAAGCTTTGCCAGCTGACCAAAACACAGACTGCTACAGCCAGGTGAGTTGGAGCCCTTGCCCCTTTCTTGGGGGGGTAACGAGGTACCTCATGTGCCTTCCTGCAGTCTCTCTTCTGGCAGCTTCTGGTCACTGCTTTCAAGAGAGTCCCTGAGTTTGGCTCAGGTGTTTAACATCAATATGAACTTCCCTGGGAAAATCCATCCCAGCCCCATCTCTGCTGCCAAAAAACACCTCCAGGTCTCAGGCAGAGCTCCTGTAGATGATTTTAGTTCCTGGTGGATTTTGGACAGAAAGGTCCCACCCCACCTGCTGGAGAAACATCAAAGAAATTATCGGGAGAAAGTAAAGTTCTGCTACATTCCCTATTTTCTGTGATAGTTTGGGGTTGTTTTGGTTTTTTTTGTTGTTGTTTTGTTTTTTTGGTGGTTTTTTTTTGGTTTTTTTTTTTCAGTTTTAAACATGATGATCTTAAACTGACTGCAGCTTTCTCAGCAGCTGAATGCACTGAGGCATTTACTCCTGCTGAATTCCAAATGTTCACATCTAGGCTTGAAGTCCAACATCTGAACTTTGTGCTAGAACCTTTGAGATCTAGGGGTCAGAAAAGTAGACTGACTCAAAACACTGTGTTAAGCTACCACTAAGTGCATTTCTCTGTTCCTATGAGCCCTGCTTCTCTGGGTGTTCACAGCTGTAGTAACCGGAAAACTCACTGCATGAGAGAAACAGCACCACAGAAAGCCCTCTGCCAGTAAATGGGAAAGATGTGTATGTATAATAGAATCATAGAATATCCTGATTTGGAATGGACCCATAAGAATCATGGAGTTCAACCCCTGGCTCCACAAAATGCAACCCAAAAATCAGACCTTACGCAGAAAAGCAAGGAGTTACACATGGCTAAGCCCAAATCCAAGTTTTGAGGGATTTTCCTCCAGAGGACAGACATAGCCTGAGGTAAGGGTACCAGCAGAGTCTGGGACGTGATTTGCTGGAACTTTTTCTGCCATAAGCCTTTCCTCTGCACTTACTTCCCCCCCACCATTTTACATGGCAGATTTCTGCAGGTACCAGCATGGCTGAGAACCCCCCTGCTGGGTTTAGAGCCCAGGACAGACAGACAGATGAGCTGTGTGTTGATTTCCACTTAACAGCTTGTTAGTTTAACAAAGGCAGCACTGTAAAATCAGAGGAAAAATATGTCAGATTTAGCCACTGCATGCATATACTGTATTGGAGAAAAATTTATTGCTCTTTTCCTTTGACAGGACATCCTTAGCCCATAGCTCTGTTTTCACACCACTAAAGCTATGTTAAAATCATTGAGGGGTCAGCTGCAAGCCCTGCGGCAGTGCACCTCTAAATACAGGCTGGCAGCTCTTCGCACTTACACAAGGGTGGGAAAAGCATCTTCAACAGCAGAGTGCTGGGTTTATTTGGCATATTCATAATAGAGAAATGGGCATTGAATAAAAGATTCAGAAAATGTATTTATTGTTTGTGATCATGCTGCCAAGTCCCAGCCTATGGGACTTGTACACTCTGTACTGAAAAGTTGGTAGACCTTTGATTTTAGCCTCTCTTGTTCCCCATATGCCAAATGCAATTACATGTTTAGTGCATTTACAGAAGGCATTTCCTCAGCCATTTTCTTTCATGTTTTCAGAAAGAAGCGTGTGCTTGCAGAGCGTAGGCTGTGTGCGGCTGCAGGTCAGCACTCAGCAGGGTCACAGCAGGAAGATTCCTCTTCTCCTCTTGCTGGGGGATTTGCTGATGGGGCAGCGCTGTGTGGAAGGGCTGTACTGACACCACGGGATGGGGCAGTCTAACAGACAAAGCACGCAGGATTTGCTTTGACCGACGCCTGCATGGCTTCAGAGCTGTTTACGGATGTAAGGCTTGTCATGTCTCTTCTCCCAGACACCTCGCTGCTGTCACAGCTCAGCATTTGCCATATGTTTCAGCCCAGTGCTTGAAGGTATGTTTTCTGCAGGCTGTGATGAAATAGGACTGCTTAATTCTTGCTTGGAGCTGCATTCATAGACGTGTCCCTGTTCCCAGTGAGGGGATGGGTCGCTCTTTCATGTGAGAGAGGGAAGTGAGGGAAGGGATTGTCTTGCTCTACGCTGCTCTGTGCAGCCTCATCTTGAGTTCTCCGTGCTGTCTGGGTGCCACAGTACAAAAAGGGTATAAACCTATTACTGAATATCCAAAGGAGGGCTACAAAGATGGGAAAGGATCTGGAGGACAAGTTGTGTGAGGGGCGCTGAGGCCCCTGGGTTTGCTCAGCCCAGAGCAGCAGAGCTGAGGGGAGGCCTCACGGCCACAGGGAGCGAAGGGCAGCGCTGAGCTCTGCTCCGTGTGCCAGCGACAGGGCTCTCTGCATGCTAATCCAGCTGCTAGCAGGAGATTGGCCCAGCCCAGTGAGAGGCCTTGCCGAGCCGAGTGCGCCCGTGGCAGCCTCTGCCTCATGCCCAGAAGGGAGCAGGGCAGCAGGAAGGAGGCTGTGAAGCTGTGCAGCTTGTCCTCTCCCCTGCAGCCAGAATATCTTACAAACTACTTTCTTCAAAACAAATAAATATTTGATGTAAGGAGAATTATTTCAGCCTCAGGTTAGCAAAATATTTATTTCACAGCTTGGAGCACTCAGGAAGTCCAGCCAGTTGTTTTCTTGCGTCGATAATCTTGAATTTATGGCTGTAATGGAGTTCTTTGCGGAAGGAGCTCAGGCTCAGGCTTGCTCACCTTGTTTTACCATTGAGAAAAGGAGAGTGGTGAAGCAGCTTGCCCCAAAACCTCCCAGTTGTAGCACTAGGGCTGCCCAGTCCCTGTGTTTCATCTAGGCCTGAGACTGCTTCTTGATAACCAGGTGCCTCTTGGAGGGAGGCAGGCTGTCCTGTTGGTACAGAACACAGGGCAGTACCAGGGCTTTGGAAACAGGATTTGTGTTCAGCATCAGGCAGCAAGAAGTGTTTGCAGCACAATCTGAGGTGACAACTTGGATTCCAGTATGGTTTGAGGTTTGCAGCAAACTCAGTGCTTGAGTCTGAGGCTGAAAAGTGAATTTCATGAGAAAATGTTTCCAGGTATTTCTGTTCCCCTTAAAAAAAAAAAAAAAATCATTGGGAAAAACGTTCTGCTGATATTGGTAGGTGAATGGTGTTACCTGGTAGATGGTCAAGATAATTTTAGTCTTTTGAATCCCTTCTTTTCTAAATTGTAGTGCTGAGTGGCAGAAAAGCACTAAACAGTTTTTCAGGAAATGCTGACACATGAATGTATGCAAGAACCACTGCATCCGATCATCACTCTTTAATGTTTATTAAATAAAAAATCTCAAACAAGTCATTCCTAAGCAGATCTAAGTAAAATAGAGTCATCTCAAAGTAAAGTTCACCAGCCTCCTGGTGCATCGGGCTTGTGCATTCCCTTATCTTTGTAATATGCATTCCCTTACCTTTGTGATATGAAAGGTGAAAGGGAACAGTTTGACTGAATCCAGCTTGGAGATTTGGGATTTGTATGAACCACTCACCCAATGTTGAGCTCTGGAGCTGCACATTTTTGGAACAAATGCAAAGTGAGTGGATAGCAGGCAGAATCAGTGTGCATGCCCTTGTGGTCAGCAGCTTGTCTGCATCTAATCTATGCAGATAACTTCAAAAGCAAAATATTTTTAACAGCAACTCCCTGGAGAATATAAAAATGATAGAAGAAACAGTGAAGCTATTTTTCCAGTCCTTGTGAATCTTGGTGTCATTTCTGTATGTGGAAAGAGGGAAAGTTTTCTTTGCACATTGCTGTATGTTCAAGAGAGGCATCCCACTTGCTTTTACTTTGGCAAAGAGAGCACATTGCTATTTTGCTGTGGGAGGTACAGCTCCAGGAAACTGAAAGCCCAGGATTTATTTTTTCAAGAGTTCATTATAAATGGCTGTGACTTACAGATGTGCTTTCAGTCCAGCAATGGATGAGCACACTTTGTCCTGGCTCCCCATCTCCCAGCTGTCTCCTCTCCATAGTCAGAGCCAAACCTGGCCACACTTCTCTCATAGCATATTTTGGAAGGCACTTGTCGGGGAGGGAGGCCAGAAGAAGCAGTAGTCAGTGGCTAAGATGCTCTCTAATGCATCAAGACATTTTGATAATATCAGCAACACTGATGGGGAAGAAAGTGAACAAGCGTGTAGAAAAAAAGGAAATGAGGTATAAATACTCATGTCAGAGTTCATTGCTCAAATGACTTAATCTGTCACTGAAATAAGGGTCTGGAAATGTTGTCCACATCAAAGGAAACATACACTTTGATGGGTTTTGGAGGGTATTTTTCCTTTGGAAAGCAGCATGTGGTAACAGAGCTTCTGACATGCCGGTAATTCAAAGGAGACTTTGGCATCCCTGCTGTGAGGCTGGATGACAACATAATACAGTTATTAAAGGGAGGAAAGGAAGTCTCAGTCCGAGGTCTTCTGCGCTTTATAGTCTGTAACAACAATGAGCAATGCCAAAAATAGACTCATACATCAGGCAACCTTGAGTTTCTACTGCTGTTCTCAAATCGGAATGATAGTGAGTGACTGAGAATTGACTTGCTGAGTTTTTTGCCAGCCAGACTTTTGGAAATGTGTGTTTATTCCAGAAGGGATTAAAAATAACTTTATCTTTTGTTTTCTTCTTTGTTTTCAGCCTAATCAAAATGTCCAGTTGTAAATCACTGGAGATGTTGGCTGTGGCCCTCTTTACTCTTACCTCTTCCACCACCTCTCTGCCACCTTTTACAGGTAAGAATTGATGCAGAAAAGGAAAAAATGTGGGGAGGAGAACACATAAGCACTTAAACAATGCTTTTGAAAAATTCAAAAGGACATGGGAAAGGCTACTTTCTACTGACAACTTTTTAACTTGTTATATTCAATTAAAAAATGAAGTGTGAATGCTTGACATGAAATTCATACTTGCAAGTAGCACAAGGAGAAGCTGCACCTGAAGGCATGGGGCCGTGCTGTCACCTGATCTCTGAAGGTGAACTTCAGTCCATTGCTCGCGTTGTTAGTGACAACCAGCAGCATTAGCTGCTAGAGAACATGCTGCTGGAGGAGGCGTAAAATGGATTCACGCACTCTAGGCACTCTGTAACCCTGGTGTGAATTTATAATCCATCATTTGGTTTTCAAAATCAAATATGAAAAAAAAAAAAAAGAAAAAAAAAAAAAGAGGGGAGGATGTGATGTATTCCCTTAATCAGATTATTGCTGAGGTTCAAGAGCATTGGGTTATACTCTGCCTTATGCATGTGAGAACACAAAAATGAACAATAATGGTGTGAGCACAACTCTGCTTTCTCGCGCTGCTTCTCCCTCTGCCAGACAGAAATAGCATGAAGAAGTGGCAATGAATTTCAGTGAAAAAATATGCTTTTTGTTGTTGCTTTTTTTTAACAATTAATACAATTTGCATGAATTTTAATTTCAAAATTTAACATCTTAAATAACAGTATCTCAGCTTCTGCTGCAATTGCCCTGTTAATGGAATAAGTAAGTTACTACCCCTTTTTTCTGTTTAGTTTAGTTTACTTTTGTTATGTTTTGGTTTTATTTTATTAATTCAAGAAGTCAAACAGCAACCAAACCAACAGCTTTGAAAAAGCATTGACATTTACAAAATGGCAGACAGCCTTGTATCTGTACAATTGCTTCAGAAACACGAATTAGGTTCTTTAGGCTTTCCCAGGCAGTGTGTTGTCTTGTGCTCTTTCTTGCCTAACCAGAGAGAGTAATGGAAACTGTGAGGAAAAGCTGTTCAGATAAGTGCTTGCCAGCCATCTAGTTTTATGATTTTTTGGAGCAATCTGCTACATATTCCTCTTTGTGAGTAGTATTTCTCTCTAGATGGAAAGTTTGGTTAAAGCACATATCTTCACATTGCACTGTCAGCCCTATTTATCTGCTCCTGGAGCAAGATTTTAGTTGTCTTTGAGCATGGAAGGTTCTAATTTCTTATCAGCTTTACTGAGACGATCTTTATTTTATACAATTTCATCAGAGCTGAGTAATGGCTGCATGCTGACAAAACTCATAACACAAATAACGACAGTGTGTAGGACTCCAAACCAAAACTGCTTGCGGAAAATGATCCCAAACTAATAATCTCTGTAACCCTGAACACCCGTGTTCAAACATACCGACCTTCTAACCGTGCTCCGAAAGGGAGCCCTGAGGGGTTGTGGTCACCTGCCTCTTTGCCCGTGTTACTGTTGCAGTACTACTATGGAGGGACCAGGAACTGGGGAATTTTCTTGTCCCAGTTCAAAACTGTAATTTGAGGACAACCGAAACACTGAAGCTTTTGGGTGGATTTCCAAACATTTGCTTTGTTTGGGTAAAGAACAAAACCTAGGAAAGCGTTTAATTTCAATGCTTTCCAAATTAAATTAAATGTTCCACTTCGATTCAAGTGAAACGGACTTTTAAAAGCAATTAGCTCTGCTTTAATTTAGCTCCCCTCCCTCCAAAAGAAAATATTAAGTTAGAACTCCGACTCAACAAACTAAAAAAATTAATTGCAGAAGCATTCTAACACATTACATAGAGGTGAGGAATTGGGCATCCTAGACTGCACATTTGGAGGGAAATCAGTACTAGGAACTATTCATGGTTGGGAAAGTTCCCATTTTAAGGACTCTCAGGAGTGCTGATACTGTCGGCCAGCTGGGAATCTGGGCAATGTAACACTGATTCAACACTTCTTTGGGTTCCAGCTGTTGCCAGCCCTGGGAGGACATAACGATGCAGAACATATAAAACTTTGATTTAAATATGCTGTATAGAGAAAATGAACAAAGCAATTGCTGTTTCATTCCACACCGTTAAGCAGTAAACCTGACACCATTGCAAAATAATTACCTGGTTGTGGCTGTCATGTTGTATTATCAAGAGAGAGAAATGTATCATGAAATATTGGGTGACTTGGAATATGACTGACAGTGTTTTGCAAAAATCCTGGCATGTTTGCATGGAATTCTCTATGTAATTCTGGCGAAGGCTATTCGTGTGACTTATATGGTGGAGCCACAATGAGGGGATGTTTACATTTTAATTACAGTTATTCAAGGGAACTTTATTCTTCTGACTTAGGGGTGGGTTGTTATTTTTATAAAATGATATTTGCTGACAGCAGGGAAGAAATGTGGGAGTAGTGCTCCCAGGTTTCAGGAAACCTGAGGGCAGACTTGTGTTATGCCTCTGGTTTTTACACAGCCTTGAGCAGTTGGCTCTGCAAATTAATCAAGGCAGAGACTTGCTTTGGCCATCTCACCTCTCCATGAGTGATCACTGGGACAGCGAGGCCAGGTCTGCCTGGTTCCTGTCCCATCTGCTGCAGAGACGTCCCCGGAGCACATTCATGGTGTCCAAAGTGTGGGCACATGCTGGTGTCAGCCTCCGGAGACCTTGTCATCTCTGAGGCCCACATCTGGGCTTGGGGCATCCTTTGGAACAGTCATATAGAAACTGTGTGTGTTGATCAAATTGTGCAAGCGCTTAACTCCTGAGCTGCAACTGTCTGGGTGAAGACCTTGCCTTGTGTAGTGGTGTAGCTGAGCTGGACCAAACAGTGGCTGCATTTTCCTTTTATTTTTGACTGCTATATCAATCCCGAAGGCTGAATGCCACTGTGTGAACTTGCAGCTTGCCAAGTATTTTCTGTGTGATTCCTTTAAATTGTGTTGACAAAATCTGGCACTTTTAGATATAAACCGCTAAAGCAAGTGATGCTGGTCTTTAACAGAACTTTCTTACTTCTTAAAGGTTCTTATTTTA
Organism: Lagopus muta; assembly: GCF_023343835.1. NCBI lineage: Eukaryota > Metazoa > Chordata > Aves > Galliformes > Phasianidae > Lagopus > Lagopus muta. The sequence goes on from NC_064434.1 coordinate 97,127,919, forward strand.
TCCTGGCAATGCAGTGTCCATAATTAGCATCAGTGCCTGTTGTTTTATTTTAATGCATAACCAGAAGCTGTTAATTAGGCAGCAGTAGGAGAACAAAAACTGAAATTGTAGGAGGGAGGCAAATGGATTGGTATTCATGTGCTTTTTTTTTTTTTTAATTTGAGCTTCTCTTGGTAAACAGGTAGAGAAAAAGAAAAAAGACATCCTGAAAAGGTTTTGTTTTCTTATGGCTACTAAATGGATGGATTTATTTGTACCCATGTGAATGCTACAACAACAACTGCCCTCCTTCTTTAGTATGCTAATCATGCAAAAAATGTTAATCAGGCTAAGTATTATAATACCTAAGGGAAAAGAGGAATAAGATGTGCTGCTGTTAGGTAATGCACAGACCCTGCCCGGATGAGCAAGGCAGACAGTGAGTCTGGGAAAGGAATACAGCACAATTCCTGCTGTTAGCATGCAGTGGGAAAGCTTCTGTTTTAGTATGGTAGGGCATGAGAAAAAAGATAAAAATTGTATATTTTTTTGTCAGTTTTCACAAAGAGCCTTTTGGAGTGGACTGACAGCAGTCAGAAATTCTTATTGAAGTCTTTGAGCTATTATAAGGGGGGGGGAATATTCTTAGAAAGAGAGAACTTCCATTTCTCCATGACCGTGCCATTGCTTCAAACCCGTGTGCATGAGTCACACTCACCTTGATTCCGATAGGAGAAATGTTTCTTTCCTACCACTACTTTAGTATAATCCGTATTTGCACGCCAGCAGAACATCTCTCATGAGACCGATGATTCAGAATGAAAATAAAATTATTGTTTTCAAACTGTTCAACAGCCATGTTAGAGAAAGCTTTTACCCGTAATTCAGTAATGGATGACACAGTCTCTTCGAAGAAAGCAACAGAATCAAATGCTTTTTCTTTACTGTTATAGCTGTTACTTCAATGGATGTTTAGAGACTCTCCAATGAGGCGTAACTGTTGTGATGAAATGTGAAAAAATGCTGGGGGAAAATTGTTCAACTGACAGCGATGAGGGCTTTGGAAAGTGGTTTAATAATACTTGACTGCATTTAGGGGTGTTGAGAAATCTGATTTCTGCTTATAAAATGCTTTGCAGTTTTAAGATGAAAGCATGGGACATTATCAGAGAAAGATTACTGAGAAGATTGTCCCTCAGATGGATGTCATCAGAAGTGTCTGATCTGATGAGCTGGTGTTTATTGTCCATGAGACAGAGCCTGCCTGGGGATGGCCAGCACCACTGAGGAGCACACACAGCCTGCATTCAAGCAGATGACAAGTCTGAGGGAGAAAAGATGGAGGGACTTGATTTACTTGAGGAGAATCTAGATCTGTGGTCATGGGAAATTACTAAAATATCCATTTCACCTTAAAAAAAGTGTTTCATTAGAAAAAAAAACAATACTCTGCTACAAGAAGTTTCACTGCTGGCCAATCCTCTGGTCTTCACCAGTCATGTTCTCACCAGACTGTTCTGGAAGAGAGATATACAGGTTTATGTAACCCCAGTTGTATAGCACATTAGCTATAGCATATGGGCATCTTTATGAGAGACTGGAACTAATCTGGTATCTTGACTGTGTTTAAAGCTCTGGACTCACACCTGGTGAGCAGGTAGCAATCAGAGCAGGATTTGCATACCAGTTAACATCAGCCAAATTAACAGCTGGCTTTTCTCTGACACATCTGCATGGTGCTTTGCTTATGTGAGTCAGGTTCTAGGTGAGGGATTAAGAAAACTACAAGTAGTATCAGCAGTGTCTTTGAATTCAATGTGATTTCTGAGATGCTTTTTACTTTGGTTTCCGTTTGTGTGCTTTTCTTTTAGGAAAAAAAAAAAAAAGTCATTATGATTGCTCTCAAGGAAGGTGAAACACGCTGCTAATGTGACCAGTGCCTCCCCTGTGTCTGACCCATCAGATGATGTGGCCACATCTGGCCTTACAAGTTGGGATGTTGTTATTTGCAGCGTGGGAACAAATGCTCACTCTTTAGTCATCCTTATTATTGTTTCTTTCTTCCATAATCCTTGGAAAGGAGCCCTGGCAAGTAATCCTGCCTCTGCTTCATGCACACTGTGTGGGGCAGGGATAGGCAGTGTTTCTTTAAGACGTGATATCCCATGCTGACTGGTGTTCCTGGAAGGTGGCTCACCTCCCTGGAGGAGACTGCCTTTGTTTGGAGATGGCCATGCTCCCCCTGTAAGTGCTGCTGCCTGCTTTGGGGGATAGGCAGGCTCCTGTTCTCAGTGAGCTTCCCTTGAGATGCTTCTGGCCTACCTTTTGTCTTTTAAATTGTGTGTGTAGATGATGAACAGAAATCTGCATGTTTGGTTCTCTAGATTTGCTGAGAGGTTCCTACCAGGTTTGGGACTTCATAAGTCCACTCTCTGCTCTGAGCCAGGGCTAGGGCCAGACAATTTCTGGACAGCCAGTGCATAAGAAGAAAATCTCCAAGTTCTGAAGATTCTGTAGCCACCTAGCAAATGCTGCATAATGTTAGGCACCCCCAGAGCCACCTCACTAGAAATAAGAGGGCAAAGCAGCTATGGGTGGCAGCTGAAGCCTTGGTGCTACCCAGCTGCAGCCTGCTCCAGAGGGGTTTGGGCAGCTCGCCAGGCAGAACTGCTCCTTTCCACTTCATTCTCTCTAATAAATATGCACTGGCAGTGCACACACTGCCTTATCATCTTTTAAGGGTAGGATCCCTGGGCAAGGCATTCTCCAGGCCCAGCTAGGACTGTGCTAACTTCTCCAGAATAGAACAGCTCACTGTGGTTCTCAGCTCAGCACTTTCCTAAGTCCCACTCATTTTGAAATAGAGAGTAGGAGCAAGCTCAGGGGAGCAGATTAGCAAGGGAAGTCTTCTGCTATCTGTCTTAATTAAGCACTAATAAAATCTGTCACAGACTCTCCACTGCAGTTATCAGTAAGCCAATGGCACACAGCGTCTCAGTCAATCCTTTTCCCCTTGGGGTGACTGCAGGACTGTGGGCTTGTCCCAGCCATGCTGATGCTGGGAGCCCCTTCATCAGCATCAGCTGGACTCTGCTGTGCTTCCTTGTAAGTAAAATGCCTTGTTTCCAGTTTCCAGGCCTGGAGACTTCCACACTTCGGAATTGGGGTGTTTGGGCTGAGGCATCAGGCCCAAAGATGGAATCAGGTAGCCATTTCCATGGGAGGGTTCAGTGTGTTCCAGATCTGTCTCATTAGAACCGATGCGGAGGCAGAATTGTGTGTGCAGAAAGTGCTGCAGAACTGTAGCCATGCTTTTCCATCTGCACAGTGCATGGTAACTATGAGGTGATGTTCCTTGTTAGGCAACTCAGCCAATATTTAAATGTAATGTGGAAAATAAACCCCAAGTTATTGATGCTGTGTGAGAATGGAGAATTTTGTACAGCATGAGCTTTATTCAAATGAATTTTTGCTTCTTTCCCAGCCTTTGCCTCGCCCACACCTCAGGTACCCCAAGGGTAATGCATGATCAGTGGTCCTGGCAGGGGATAGTTCTGTCCCTGTGATAAAAGATGGCCTTTGGTTGTCACAAAGTGAGGTTTCCTCCAGCACCCAATGTAATTAGGTTCAAAACTGACGCTAAACCTCATCCATTACTTCAAGATGCTTGTTTAATTTTCCATGCTACTTAATGTTCTATTAAAAGTCATCTTCTTAAATGCTTACTGAAGCAAGCCAGAACATAGAAAACTGCTAATGTAATTAGCAATAAAAATAATTCCAAAAAACAATTACTTCATTGATACGGAAAGGAGTGTAAATTTCATGGAGCCAGTTTGTTTACAGGTCCAAAGCAGCTATGTTAATGTAATGGACTTGTATGACTAGAGACAGGGTTCTTGCTTCTCCAGGGGCTGGATGGGGAGAGGCAGGTTCAGCTTGTTTGAGAGATTATGGCTATTTTTTATTGCTCCTCTCCTCCCCTCCCCTCCCCTCTCCTCTCCTCCTCTCTTTCCCTCTTTCCCTCTTCCCTTCTCTCTTCTTTTCTTTCTGTTGTTAAGCACACATGACATTCGCAGGGTCCAAGATATTTTTCCTTACGAAGTCTAGAGCAGTGAAATATAAGTAATGTGTTATAACCTTGAAATTACCTCATCCTCCCCACCACATAATTGCAGACTTTATACCAGCAGTGTCCCCAGAAGATAATTCCTCTCCCCAAGAAACAATTCCTTCTTGTCAGCACTGCAAGCAGCACTTTTCAGCTGTGGCAGCATCCTGTAACTAAGCAACAAACAGCATCCTCAAACAAGAAATCAAAGTGTAGAGGAGAAAAGCCCTGCTGTGCATGTTATAGTGCAATCCAGTGAAAATTTCTGCAGCATGGGTATTTCTTCATAGTAAAAGGAACTACAGTTTGCTGTGTCTTGAAAACAATGCCATCCTTGGAAACATAAGGGAGTTTGCTGCCTTTTTTTACACCAACCAACAATAGAGCTTTGTCCTGACTAGTCCCAAACACCACCAGAGCAGCCATCCGGGCTGAGAACATTGCTCTGGCTCTCATCTTCTACGTATAGCAGAGGAAAACATTAAGACTTGAGTAGAAATGCTTTATGTGCTGAGGATTGGCCCCACTTTGGAAAAGCCAAAGAGGGCAAAGAGAGGCCGTGAGAGCACCAGGAGCCAGGGCAGTGCTATGGCACAGAGTGTGGAAATGTTCTGGAACCGTAGGTCTCAAATACTGAAATCTTCTATGTAAGAAAAAAATTACTATTGTGCTTGTAGCCATGAATCTTGGAGGGAAGGTGGTTGTTTTATTTTTTCTGTTTCTGTTTTTTAACCCTTGCGCTTAAAATAAACTCTTTGAACTCTTTGGCTAAAGGCAAGTGACAGTGCCAATCTCTGCAGCTGTGTCCTGAGCTTCCCCTTCCACTTGTTTCTTTCTCCTGTTCCCATTTTCTTCACCCTCTCCCACAAACACTGAATGGAGCGAAGCACATTTTCTTTTTAATAGGCAAGTGACTTTTAGCTGGTCCTTGAATTATGGCCTAACATGTATTTCATTATAAAAGTCGTAATAGCCTTTTCATTTATTCCTTGTTCAGTTTTTAACACTTTTATTAATGAGAAAACAAAGTTCATGGTTCTAATTGAGTAACAGCACCTAATGGGCAGAAGCACTTGAATAACCAGCCGGATTGATAGCTCAGCAAGGCTGCTGTAACAAGGAAATAATACACGTATAATGAGACATTTCTGTATCTCAAATCAGGCTTGTTTGACTTATTCTCAGGAAGATATTCAAGATGATACTTGTATGAGCTTGGTGCAAGGCTGTGTAAGGGAGCAATTAAAGCCGAGCAGTCTTCTTTGGAGTTATATTTAGAAATTCACTAGGAGTGTATTATTGACTGCAGTTAATAAACAAAATGACCAATAAGTCACTGGCATTTAATGAAGATCCTGTGGTTCAACAAATGGACTTTGTCAGCCAGGCATTGTGTTCCTGAGTCTGAGAACACAAATCTCTCCTTACAAACCTGTTTGAGATGGAGTTCAGTCAGCAGAGTACATCAAATACCAATTCTCAACCAGAAAATTAATTGATGCAAAATGTCATTTGAAAAATTGAGGGTGCAAGGGGTGAATGCAGCCCAGTTTTACTACTCCCTGCAGCAGCTTTTTTGCAGAGAAGAGAAGGGACTGAGAAGATGTAATGCAAGAGAAAAGGGGCAGTTTACCTGCTTGTCCTACACCTGCATGACAGTTGTCTTCTTGAACTTATAGGCAGCAGATTCCCACTGATTATGATAATGTGTGGATGTATTGAAAAACCTAGGCTCATTGCAAAGTGAGGCTGGCCTTTAGGAATGGAGGGAAATCTCATCTTTAATTTTTTTTACCTGAGAGCGAGCAGGCCCTTTCCATTCCCTTAGTGACCAGCCTGGCCTCTCCCTGCCCCTCCAGCTTCCCATAGAATGTTGTCTCTGCCATACTGTCTTTGAAAGAAGCAAAAAAGCTTTTTGTTGCCTTAAGTTATGAGTGGACAGGACTTTTGCCCCTTGGGGTTCAGACTGCCAGGCATCAGCCTACTCACCAGTGGAGATGTGCTGATGTGTGTCAGTTGGTCAATTATCTCCTGCATAGGAAACTCTTCAGAAACAGGTCATTTCACCTTTTTCATCCTGACTGAAAGATTTCCCCAGCCCTTAGAAGCTGTCCTTCATGACATTCCCTGGTTCTTACTAGAGAAACTAGCTCATCCTTCAGTTGCCAAGATGCTAAAGTGCCTCTTACAGCAAAGCTCTGAAAATCATACCTAAATCCCTTGCGTGGTCAGATCTTTTGGAAGACTGTGGAGGATGGCACAGAGGATGGCCGTGCCCTCAGTCTGGTGAGCTCATTCTGCAAACCACGTTCTTCATGGCTTGGGATAAATAACTCTGCCTGCGACTCAGACTTTTCCATTGCACTCCCATGATATTTTCCTCTGATTTTGGTGCTGGCACTTTGCAGTTTTATAGTCACTAATTGCTTGGAGTTAAAAAGCAGAATGTACACGAAGAAAATCACAGTATATAGATACAAAAAACAAAAATGTGGATTATTACACTTGTGCAAAGGAATATTTGCTTATTTACATTTTCTGTGTAACCTATAGCTTGAGTGAGGCTTCTTTTCCTGTTCATGCATGTCCAAGCTCTTTGATTCCTATTGCAGTGATTACATTGTTGTGCCTCCTGGAAGCTTGCTCCTTTTAGTTGTTCCCTGCAGCTTAGCAATCTGAATCCATCTGTATAATGTGGTGCTACCTCAGGCATGCAATCCTTTCCCTTTTTTCCTCACCTGTTTTCAATTCATAATTTATTACTTTTTAAGCTTTTGTGCTGACTGCTCCTTTGGGCTGGTCTGAAAGTGGCTTTGCGTTTAGATTTGTGCTGGACATGATGTATATGAGGGAGTTCGGACAGAATGCTATGAATAGAAGTTTGTGTGCCATGTGGATAGGAAGGCTCATGGTGTTTACAGGGTTGGGCTTTTCCTTGTGGAAACTCTTCAGTCCTCTTGGGAGGAAGGATTAATGATGATAAAAAGAGGGTGACTGTACCTCGAATACTGCATTCAGTTTTGTGTAGCTCACTACAAGCAAGACATGTCCAGAGAGAGGCAATGAAGCCGGTAAGGGGTGTGGAATACAAGTCGTATGAGGAATGGCTGAGGAAACTGGCATTGTTCATTCTGCAGAAGAGGAGGCTCGGGGAAGAGCTTATTGCTCTCTACAACTGCCTGAAAGGAAGATGCAGTGAGGTGGGGATTGGCCTCTACTCTTGGGTAACAGCAATAGAATGAGAAGGAATGGCATCAAGTTGCACCAAGGGAAGTTCAGGTTGGATATTAGATAGAATTTATTCTCTGAAAGTGTGGTGATGCATTGGCACTGGCTGCCCAGAGAGGTGGTGGAGTCACTGTCCCTGGAGGTGTTCAGGAAGCATGGGTGAAGATGTGGCACTGTGGGATGCAGTTTAGTGAGTATAGCAGTGATGGATTAATGGTTCGATATGATGATCTTAGAGGTCTTTTCCAGCCTTAACGATTCTATGATCTTGCAGCAACCAAGCACTAATGTCAGAATTGCATTGTGCTCACCTTATAGATGCTGGAAGCAGTATAAGAAAGAGTGCTTCTCACACTGGCCTCCTGCCAGAGCAGTGGTGCCAGGTGAGTTCATTGTGCAATAAATCACAGCTGCTTCTTCAGAGACACCATTTCCCTTCTTACCTCTACCTTTCTTCTCTGGATTGTATCCTGCAAATCTCTGCGATGGGTCCAACTACAAAGACTTAGTAGCACAAACACTTCCACCATGAAAAATATTCCATTTACTGGGACAGGACTTTGAGCTCTGGGGAAAGAACTGCCAAGCAGTTACTCATATTGGTTTACAAAAAGCAGTGTTAAATATGAAGCAGTTCAGATTTTTACTGCTCAGCTGTAATATCCACTTGATGCTATTTGTCCTTTGGAGTTGGATAGAAATCGACTCACTCCCTGGTCTGCAGCCATTCTTTTGTGTTGGCAGCAGCTCTAATTATGCACCAATTAACCTTAATTAAACCAATTCCTGTGTAACTGCACATGCAGACAATGCACTGAACAAACAGCCTGACAAATATTGTCACTTCAAAGGCATAAAAACATGTCAAATCCTTAATTGGAAAGTCAGATTCTAAATTGCTGTGGATTTGTAGCTCTTTGTTCTTAAAATGGTAGAGCAGGAGTAGCAGCCAAACACCCCTAATGCTCCCAAAACCTTGCTTGGAGTTAATTATCTCAGGCTTCTGAGGCCAAAATAGATTATTCCTATAGGAAAAGGGGGTAATGGAGCATCCTTAATTGGAGCAGCAGGTGGGCTGGTCCTTAGGGCATCAGGAGCACAACCCCAGGTGGAGAACCTCTATTCCCCCATCCCAGAGTCTGGTGGCCGAGGCTGCCATAGTGGAGCTCCCTGCTGGCCTCTGCCCAGCTGGCCTCTGCCCAGCTCTTTGTCCTGCACCAGGTCCCAGAGGCTAGGATTGACCTGCATGTCATGAGATGGAGCTGGAATTTTGTTGGAAACAGGATGCATTTTGCACCCTGTAAGCAATAGTGCAGCCAATAGATGGTGCTCATACATGCATTTACTCAGGGTTTGTTCCTAAAATACCACATAGGCTTTGTTATTTTTTTTTATGCTACATATATATATATATATTTGAGGTAGCTGGTGCAAACAGCCCAGAATTTACCTTAATTTTCCTGCAAAGAACCAGCTTCTGGGACAGCTGGATGGAGTCCTTGCCAAATGGGTCAAAAGTCTGCAAGTTGCTGCCATTTTTCAAAGCTTTATGTAATGGAGATAAGTTAGACTGAGAATAAGTTCAGTCTTGGCATCACTTATTTTTCCTCCAGTGGAAAAAAAAAAGCAGACTGCAGGACCCCAAGTTTGGTTTGCAGCAGAGCAGCAAGGAAAGAAAAAAAACATAACTAGCGCTGAATCAGAATGTTGTCTTCCCTGCTGTTCATAAAATGTGTTTAGCTGAGAAAAAAAAAAGGTAGAAGCCCTTCAAATCCTTTAATATGTATTGACTTTGTGGTGGTTCAGTTTTATGCTACTAAATGCTTTTGTTTCTGTAGTTAATCAAGCAGGCTCCAAGCGTAGCTCTTTGTGGTAAAATATTCTGCCTGCAATTAAAAGCAAAGCTAATTTAACATGTAAATCATGCCCATATAAATTATTTACCAACACAGGCACTCAGGCACAGGTGCTGGCTATGGTGGGACACAGCTCCTTGGTGGGCAGCCCAGGGATGGATGGTGGCAGATGCTGCAGCACCAGTTGGGTCTGGGGACGCATTAACAAGCCACCAGGCAGCACCATTTGCAAAGGATGAGACCTCATCCACCACCCAGTAAAACAGGGGAAATGCTTCTCTAGACTGCAATGGAGTTGGAGATCGGGTCCAGTAAATTTAAATACAAAATAAAAATTGCATACCCAGCTTGAAAATATGGGGCCTTGGGAGCACACTGTGCATCTTCCCACTCCTGCCTATTTGAAAGCAGAAGCCAGCAGGTGTGATCTGGGAGCAGGGAACATTTCTCCCAACATAGCAAGCTGAGCTTTGCTGGATCAGGCCCAGGAAACACTTGCTTACAGGAAATCCTGAGCACTACGTCTGCTGTTCTAAAAATCGAATTTTGTCTGTTGACTGCCCTCAGTGATGTATTTCTCACTGATGAACTGAGTACCAATGCACTGTCTAGTGGCCACGCACGGAGTAGCAGTGTAGTTTCCAGTAGCTCTGGGCAAATTCACTTACATTAAAATCACATAGGTCCAGAAGCTAGGTCACAAATCTCCACCTGCTCAAGCTCCAAAGCACAAGGAAAAGGCTCCCCTGTAGTTCCTTGCAAACAGAGACCCTGATGGGTGAGGATCTGGTTCTGCAATGTTGAGTTCTAAGCATCCGTGTAGGATTCAAATTGAGTCAACATAATTGCAAATAAAGTCACCAGGTAAGGAAGCCCCCCTGGGCTGCTTCCCCTCCCACAGCAGTCTCAGCATTCTCATTACTGCAGGCATTCTACTGGTTGCATCTTCTGCTGTGGGCATTAAGGCAGCAGCAAGCCCATGGTAACAAGTGTGAAGAGCCACTTCTGGCTCCCCCAGAGCTACACACTGGTCATAGGTGGGGTGATGATCCCCTGGCTGTACTGAGACCTGACGTTTTTGGCTTCATTCTTCTGTTCTGGAACAGAATTTTTGGGTCACCTTGAGCAAGTTGCTTAATCTTGCTGTGTTTCCCTTTCCCAAACAAGAGATAGAAATAGCAACACTGCCTTCCTTCCAGTGGAGCAAGTGCATTAAAGATTGCAAGGTGATGGGAGCCCTGGCAGTTGCCTCTGGAAGGGATTCATTTGAATACATTTATTGGGCATTACTCACTCAGCCCCAAGTTTTAATCTTCTCCTCTCTCCTTGAGCTCTCTCGCTAGCTTAATCCCTGCCTCGATTGAGTGATTTCTCCAATTTCTCCTGTAGCAAATTGTGAGGCTTACATTAGCCTCCATCTCTCGTATGAATCTATCACAGGAGAGTTGCTAACGCTCCCTTCACAGTAAGGATCGGTGGTTTATTTGGGAGCTTCTGCAAATTCTGTGTTTAATTTTTGCTCTGTTTTTTTTGGTCTGGTGACTCACATTTCCCAGCCTTTTCCAGACCTGCTGAACCATCTCATGGTGGAACATTTTGGGGGGCATGCAGCGAGCAGCAGGAATGAGAGCCCCCACCTTGCAGATGATAGCCAAAGCTCTGCTTTTCACATTACTAGGCTTTCAGCAAGGATGAGTGCTCAGGATCTTGGTTTTGGCTGTTGTTTACCAGTGGTGGGACTGAGACAGAGGTGTTGCTTCCCATCTGTTTTTCCAAAAGACAATTTTTTTACAAGCCCTCTCTGTTCTCTTTCCACTTGTAGCAGAGCCGCAGAAGTTGTTTTTCTCCATGGGAGGTGCTGTTTGGGGATATCTTTGCTTTGTTATCTTGACTATTTTTCCAGCTGGATTATTTGTTGCTCTATTAGCTAACAAGTCCTGCCTCACATTGACAGGAATGTGCAGAAGGCATATAATTCCCAATTTATTAGCTTGGCTCACATGATACATCAAGAACTGATTGTAATGCCTAGTGGCATTAGCAGCACTTTCTTATCATAATGACAGTATTTCCTATCAGAAATACTATTTGTACTATTTTTGCAGCAGTTGTGTTATACCACAAATAATTATAGATTTAATTTGTATCATTACATACGACACAACTGTGCCCACTGGATGGTATCGTGCTTCATTAATGCCTGAGGCAGAACCGTGTCGTGTAAATACCCTCCTCGGCACTTTTTGTTTGAAATCATATTCTACTAATTATTAAAATGTAGATCAAAAATGACATATCCAACCTATAAAGAATACAGAAAGAAAAACTTTTCCCATATTAATAGAGAGAACATCAATTAAAATTCACTGCTGTGAAAATCATTACTCTATAAATTTAAAGAGATGCTGTTGAGTTTGTTAAATCATGGAAATGACAGACCTTGATTTCTTTCACTTCTATATAATTCTGTGTGTCCTTGCCCTGATAAAATGCTTAAGTGAGTTTCAGAAAGGAGTAAAAATTCAGTGATTTTGCAGCCCCACATGACAGCTACCTATCCTAGCAAGGACAGTGTTGTCATGGCCTGGAGAAGCCAGTACCTGCCCAGTTGTTGGTGTCACCTGGTCATGGATAAGGCTGAAGAGAAGGGACAGCCTGTGTTAGAGTAACTTGGCTGATGGCCCTGCCAAGAGCTTCCTGGAAAGCCCACTCCAGCTTGGGGTCTGTGGGGATTCCATAAGCACCAGCTACCACACAGCAGTGGATGAAGTTCCCTCTTGGGGATCCTCTAGCTGAGTGTGGGTCCTCACAAAGCCTGTTTAGTAAAGGAGCTATCTAGACTAGCACCATAGGAACAGATAGCAACAAATAGGGTTATTTTATCTTCTGAGCAAATTTATTTCACTTTTGAAGGATTTTTTATTTCAGTAATAGAGCATAGTCCTTGTAACTTCATCTGAGCTACTGAGACACTCCAGAGGAACCTGCCCAACTCTCCTTGAAACAACAAAAAAGCACCTTGACTTAGACAGACAAATCATAGAATCATAGAATCATTAAGGATATAAAAGACTTCTAAAAAGACCATTGTCTACCTGCCACCAATTCTGTCCAGCAAACCATGTCATTAAGTACTACATCAACCTCTTTCTTGAGCATCTCCAGGGATGGTGACTCCACCACCTCCCTGGGCAGCCTATGCCAATGCCTCATCAGTCTTCTAGAGAATAAATTCTTCCTATTATCCAACCTGAATCTTCCCCGATGCAACTTGAGGCCATTTCCCTCTCATCCTATTGCTGTTACTCAAGAGAAGGAGCTGACTCCCATCTCATTGCATCCTTCTTTCAGGCTGTACAGAGTGATAAGGTTTCCCCTGATTTTTCTCTTCTCCAGACTGAACAATCCCAGTTTCCTCAGCCACTCCTCATATGACTTGTGTTCCAGACCCCTTACTAGATTTGTGCTTCTCTGGACGGGCTCAGGACCTCAATGTCATTTGAGTGAGGAGCCCAAAACTGAACACAGTACTTGAGGTCCTCACCAGTGCTGAGTACAGAGGGACAATTGCCTCCTTGCTCCTGACCATTTCTGATTGAAGATTGGATGCCACTGGCTTTCTTGACCACCTGGGCACACTGCTGATTGCTGTTCAGCTGAGTACTGACCCTCAGAACCTTTTTCCCCATGCAGCTTTCCAGCCACTCCGCCCCAAGCCTGTATCATTGCCTGGGGTTGTTGTGGCCAAAGTGCAGGACCCAGCACTTGGTCTTGTTGAACATCGTCCCATTGAAATATCTTGTTTAAACATATCTGGTTTAAACATTCTGAAGGTTATTTGTGACATATCAAATGTCACATACCACAACACTGGGATTAAAATACATATCAAATGTGTTTTAATCCCAGTAATTCTGGTAAATAGTATCTAATTTCAGAGCATCTTTGTCTGTTGAAGAGTGATTCATGTTCTGAAAGTTGGGAATGCAAACAAGATGGTGAAGATCAAGCTGGAAGACACGCAGGTGGGCTCCAAGCAGAAGCAGAGATGCTGTGTCTCAAGTCTCCCTATGACGTTGCTCATAGAGATGCTGTATTTGATCATTTCTGCCTTACCTGAGGAAAGAAGAGCTTGCAAAAATGTTATAATATCGCTAATAATAATTTCTCTTTCCTCATGAAAGCAAATCTCTGAGGCATCAAATTTCAGTGAACTTCTGTAAGCATTCAAGGGCACATGATATCATCTGTGCCATGCTGAGGAAACAAATATATTTCAAAGAGGTTATTTGCCAAATAAGGTACGAGTAGCTGCTAGAATGCAATGCTCACCCCAGCTCATGGTGTCAGTGACTGAATGTGGGTACCAAAATCTCACCCATGCTAAGGGCTGGAGGTCAAGGCCACTTGTGTGGTCACCATATCTGGAAAGTTTGAGGCAATTCAGAGGGAAATGGGATGTGTTTAATTAAACTGAATCAAATTATCTTTTTACCGTCCCCAGGAAACAGTGTTGTTTTCAGCTTTCAGTATGAAAGGAGGTGAACAGAGCAGAATGCAGATGGAAACTAACTGCTTGTATAAAATTAAAGCATACATGAATTATCTCTTTTGTAAGATGTACTGAGTACATTGAGACAACACATTATCCATCTCTGACTTAGGCAGGATTTAGTTTTAAAACGATAGAGATTTTAACATATTCCTCAAAGAACTCTCTGAAACTAATGGTAATTGAAAGCCAGCTGAAGTAGCTATTTTATCTGGCAAGCTTCCATGCAAAATTTAATGCTGATGCTGGCTCAGACAGATGGAGATTTGGAAGGGAAGAGCAAAGTGCCATAGGGTTTTATTGGATGAGCCTAGAAAGATTCTGCAAGATTCTGCAAGCTTCTATTGCAGGGTTTATGAACCTTAGGCTTGTTAACTTCAGTGCGGTTTTGTTCAGCATTTTAACCCTGCTTTATTTCCTGTGGTCCAGATGATACATTTAGGCATCTTCTGAAAATGTAGTGGGACACTTTTCAAACAGTGTGTGACTCTGCACAAGCAAGGGCAGAAACTTGCTGTTTTTACTTCAATATCTAAAAGTTTGTGAATATTGCTATATAAAGTACTTTTCTCTCCTTTGGTTAGATCATGCAAATTTAGTGAGGCTGTTGGTTCTGTAAGAATAAAAGTCTCCACAACTCATGAATATTTCATCATTTGTTTCTGCACTGGTCAGAAATGGCAATTTCTCCGGACTGTAGAATTTCATTAAAAAAGAATTGGACGCTCAGAGGATAAAAAAGACATTTCTGACAGGATTTTTCCGTGCCAGTGCTGGTATGTAGAGAAGTTGCCTGAAGGAGGTGAAATTGGGATAATCTATTGAGCACACATTTGGGCTGTGCCACTTAAGCAATTCTGCATCTGCAACGTATTTAACATTATAGTATTTTTGTCATTTACTTCTTGGGCTGTTTTATTGTTGGTGGTTTTGGTTTGGTTTGATGTTTTTTCAGAGAACAACTGAAAACACTGTGTCACCCCGATCACAGGCAAAGCATCACACAGAAGAGAGCCTTGGATGGTGCTCTCATTCATCTCAGACTTGACATACACAAACATCTCCCTCAGCAACTAAGCACTGCCCTGGAAAAGCTGTGAAGGAGAAAGGATCGGTGAAGGCACTATAGCTAAGTAAAGCTACAGTGCCTTCACAGATCATCATCAGGTGCAACAGCCCTGATTCTCCTCTTAGGACTCAGGACACAAAGGATGGTGAAGTCCTGGCACTGCTGCCCAGAGCTGTGGAGCCCCATCCCTGGTAGCGCTCCAGGCCAGGTTGGCTGGGCCCTGGGCAGCCTGAGCTAGCAGGGGGGCAGCCCTGCCCACAGTGGGGGTTGGAGCTGGGTGATCCTTGAGGTCCCTTCCAACCCAAGCCATACTATGATTCTATGACTTCCAGTGCCTTTTTCTGCAACGTCTGTGAATCTGTGTTGCACTCCGTGCGACCGGCCATCCTGTGAGAGAATCTGAAAATAATGTTCTTTGTAACCTCAGTTACCAGAGAACTAATAATCCTCACTACTTTGGGTGTGGGAAATGCCATTTCCCTTTGTTCTGATCTATTGCTAGCACTTGGCAAATACTTTTTTCTTCTGTAACAAAGAGTTCAGGTTTCCTCTTCTTTTTGTTTTGTTTTGTTTCGGGAGTACTGGTGAAAATCTGTGTCCGCAGTTCCCTCAACTCTGAAGCTTGCAGAAATGTTTCCAACAAGAGAAATGATGATACTTTTTAAAATAAAAATTTGTCCAAATTTCCAAGTGGAGCCCCTGGCAAGAGGGGGGAGAGAGATTCTGCCACAAGCAGAGGAAGCCTTTTTTCAGTGCTCAGATGCCAGCTCTCCATCCCTTCAGCACCCAGAGCTGCCTGTCTGCACTGGACTGAAAGTTATCTCATCAGCCTCGTGCTGCAGCCTCGCCACCTGACATGTTATGACAAGCTTTTAACTTTGAGCAGCAATGGCTGGAAACGTGTCACTGCTTTTGAAGCAGCAAAGCAAAGGCTGCCAAAACTAGTTCCTGCCGCAGTGGTGGCAGCCCCTTGGAGGCAGGCACCCATTCTAGCCGTGGTGCTCCAGGAGGAGACAAGCCAGGATGCTTCAGATGGCCTGCACAGATCTCATGCACATCATTTGCTACAAATCCCCATATCTGCGCACGTTTCTCAGAGCTGAATGCCAGCAGGGAAGTTATTTTCCTTTTTAGCTCTGTGGAGGCCTTCTGGTGATTGTGTTGTTTTGATTGAATATTCCTTGGATACAGTTCAATTTTCTACCAGCCTCAGTCCCAAAATGGGTCTTGGAGTCTTCTAATGAGGTCAAGAAGCTACAACAAAATTTAAACCAAGTGAGAAAAAGGAAACATTAGCAGCAGATCACCTGTGGATTTAAGGAGCTACAGCTGTCCTCTCTGGCAGGCTGCCCATTTCTGTCTGTGATCTGTCCTGCAAAGCAGATGGGGGATCACTCACCAGCAGATCCCTCCACTGTACTGATAAAAGGAGTTTTAGCTTACTGGTTTTGGGTTGGCACTGCAGAGCGATATTGAAATGATGACTTCCATCACACAGTGCATTTCCAAAACTTATTAATAAGCCTTAGAAAAAGGAATGGAGCTAGGATTCATTGTCCTTTGGATGAAGAGGAATGACATGTAAGTCTTCAAGTTTCCCTCATTTAATGGCCACAAATATTTTGTTCTGTTGTGCTACCTTCCATCAGAAAAATGTCTAGCTTTCCTGATGTAAGCCTCCTGTTTTCTGAGTAAAACAAAAGGAAATTATCCTCTCCATGGATGAGTGAGCAGACACACAAAGAGGGCAAAAGACCTTCTGCAGAGATGGAAAAAAGATCCCTCATTATAATCCTTTAACTTTGAGGGCAGATTAGCTAATGATGCTGTTTGCAAAAATGCCTGTGTTGCTGCTAAGAATGTACTGCGCTAATCTATTGCTTATTTTTATAAGTCCTTCTACCTAAAACAAGAATCAGCACGCTTTAGAAAATCTTTTTGTCTACCCATATACTTTGAAGTTAAAAAAAAAAAAAAGACAAAAGCAAAACTGCTGGATCTTTCTCTGAACCCCAGCATTCAGGGCAGGGCAGGATGGCCTTTGTTCTCATCAGTATGGTAGTGTTTAATAGAAAAGTTTAAAAAAATAGACATTTTGTAGTCATGTTTCCTGAAAGGAAACAATTGTGTTGGCTTTTTTTTTTGCATGTAGTTGGATTGTATGGAAGAAATGGATCTAAAAGTATTCTAAGAGTCAGTTTGTGTCTACATCCAAAAGAATGGGCTTTAAGATGTAGCTGCTGTAGTCAGTGCTATCCCTGCAGTGGCCTATCTAGGTTTATAGCAGCTGTGACCCAACCAAAGTCTGCTGGTTTCTGGTGGAAGCCCTTGATAGTTTTCAATGAAGTGCTCTACCTTTCCAAACATGCTGAATTCAAGAACCCACTGATGTTAGAGTGAGTGAAATGAGGGAAAAGAAACAGCAGTGGAGCTTTTGTGTGACTCTGATTCTCATTTCAGACTGAGAAAAGGATGCATTTTGTTGGGACCAAAACCTTCCCTCAAATTTCTACATCTGTGGGGCATGGTGGGATGAAGAGAGGCGAGGAGTGATTTTTGTTAACATTTTGCATTTAACATAACTCCCATGATAATCATGGGAGATGGTGCAAAGTGAGACTAAGAGTGTGGTGGCTCTTTGGTTTTGACAGAAAGTCTCTGATGTCTGCTAAAAAATCATAATTGGGGTTTTTAATTGGTCCAGGGAAACAAGTGCTAATCCTATTAGAGAGCAAAGTTTAAGCCTGGGTATCGGTCAGCATTAACCTGTTCCCCGGGTCTCCTAGTGCTGGCCTCTTAGAAGCAGTGTCCTGCTGTGTGTAAAGCACTGTATCATTAAGGCTCAGAGCTGAGCAAGGCCACAAGAGCTTTCCCCATGGTGCTGTCTAACCTGGCTCTGAGCCACAGGAAGTGACATGAAGCCAAACATAGAGCAGTTTGCTGAGCTTGTGGCTGCCATCCAACCATTAGGACCAGAAGGAAACAGCTTCACCACATCCTCACCATGGCCACGTGTTGGAATTTACTGCTAAAATTGAACCATATCGTGCATGTCATCACTTCTGTGTCAGCACAGAGACAGCCTGGAAGCCCAGCAAGGGCACAGCTGTCTCCTGGCTGAAGTGTTACCTGGATGCAAGTACATCAGAACCCTCTCTGTGGACCAGACAGGCCCAGGCAAAGCAGGCGTGGGGAGCAGCCATGTCTCATGTTTAATTTTCCTCCGATAGAATTGCCTATCAGCACACTATGGATGCCATCCTAAGGCCCAGTAGCCTGGACTGAAAGCAGTATATTTTCATCACACCAGTTATGGCTCTTGCTAGATGCATCCATGCCTTGCTCTGAGTATGTTCCTTATTAAAGTGGACTGGACCCACGGGGAAGGAGGAAATGCAATCCATTTCCTAACCCTCTTTCTACTTGAATTTCATCTGGAGAAAATACACCTGAAGCATGGCACGGTGACTAGGATTGACACCATGCTGGGTTTGGTGGATTAATAATATTTACCTTGGCAGTCTCCTTTTGAGGGACAGTGGGAAATGCAGGAAGCCAACGTGCCCTAAAGGATCTGACACACATGGAAACACAAAGCATGGATGTAAAGTCATTGTGAAGTTGCTGATGGACTCTTCTTATTTTAGAAGTGCTTCTCTCATTTTGGGATGTGAGCTCAAAAATCCATTCAAGCTAAACCAAAGGGATAAAGTACCTGTATAGACAGTGTAATGAAAACGAGCTCAAACAGAAAGGAAATCGTCCCAGTGCAGCATTATCCTCAGACAGACTCTGCAGTGTTGTGTGATAGACTTCTGCTGCCACCTACGCAAGAAACCATCAGGCAGGAAACAAGGGCATGAAAAACAGGTTTCTGCAGCAGTAAAGCAGAGCCGGCTTGGTGCTTGACGCAGGATGACGCAAACACAGGCTCTGAGGAGAACAGGTATGAGGCCTCTGAGTCACCATCCCTCCTGGCACTATCAGTCTTAGTTTAAACACAAAATAGTCATTTTCCAGATACAGTACTAAAACTCTGAGATACGGCCATGTCTCTTGTGGAGAGGATTCCAGCTGGTTTCACACTGCTGCTGCCTAAAGCACCCTCACCTGCCTCAGGGTGGATAATGTGGCTGCCCCCAGTGATGCCACTGATGAGTGTGGGGAGAGGAGATATTAATGCTCTCCCAGCAGCTCGGCTGTATGGTAGGTGGGAATGATTTCATGATGTATTGCTTCTCCTGCATGGCTTACTTGCAATAACCTCTAGAGAAACCTGGTACACTCCCCATACTTTCCAGATACCCTTCAAAACTGAGGTTGGGGAAAGACCTCTAAGATCACGTAGTCCAATTGTCCACCTACCACCCATACTGCTCACTAAAGCAAGTCCCTAAGTACCATTCCATTTCCTTAAGCACCTCCAGGGATGGCAAATCCACCACTTCCCTGGGCAACATGTTCCCTGGGCAACTCACCACTCTTTTTGAGAATAAATTCTTCCTAATATCCATCCTGAATCTTCCTTAGGGCAACTTAGGGCCATTCATCCTGAACAATGAAGCATAAGGAAAAGTTCTGTCCTAGCTGATAATATGAGAGAGCTCCCCAGCTCTTGCTACAAAGGCCAGTGGCTGTGTGGATCTGGCAGAGCATCATCCCTTTCCCTGAAGGAGAGCTCTCCAGCAGCCATTTGGGCTCAGAGATAAGGAGTATCTTGCTTGATTCATTACCACCTTCTTATGTGACTTTTTCAGCATGAAAAGGTGCAATGTGTGGGAGAGAAAAGGCTTTGAAGTAAAGTAATTGGCTGGGTTAGTGTTTGTTTCCCCTATTCTCATCTTCCAGTACATTGCTCTTACCTGTAGAACTATAAAATAAATGTTTATTACCAGCTCTAGCCCCTTTGTTCCCCTTGGCACCTCCTCCTATGTAACAGGTCTCTTGGTAAACCAGCTCTGACCACTTTGGGCCAGCAGTAAGAGCATCCCAGGAGGGTGCTTGTGGAGAAAAGAGGAAAGGTGTGTATGGGGCACAAAGCACTCTTGCATCTCTCTGCTGCTACACCAGAAGAGATAGGAGTTTGTATGGATTAGCTGCCCTGGGAAGTGGTCAACTCCAGCTCTGCGTATAAAAGGCAGCAGACAAGCTGGAAGCTCTTCCAAATAGTTATCAGGATGAAGCTGCTACCCAGCAAAATGTCAGTTTCATCATTTAAAATGTGGAGAATTTGCATGAGGAAGTTCAGGCTACATGTTCGTGAGGCTTTGGGCTGAACTGAGTGACAAAAGCTCAGCAGGTGTCACAAGGTGGAGAATCTTGTGCTGGTTTGCACCTGCTGGGGATTTGACACATTGCAGTAGCAATGGAAAGGATGGAAATATTTTTTTACGCTTCTCCTGCCTCTACAGCTTTTGGAGACTTTAGCAAATGTACAGTAAACAGCTGCAAAGCAGTGTGCTCCTACCTGCCAGGAGCAGCAGCAAATTCCTGACAGTAGTGTTTTGTGAATGCCAAATAACCCTGAAATGAAAGAATCTGCAGCAGGTGCAGAGCACATAGCAAGGGCTGGGAGGCTGGGGGGTGAGCAAACAGGTATAGGAATAGTAACTTTTTAAGCCAGTTCAAATCATTCTCCCTCCAACTCATTCCTTAAAACTTGGCTTTCCTGATATTTTTGTCTGCTGCTAGTAAGAGTAATGGGATGGCAAGAGTAATGGGATGGCAAGAATGCTGAGTTTCTGAATGATCAAATTAATCTATTTTATCAAAATTAAAAATGAATCTTAACCAGGGAAAGCTAATTGGAATAACTCTGTGACTACACTGTTCTGTTGACAGAAAGTAGCTCACATCAAATGCTGTCTCCTATGGTCACTGCTAGGCATGTGGTGTGCTAAGCAGATTGAGCTACAGCACTCTCTCTGCAAGAGAGAGGCTTTAACAAAAGATTTTCATCATGAAATGAATTTTTCATCTCTGCTGAACATATCTGATGACAAGAGAAATGTAATCATCGGAGGCATCAGCTGTCTCTCTCCACTGGTAGCAGCATGAGTTGTGCCTCTTATTTGTGATGCTTTCTAACATGCTTTTCTTTTCGGAATGGAAAATGTACATAGCGAAGTGGCTTTTTGGCCACTAATTTTTATTTAAACTTGTAATGTCTATTTTCTTGGGATGGGAGAAAACTAATAGTGCAATCTCCTGCTCTCTTCAGTATAACAGAAGAGGCCATAAACCATCTTCCTCTGCTGGGTCAGGGAGATGAGCTGGCATCAGGTTGAAAAACAGGAAACTATCCAGAAAGAAGGCTGCCAGCCTGCTGATATCCTTCCTTGGCCAGTTGCTTTCCAGAAATCAATTACTGGGATGTCTCATGCATGTGCTTCAGTTAATGAGAGAATATAGAATCATTTGAGTTGGAAGGGACCTTTAAAGGCCATTTTGTTCAGCTCCCCTGCAGTGAACAGGGATACAGCTCGACCAGGTTACTCACAGTCCCAGCCAGCCTGACCTTGAATGTCTCCAGGCACAGGCCATCCACCACCTCTCTAGGAAACCTGTTCCAGTGCTTCACTACCATGATTGTAAAAAATATTTTCCTTGTATCCAGTCTAAATCTTTCCCAGTGTTTTCCTTCCCAGTGTTGTCATTTCAGACCCTTTTTCCTTTTTTTTGTCTCATTATTTGTATATTAATTTCTAGTCCAAGTGTCACAAGGAAGTGGATTTGGAGCTCTTGAGATGATATTTAATAAGGCAGGTTTTCTCCAGCCAGGTCACATTTTCCTTTGCTCAACCCTAAGATACCAGCCAGGACCCACCAAAAGAAATATATATATATATATATATATATATATATATATTGTCAGCTCCCCTAGATGTCTAACTTGAACAAACTATTTGGAAATAGTATATCTGGGGATGCACACTGGTCCTGTTTTTCAGCCCCAGACATCCTGCAGATTCTCTCAGTCAGTCTATCTGAACTAGCAAATGTTAAGTTATTCCAAAAAATCATTGTTTCTTAACAAGCAAAATATGTGGCATCTCAATGGAAATTTAATGAGAGGAGTCTGAAGATCAGAGCTGACAAAGCAATGACCTTTCCTCCATGGTCGGTCAAAGTAAGTCCATTCTGAAGTGCTGAGATTAATGAATATGTTGTTTCCAGCCAAGAAAAAATGGGCGTTATTTTACCAGGATGCAAATTTCATAGTGCTGAACTCTCTGCTCGAGAGGAGCCCTCAGCTGAGCCTGCATGAGGAACCATTGAATTATCTGCTATTCCTAACGCAAGCACACTTTAAGGTCATGGCTGGAGCAATCTATCCAAGACTGAGGTTGTTGGTCTGATATGACTTAGCAAATAACTCACTGAAGTAGAGTAGAGGCATTCTGTATTAATTTCAGTTTGTAGCATGAAGTAATCTACAGATATTTTAATCAAAAGAAAAAGGATTATACAGCTATACTAATAAAGAAGAGCTGTTATTACCAGGAATTCTGAGCTATCCGTGTCCTGAATACCAAAATATTCCCACTGTAACAGCCGTTGATCATAAAGTGCTGAAGCTTAGCCCTGCTAATGTAATTCCCTATCTGCAATTTCTGCCCTGTTATATTTTCAAGATTTTTTTGTCTGCTAAATTATCTGACTGAACGTGCTTTAGCCTAAAAAGCAAAAAGTCTCAGTAAAGTTCACTTGGTGCCCATACTTATTGCAATGTACTTCTGAGCTCAACTGGGAAAAGAGAGCATGGGATTTCTCTGGTGGCTTCAGAGCTTCTTTGCCAGCAGGTACCTTGCAAGGGGAATCAATGCCACACCACAAACAAGGGTTGTGTGTATGGAAACACTGAATGGCAAAAAGTAAAATAAAAATCCCAGCCTGCAACTCAAATGAGCGGAGATGAGGGCACAAAAAAACAAGAGGCAGTCCTGAAAAGGAATTGAGGTGTTGTGCCAAGGGTGGAGGGATGAGGTGGGGAAAAATATCAGAAAACAGTTTTCATGTACAGACTTAGTGGAAAGCTAGCATGGGGACAACACTGATGGAGTGGCCCAACAGCACAGAGACTGACCTCTGCCAGTGGGGCATCTGTGCCAGAAAAAAAGGGACCCCTTTGCCCTCTTGGAGTCAGGTAATGTTAGGAGTTTAGGATTAGACTTTATTTACTGCAAATTCCTCAGACCTTGTCAGAGATGGTGAGAGAGCAGACAGGAGAATCAGAGCACTGTGCTTTGGCCTATTCATCTTCCTGTACAAGTAATTATCTTCTCCATAAAACCTACTTGGCTTTAGGCTGGGGCCTAAAAAATCCCCAAACTTTCAAATTAATGAAATTACTAATGCATTCAAGCAATAAATTTTTGTATTAGGGCAAAGTGAGTCAAGACTGTGGTGCTGATTGATGGAGAGAGAAGACAGCAGGAGGTGATGCTCGGCCACAGGAACTGCTCCCATATTTCTGTGAGGTATCGTGTACATGTCCTGCACATGGCTTCATGTTCTGAATTCCTAAATAAGCACAAGGTTTGCAGTTCTGTGGAGATGATCTGTGGGAGCATGTCTGAGCTTTGCCACGTGCCCATTCTCTTTAACAGGTTTTAGTTCCGTGCATTAAGTCACTTCTGTTTTATGCATCTAAAAGGAAGTCATTTGGGTGCAGCAGGTCATTGCCAGCCACAGCAGTTTCTGTGGCAAGAGTGGATTTTTGAAGGGGTCTCTGCTCTTTTAAAGTGCTAATCCTTCCATCTGAGCTGATGTGAGTATCCTAACCACCTTTCTGTTGCACCCCATTACCCGCATACATAAATCTGGTCAGAAAAAGCCAGCTTTCAGCAGCTAGAAGCGATTCATTTTTGATGCAAGCAGAGTCCATGCAGGTTTGACATGCGGTTTCAGCAAGGTAACAGGAATTAAAGGGCACGGCTTAAACTGATGATGTACTTAGATAGCAGGATTCTTAATATTACAGTGTAAATAATCTCTTACCACTCCATTAAATGAGAGGCTTTCAGGGCATGCAGCTATTGTTAATGATCGCCTCCTAATCCTGACATTCATGGCTTGGTAATTCAAGGTCTCCTGGTGATTCTTGCAGAACACAGCTGTTTGCAAGTGGGTAGGAAAGCAGTGCTAGGCTGAAAAGCAAAATGAGGCCAATGTGTCCCCACAGTCGTTGCTTCAGGATGCTTCTTTGTCCCACTTGGAGACAGAAGCTCCTGCTCAGGGTGAGGAGGGAAAGCCTTTCTCAGTTTTAGCAAGAAAGCCTTCTGGCAACAGATAGAAATGGCTCTGTTATTGACACAAAGCCACATTCAGGTGATATTGACTTTTGCTAAGATGTTTAACTGCTACTGCGAAAGCTTAATTTCAGGCACTATCAGCAATCCCAACATGCTTTTTTCTTCTGCAAAGAAATTAAATAATTATGTAAAGACAAGTTAAATTCAGCAAATATTTGCACTGCTCTAATTCCTTGGGAGGTTCTGTGGCTGAAAGCAGTGTGGCAGTGGGAGAAAGCTGATAAATAGTATTCATTTAAGCTTGCAATTAAAGAAAAAAAATCTCTTCATCTGATACTCGGAATGTCTTCACACAGATGGTCAAAATTTACAGCACATCTTGTGGGTGCTCTTCACCATGCAGTGACAATTGCAGGGCCTTTACTTCTGAAAGAAGACAACTGTCCCCTCCTCACACTGACACAGACAGTGGGATCAAGTGCACCCTCAGCAAGTTTGTCTGCTGAATAACCACAGGTGTGGTTGGCTCTTTATCCTGGTCTGGTCTCAGGCTAGAGGGTCCCTTTGGTGACACACCTACAGTGACATACCTACAGCTTTGTGTGCCGCCAGTCTGCTTTGCCTTCCATGACTCAGGAAGTGCCACAGCTTGGTCTCAAAGGTGCATCCTTGCTGGGAGGAGCTAAAAGTAGTCTAAAATTAGTGGGATTTGGTCTGTGTGTCTGCAAATTCACCCGGCTTTGTTTTTTACAGTAACTCTGGGGACTTCAATCACATGTCATTAAGAGCAGTGGGGCAGCCAGCCCATGGATAGGCAGTGGCAAGTGCAGTGTGAATAATCATGTCCTGCATTGGACAGACCAGGTGAGAGCATCAGCAATGATTTTAAATCCATTGTGAGTGTTTTATGCATAGCTGCTTCTTGGTTTTTCTACCTTTGCTCACTCCAGATAAGCATCACTTTTTTCTGAATTAATAAAAAGTTTGTTTTAGAAAGCTGAGGCCAGAGGAGAAATTGCAAATGCTCTGCAAGAGACAGAAAGGGTGAGATGGAGCAACTATGAAATGTAAGAAATTACACACAACCTTTAGAGACCTAAATGCAGTGCTAAGTCAGTATTGCAATTATCCATTCTATTTTCAGCATTGCATGTTTGGATTTAATCACAAAACAAAAAAACCAATACAATAGGATGTCCTGTGTAAACAGGGCTGGGTCAGGGGCATATTTCCCGCTCTGCAAATGAGCAAAACATAGAAATGTGTTTATCACCTCTGAGCACTACCTTTTTGAAGGAGGAGCTGAACTGGAGTTCAGCCCTTGCTGGCAGGGAGCTCCTCCTGTGCATGTCCTCCCCTCCCCCCGCTCTGCTTTTTGGAGTGTTTCTTGTTCTTTTTTCTTATTTTTTTTTTTCCAAAATGACTTTTGAGCTCTTCTGTGCCAAATACTCAGAGCTGATGATTCTCAGAGTCTCTTCTCATTAGGTGCTGGGGCTGAGACAGGGTCAAGCCACGGCCTCAAGCTCCTCTGACAGATTGGATAACCTATTGCAGCAGACAGAGGCAAAAGTCATGCAAGAGCCATGGGCTTCTAAAAACCCCTTTGAAAAACTTCTTCCCCTCACCTTGCAAAATGGTGTTGGGTTTTCATTTAATATAGAAGGCAAAAGTATTTTCGTGTAATGAGAAATGCCCATATGATGACAATAACCAGGAAAAGCTAGATTTCACCCTGCTGAAATTCATGCCATGCTCAGGAGCTGCTTTTTTCATGTAAAAGTAAGAAGCAAAATTCTACAAGCTGCGCAGTTGCATCTGCTGCCTCAATGCCATGCTGCCACGTCTGGGCCCTGTGGTGAGTACTAAATAGGAACAAAGAGTGCTGAAAGAGCAAGGCAATGTGAGTAGTTAGGATCCTGGCCTGTTTTTGTGATTGTAGGGGAAGGCACTCTGGGGTTTAATTGGGCATAGCAGTGCTGCAGTAACACCAGTTTGGTCAGCTGTCCCTGCAGTGGGGAGCAGCATGCCTCAGTGCTGACTGAGGGAGCAGCAGCAGTGGCACCCCCTGAAAACTGCTCTTCATTCTCTTCCGTAAAAGCCACATCGATCAGCTCAAGCTTTTCTACTTTATTGTCACAGCTTAGTCTCTCATGTATGCAGCTCCAATTAATTTGATTACTAGATCTTCTGAGTTCCCAAACCTCTAAAATTTTCTTATACATTGTCAAATTTTTGCTACAGTAATAATTTTAAAACTCCAAATCGTCTATAACTGCTGAGGCTGAGATGTAGTTGGATTTTCCAGCACTGGGGAACTCTGTGTAGAAAACAAACTGCAAGAATTGCTTTCCTCCAACTATTCCTACAGAAATGCAAGATGAAAGGCAGGCACCTCTTCATGGTTTGGATGGAAGGATCAGGTTTTGAGTTATCACAGTGTGATACAGATGAAACTGTTTGATCTCCTTAGCTGTGAGCAGTGTGACAATGAGGCATTTCACTATATCAGAGGCTCATAAATTTTAGTTCCAGCACTTGAGGTGTTTTCTGAAATATGTTCAGGCATCAAAGTCAGCAAGTTTGGATATTAGGAAAAAAATTCTTCCCAGAAACAGTGATGAGGCACAGGAACAAGAAGAACATGAGCAAACAGCAATACTCAGGGATCAAGAGCCTTTTTTGACAAAGCTGCCTGCCAATGGGTGAGTTGTGCTGGCAGATGCCAAGCCCTGGGACACCCACAGAGATCCCAGACCTCATATTTGGGTAGCAAAGGTCAGGCTGAGGCTCATGACTTCTTGCTTGGGAGAACTGTTAGCTGCAGAGCTAGCGTAACTCAGAAAAGTATAGTATTGTAATCAATTGTGACTATAAGAAACACGGAGGAAAGTTTTGGTGTCTCAGTTGAAGTACTGCAGTGTGAGGCTCTCTGCCATTCAGAATCTTAGTTTCTATCCCGCTGTAGAAAAATGTCCTTCAGCAGGTCACCTTATAGAGCGTGAGCTGGGCTGAAAGACACAGCAAAGCCAAGAGCTGAGACTGAGCCAGGAGCAGGGGCAGTGGGTAACAGTCTAATTCATTCACTGAAGATGCTTTCCTATCTGGGAATGTAATGATTAAAAAATAATGCAATGTTCAGGAAAAATGGCATTAGCTGGTGGAGCACTTGAGTGAGCTATTGCTTATGTGTCACACAATATCAGTGTACAACAGATAAAGTCTCCCTTTCTTGGATATCCAAGGCTTTCCCATCTAGCAAACTGCTGCCACACCTTGCACAAAACATCCATCTCCCAGTCACTGCGCTGTCAGGGGACAGCCCACCCCCTGCTCACAGCATCATATTAGTCACAAACTTGCTGCATAGCTGCAAACAGTGCCAGAATTTAAAATCTGGCCATGCCAGCACCTAAAAACTGCAGCAGGTTACCTGTATGGAGCAGTGCTGAGACATTCTGTCTGCTGCTTTAATAACTGTGTTAGTCTTTTCAGAGAGCACGGCCTAAATACTCAGCACTGAAATTCTTGCAATGAAAACAACAGTGAGAAAACCTTCAATGGTTGTTCCTTTTGGTTCAAAAGCAAACAAACAAAATATACACAGGAACTCTCTAATGCTGTTATTCATTTAGGGAGGGAGGAGTGGCACAGAGCCTTTCAGCGAGCTCGAGAGATCCCTGTTGTGCATGTTGGGATGCAAGCCTTTAGGCCCTGACCCAAGTCTTGCTGCAGGATATGAGACGCACAGCTGTGCTATTGCTGCTCAAACTTGTTCTCCCCTGGAGTCTGGGAGCCACAGCCCAACCGTTGCTGGCTAGAGAGGGCCCTGCAGCCATGTGGGATCCTGGAGGACACATAAGAAAGTGAGGGAAACCCCTCTGTCCTCTCACTGGAGACAGCAGTTGAGGCTTTTTCTGATATCATTCCTTAACAAACCACTCTTGACACATGTTCTCTGTATGAAGTGATTGTGCCTCTTCACTCTGTCAGTGGCAGCAAGGAAATTCTGCCTCCACGTTATGGGAGCAATGGCGTGTGCCCATCTAGATGGCTTTCAGATGAGAAGTCCAGAAATGTTTCCCAGGTGTTTTAAAAACTCATCATCCTTTCAGTGCCAATTTTGAGAGCTATTGAAGGGAGAAACTGCTCCAAGCAGATTACCAAGGTGACAAGAAGTGCAGCTGTGGATTTATTCAACTAATCAGAAAACACTTCCTTGCTGCAGAGTGGGGAAACTGAACTGTGCTGCTGAACAGGTGGGATGCAATCCTCCACTGCCTGTCTGCATCACTACAAGCAGTGCTGTGCCCTGAGATTGCATTACTCTTGCATGCCTTGCACTGCTCTACTTGCCCCTGCTTCAGGGAGGGAAGGAGCAGAGCCTGCCAGAACTTCTATAACAAAAAGTGGTGCACTCTCTAGCTGATAATTTCCCTACTGCAGCTGATTTGTGTCCTGGGGCTCTTGTTTTCCATAAAATGCAGTATTGAGCTGCCTCTGAATCATTTTTATGTTGTGTGTTTGGTGCTGACTCTTTCAGGAAGCCAGCCCTCCTAAGAGTCATTAGTACAGGGTAGAGCCTCTCTGCCACCACAGTCTGCTGCAGTTAAGTCAGACAGAAACACTACTTATTTGCTTGGCATGAAACAAATTCCTTGTGACTGAGCAGCTGACGAATTCCGGGCTTTATCAAGATCAGAGTGAAGGCTTTAGGGGGATATAAGTATCTTCGAAGTTGCAGCGTAACATGTCTGCAAGAGAATCTGGTTCTCTTGCTATGTGTTATTTGAACATTCATCATCTCAATATGAAGGGCAACTTCCCCACCCCACTTTCCTTCCCTATCTCTCTTGAAATCTTGTAGCCCTCAGTTGTCATGCTCCAGTCTTCTTTGGGTGAAGATACATAGAAGGGATTAGTTTCTATAGGGGAGATGGAATGGAGGACAAGTTGAGCGGCATGGATAAGTCATGGCTCTGGACAGATGGACGGAAGTGCTCCTGCTCCCGTTCTTGTTGGTTCTGAAATGTTACAGGGGCTTAGTAAGGAGGGTGAAAAATGCCTGCAAATCATTCTTTTTCAGAATTCTCCTAAAACTTCATATGAGGAGACTTTTGGGTCTATCTCACTCTACTGTGGAGGTGGAACATGCTCTCACAAATCCTAAAATGAGTGTGCTATCAACTGAAGTTGGGAGGAGGGATGTAGTCGTGTTAATTTAGAGTTGTGATATTATTTAATTTCTGGACAGGAGAATAAGGTTAGTCTGTTCCCTAGGTGCAGGTATTGTGGAAACAATCCCTGTGCCGTAAGCTCAACATGTTTGAAACATAACCTGTGCCCCAGTGGGACATCTCTGCAGTAACGTGTCAGTTCTCAGAAGCAAAATATCTTATTCATCAACAACTAGGGGTGAATTTTCAAACATTTCTCTTAATTCCCTCCAAAATTGTTTTAATTATCTTGCAGATACTGTCCATTTCCTCAGACCAGTGTATATATGGATTTATAGGAATTTCTGGGTGAGGATTGTCCTTACGAACCTGCAGGGTCCTGATGTTTGAGCACCATTCCTATTACTGGCGGAGTGGTGATGTTTTGTGCTGGGATGTGATTTGTGCAGAGATCGGTGTCTAATTTCTGAATCTGTTTGGGCATAGAAGCTCTTTCCAGAGAAGGTCTAGTTGCTGAAGAGATCAGTGGGGTTTATATTCGGAGCAGTGCCTTGAGAACTGATAGGGATCAGCAGAGCTTTGCAGGAAAATCTGCGCACTACCCAATCGCGTTTGTATGCCTTTAGCAAAAGCTATCAAGTTAATGCTAATTTAAATTGTCACTTAGGCATCTGTAGGTATAATTACATAAAGCACTGTGCATTAAATTGATTCCAAATCCACGTTTGGATGTACAGCCTTCAGAAAGACTACATATGGTAGCCTATTTCCAACATACGTTGGCCACTGAAGATCCAAAATCATTATACACCCTCTTTTTTTTTTTGCTCGAAAAAGCAACAGTCTAAATTTACACCAGGTTAGTAATGCCTTGGTAACAGTTCAGCTCCTACAGTGTCCCATCAGTGTGTTTGGGAAGGGCTGCCCGCAGTACTTACATGAACCATTTTGCTGACAGATCCCAACTCTGCAGAGTACATGAGTTAATTGTGCTGGATACATGAAAGCTCACAAACGACTTCAAACAGAAGCTCCTTGAATCTTTGTGTTACATGCTGTAATTAATCACTGCTGCTGTGTAACACCTGGAGCCCAGCAGGACACCAAATGCAAAGCAGGTCAGCCAGAGCCAGCCTAAAACCTGTGTGGAAAGCACAGCCAGAGGGGAATTCTTACCTGTCTGTGCCTTGCTCCTGTATTTCCAGAGTTGTGTTCTTATTTTATCATTCAAAGTGCAATTTTAGAAGTACGACTTGAAAGAGAAACAATTTCTGTCACCCAAAGCTCCTGGAGAGGATCTGGTCTGAGCACGTCCTATGAGAGCAGTCCTCCCATCACTCAACAAGGAGGCAGCACAGTCATGTTGTACAGGGGGATTCACATGAGGTGCTCAGCTGCTGCTGAGGCAATTTGCAAAAGGGAGATAGTAGTTGTCCTTGACAACTCTGCAAATTTGTCCTTGAAAAAAATGCTAATTCCTAGTTTTGGCTCTCATTGCAACTTCAGCAGCACTCAGTAGATTTTTTGTTTTCCATTGAAAAGCCTTTGCAGGAGGTCATCTCCCCTTGTTTCCAAACATCCCAGACACCCTGCAGTTCCCCAGCAGATTCTGTGGCTGATTGCAGAGTGTCAGGGATATCCCAGGGCAAACAGGAAGGGATAGAGCCTGCAGAGGATCCCTAAACATGAGTGATGGATGCACAGAGCCCACCAAATGGGAGACATGTCAGATCCACTGCCTGTCACTTTTCACTTGTCATTCTTCAGTATCTCCTTTGGATATGTGTTGCTGTCCTTAAGGCCCCTTAAGGCTTTAAAATTTGCCTGACATTGCTTGCCAAAGCCCTGCTTCTGAGACGTCTCCTCTTTTAATTTCCTCACTGTCCTCTGGATTTATTATATTTTCAGATCCCTCCTTTGACATTTGACACTGTATCACTGTAAGTTCTCCTCCCATGTTGCAGCTCCTCAGAAAACTCCAAGGGGATGGCTTCTGCCAGGGGTGAAGATGCTCTGGGTTTGTGGGTGAGACATCAGGTATTGGTGGCTGTTAGAGAATGGCCCTTCAGAGATGTAGTTGGATGGCTCTGCCTCTCTTCCTCTCTTTTTGCAGCCCAGTCTTGTTTTACTTGGATATTTATTCTCACCTTTCCTCTGTTTTTTGGAGGTTCTTTTTAAAATTTGGGTATTTCATTATTTCACTTTGTTTATAACCAAAAAGGCAGCTAACACTTGCAGCTCAGCCCTGCATAGTGCAGGAGAAGCAGCAGCTGGTGCTGGAGGAGACCTCCTGAGAAGCTGGAAGGAGAGATGGCCTCCACAGCTGACTTTTGGCTGCTCTTTACACTGATGGGCTTTGGTACCAACAGTACCAACAACTCTTGGGTGACACCAAGCTGTGTGATGTGGTCAACACAACTGAGGGATGGGATGCCATCCAGAGACACCTCAACAGGTTTGAGCACTGGGCCCAGGTGTTCACCTGTTCTTGAGGTTCAACAAAGCCTAGTGGCCCTCTGCTCTGCTCTGGTGAGACCTCATCTATGGTACTGCATCCAGATATGGATATCCAGAGCTGGGGCTGTTCAGCCTGGAGAAGAGAAGGCTCCACGGAGACCTGAGAGCAACCTTTTAGTATCTAAAGAGGGTCTATAAGGAAGAAGGGGACAGACTGCTTAGCAGATTCTCTTGTGAAAGGACAAGGGGAAATGGTTTCAAACTAAAAGAAAGGAGATTTAGATTGGATATAAGGAAGTTTTTACAGTAAGGGTGGTGAGTCATTGGAACAGGTTGCCCGGAGAGGGGGGTGAAAGCCCTGTCTTTGGAGACATTCAAGGTCAGGCTGGACAGGACTCTGAGCAACAAGGTCTAGCTGTAGGTGTCCCTGTTCATTGCAGGAGGTTGGACTAGATGGCCTTTAAGTGTCTCTTTCAACTCAAAAGATTTCATAATTCTTACAGGGTTTCCTTATGAGACATCCCTTTCTGGCCAGTTTTTCTCTGCTAATGTTGCTCCATTGGCATGACAGCAGATGACATGATCCAGGTTTTCTTCACTGAATTGCCAGTCTGATGCTGTGGTGCTAAAGTCATCTGCACTTTGTCCATTCTCTGATACTACTGACGCAGAGCAACACATGGGTGCAATGTGTGGCAGGGAGAGGGTTTCGTCTGTTGGCGTGGTTTGATGTTTAATACATAAGGCAGAACCCCAAGCACTTGATCACTATGTCAGGGTAAGCCGCAGCGGAGCATGTTGACAGCAGCACAGTGGCTACATGACAGCCAGAATCAATGTGCTGCACGCAAGGGCTTAATACCTCCATCGGCAGTGCTGCCATGGAGCTGAGCCCAGCTTGTGCTGAATTTAATCCTTGATCTGAGGGAAGAACCAGTGCTCGCTCTGTGAGGGCTGGGGCACTCTGTGAGAATGCTCTTGGCGAGCATTCAAGGTGGCAGCCCCTCACTCTGTGTTAGCCCCCTGCTATGCAACCAGCTGATGAGGGATTTAGAAGAAAAATGCTTACAATATCTTTGTTGGCCTTGTTTAAATAAACCACACAAGAGGCTTGCCTGAAGGGGCTGCTGGTGATTTTTTTTTCAATAAAGAAAAGCAAAATGCTTTCACTTTATAATTGTGCTATCAAGACAGCTCCAAAGGAAAGATAAATATTGGATTGATAGTTAACTAGCTGTTGCTAAAGTCATATGTCCATGTATGTTTAATATCATAATGGCCTGATATGCCATTAGCAAACCATTCAGTAATTGTATATCAGCCACAGCATTAGGGGTTTGTTTGATCAGCTCACACCCCCAGCAGCAGAAAGGAGAAAAAGAGGTTAGGTTACGCTGTAGGCAGGACAGGGAAGTCAGGAATAAGGCAGCAAGCAATCAGCACCTGGTCTCTGTAGTGTAAAAGTGTGGGGAAAATGACTAAATAAAGAAATCATAGACTCATTAAAGTTGGAAAAGGCCTTTAAGATAATCATGTCTAACCATAATCCATCCCCACCGTGCCCACCAACCATGTCCCTCCGTGCCACTTCTACATGGCTCTTGAACACTTTCAGGGACGGTGACTCCACCACCTCCCTGCCCATTGTGTATGACTGCTGGCCTCCATGGGGAAACACACAAACCCAGTACAAGTAGGGAAAACAAAAGCAAAGAACTGGAATATCGATGCTGCTATATAGACCTAGAATGCTTAACTTTTCCCAACCTGAGTCTATAGGTAGAAATAGGCCAGTCCTGGTATATTTGCGCCAGCAGTTTTGCACAAAAGCTCCTAATAGTTCTGGCTGGATACAAGGTGTAACTTCATTGATTTACCATAGCCAATGCTATTTTGCAGAGCATACAGTTGCTTCAGCCCAGTTGTCTGCCATGCAGATTGCCATTGGCTGAATGGCATTGGCAAGCAGCAACACCAGCTACTAGAGCTCTAGGTTGCAGCAGGCAAAACGCTGTCTGCAACGATATGCGGGCACTGAGTCCTCCAGGAGGTCAGCTCTCCCTGTAACACTACAGATGTCCCTCGTGCTGTTCATCCTGCCTGCTAGCTTTTCATTTATCCAATTGCTGAGATGCTCCTCATGCACTTTTATAATATTCTGTTTGAATATGACTCATTTGCAGGCTTTTTTTTTTTTTTTTAATGCAAAACTTTGAGGTGTCTTTCCTTGTCTAACACTGCTGTTGGGAAAAAAACAAACAAACAACAAAGCCTAACGTGGACAGGGTAGGCATGTGGCTAATTTTGGAATTTCAATGGCTACAAACATAAGACCTTCTCTTCCAAATTTGGTAAAACGAGCTTGAAGCAATGAGTTTTGTCTGTTGTAAAATTTCTCCAACGATAACCTCATTAGGCAGTAAATTTCACTGCAGTTTTTTTTCTACAATGCTTTTGAAGGTGTAATATTTTTTCTGTTATTTCTACGTGCCCTTTGCAGTGTGACTAGTTATTTTAGAGATATTTTCTGATACAAAACAGAAGAGGTGCAGTTATTTTGCTTTTTCTTCTTTAATTTTCTTCAGTTCCTCTAAAGCAGTTGTGCTGATACTGAAGTTTTCTGTGCATGAAATAAACAGTGTGTGTGCATTTCTGTTACACCAGATTGCTCTAGTTGTTTTTGGCTCTGCTGCAGCATCTTTGCAGCTTTCTGTCTTAATTCTGTTAGTTTGAGCTTGCAAGTATAGAATCAGAGAATCACAGAATCCTTTGAGTCGGAAGGGCAATCTAGTCCAACCTCCTGCAATGAACAAGGACACCTACACACAGCTCTATCACATTACTCAGAGCCCCATCCAGCCTGGCCTTGAATGTCTGCTGGGATGGGGCATCTATCAAGTAATGCTGTCGTTTCAGAGGATCAGAAATCCTGGTTGCAGGAGTTTTCTGTTTTCCTCTGCATAGGCTTTGGAAGGTGTCCTACTCTGATTGAGGTACCCGCCTTGGTTGTTCCATGTTGTGTGGGGAAGGAGCATAAGTGAGATCCACGGAGGAGGAAGGATTTTCCATGGACAGGAACCTGGCTAGCTGACTCTCCATTCAGAGAGCTGGCTGAGGGGCCTTTTCTCATTCATGTTGTGTAGAAAGATGTGCATCTCACCACCTTACAGAGATATGTAACCAGCAAGTGGCTTAGCAGGCTAGCCCAAGGTCTTGCTTTAACACTGTCATCCTCCATATTGTTGACAAAAATAGCTAGTAAGGCCAGGAGTTCAACAAGCTAAAGTGTGGTGGTATATGCCTTCCTTTTTATTGTAATCTAAGGCTTTTAGCAAGATTGAATCATGGCAACCCTGGCCACAGGGATGGAGCACAAGGATCTTTAAGGTCCCTCCCAACCTCAGCCATTCCATGATCCTACCACGGGCAGAAGTGGCAATGTGAGAGCATCAGTTAGCTGAGCACCCAGGAAAACGAACTTAAAATCATGGCCATTATCACATTCCCTGTTGCAGAGTCCCTGTTTCCTGGAGAGTTCAGAAGTCTGGTTGTTGGACTGAAGGAGGGGTGTTGGCTGCAGGACGTTGCCTGCATTGGGCTGTGCTCTAGTTTGCACCTTCAGTCCGTTACCAGTCAAGGTTTGCCCTTGAATTTCCCAAAAGGCCACACTAGAGCACCCTGCCAGACGTGGTGATATTATTAGAAAGGCTTTTAACTAATTCTATTCAAGCTTTAAAAGAGCCATAAATTCCCATCTGCTTCAGAATCAGCCCCAGCCCATTGCTGGTGCCATAGTGGAATCACTGCCTTGATCCTTACTGCCTGCTTGGGAGTGGACCAGGGTGGGACTAAGCTCAGCATGGAGGAAGGAAAGGTCCTGCAAGCAGGGCAGCTGACCATGCTGAGATGACATGAGTGAGCAGCCACTTTGTGGCAGGTGAAAGCAGCCAGTGTCCCACATGATCCTATACACTCTGGCCCACACTCTGCTTCTTTTGTGTGCCGAAAAGGCAGTTCTAGCTCCTTATTCCTCTCTAAGCCGAAACAAATGGGAAAATATAGTGACTTGAAAGCATACTCATTTGTAGTAAAAGTTAAGGATCCTGTTAGTATGCAATAGTGGCATGCAGTGTGCAGCCTGAACATGTATTATTAATGTGACGTATACAGCTGTAGTTCTAGAAGATAACATCGGGTTGGGGTTGAGCTTATGGGCAAATCACACCGCTGGGATCATGTAGCCTGGAAGAAATGCACACTGGGGAATTTAAATTCAAACCTAAATTTGTTTGTAACACTTTAAAGAGAACCACAAAGATGTTAAGACATAGAAATGCAAAAATAAGTACCTAAGCCACCTTAGCTCTGTCCTGAAGCAGCACTGAATAGAAACATTGATTTGTGGCTAATCTTCTTTCATTATTTATTCTCCAATTGAATTGATTTAGTCATGGTTACTTGCCTAGTTTGTGTTGAAGGCAGAATAACAGTAGTTAGCTTCAATCCCAAAATAGGAGTGGAAGAGAAAAGGTTATTTTGAGCCACCAATATCTGAAAAAACCTTGCTTTCCAGATTGCCAAGCTTGCTTGCTGTTGCCTGCAGCCTCGATTCAGATGGAAGCAAAACTTGCTCTAGAAGGAAGGTGAAAAAGGTAAGCAACCTTGATAGCAGAAATGTGTGCTGGGTTATGAAGGCAGATACAAACACATAGACCCTCCCCAGGCTTCTTTGCTGCAGCTCCCAGGAAAGCAACCAGGGCCATGCCTGGGTGCTGCAGCGCCCATTCCTTAGAGGGTGACTGCTCTTCTTAATAGGAGGAGTCATTCCTGAGTTTATTCATCTTCACATCAAAATATTGCCCCTTGGATTCTCCCTCTATTTTAAGAAACTCTGTTGCACAGATAATTAGGAATTTTTCATTTTTTCTGTAATATACAGAAGACTCTGAGACATAAAAATATCATGGGTAATGGTGCAATAAATTCTCTTTTTCTTTTCCTTTTTTTTTTTTTTGGCATTTTTATAACAGCTAAAGGAGGGTTGGTTTAGGGAGCAGTTTTGTCTGGAGAGTATACAGTAGCTATCTACTTTGAGAAGACACATTCTACTGCATCATCCCACAGCCATTACATTTGTCTTTTTGCCCTCACCACATGTCAGGAAGGTCTGCCTGCCCTGCACTGCCTGAAGCTATTGCAGATGTGACCACCATAACCTGCCCCAGGCAGGCTGCCAGGCAGCTGCTGATGCTTTCCTGCAGACAAATCAGATCTGGGAATGTTAATCACAACAGAATTCTGTGAGGCTTAGGTAGCAGATGAGAGTCCTCACATGCTAGTGTGGTCCTAGAGCTGGGCAATCTGGGCTCAAGAGGCTATTTCTTTCAGTATTCATCACTTACAAGTCAAGATACTGAGTAAGCAGGAGAGTCTTTTGATAGCTGGCTGACCAGGGCAAGATGGGATATTTTCAGACAGCAGGCTGTATATAACACAAGGTAGGAATTCATGATCTGCTTGACACAGCATATTCAGTGGAGATCATATAAGGCTCCTTCACTGAAGCCTGTATTTGGATGCATTTTTCTTCTTTCCCACCACAAATACATCTATTTTCCCAAACCTCCATCTCTTAGTGAGTCTTCTCCCACACACAGTCTGTATTTGTGGCAAGGGAAGGCAACCCAAAGACACACACAGCAAATAATGTCTGCTTAACATGCAGATGAATGCCCAGTATCAAGCACATGGAGACTTCAGCGAGTGCCTATCAAGCAGCTTGGTCACTGGGCATTGCTGGTGCCTCCAGAGAATGACAGGAAAACAGAAATGGAGTGAGGGTCACCCATCCTCTGCTGCAAGGTCAGTACTTCCATCAAAACCCACCAATCTTCCAAAAGCCTCTGAGTTTCCCCATGAAATCTTTAGGCTTCTCAGTTTCAGTACCTCAATCTAAAATGATTTCTTCTGCTTTTAAGGGGTTGGACTGAATTTAGACCATCAGGTTTCCAGAACTGGTCCTGAAGCCCATAGACCCTTCTACACTCCATACGCACTTATGTTTCTAGATGTGCCACATCCTGAGGCACATACAGATGTCAGTCAGATACTGCTTTTACACAAGGACAGGATCCAGCTGAAGCAGGCCATGGCTAGATTGGCTGCTAAATTCTGTCCAGGAAGGTTGCTCTGATTTTTTTCCAGTACTCTGCTTACTGAAATCCCATCTTCTTTGTCCTCAACATTTTAATACTTATTAACACCATCCTTAATGTATTCTTTTGTGAATCACACCCTGAGGTGTCTAATTTTTTTGCTTTGATACCGGCTTCTGGATTCCACTCCAGGAACTGGATACTTAAAAATAAGCAATGCAATGATGAAATCACCAGTTGAGTACAACTTAATCTCTGCTGTGAAAATCATTTGTGCGCAAGGAAAAAAAACACTACCATGAGTGTGATTGTTGCAAAAGAGCTTGAGATGAGTTAGGAGAGCCAACCTGCATGCTAGCCTCTTCCAGCAACAGAAAGTATAAGCAAGAGCAGGAACAAGACAAACATTCGTGATGCTTCTCCCAGAATCTTTACAAGCCTGTTTCAGTCAAGGATTCCTACCTTTGAAGTGGTTTGCCTGTGTGTCAAGCTCCATGAGATTTCCAGGTTCTTGTGCAGCCCAAGTGCTGATCTTGAATTCTGCAAGCACTTGCATCCTAGCACTCTTGGGCAAGGAGGCCCCAGATTTTCTCCTTGTTATGCAAAGAACCATCTTTTTCTTGGGTATTTTTTTTCTATTTGACTCTTACTAGGGTCATTCAAAGGCATTTCATTTTTGTATTGGAAGAGAAAGTGAAGAATCAGCATCTCTTCACCTGCCCTGTGACACTCGTGGTTGTGCTCTTATTATTGTTGTTGATGAGGGCTGGGGAAATGCTTAGGCCTTGGTGCAGAAAAATGGGCTGCCATCACCTCTGACCCTATGTTGTTCTCCTTGAGGAGCTACAACCATGGAAACGATGAACAAGAACAGTTATAACACTTCAGCAGCTGCTGCTGACAGGACTAATAAACATGATTTTAAAATGCTTCCTGGGAAAAGCAAAAATGTGTTTCAAAGAGGGTGTGATGCACAAAATGTGGTTTCCCTGAAAATCCCCAGAACAAAGTCCGGGAATCAAACTCCTCAATGTAATTGAGAAATGGAAAAAAAAAAGTTACTAACAGTTTAAGTGTAAAATTTCAATACAGAATTAAGCAAGGAACTATTACAGTGTCTGCCTGCAACTGGTTATTAGAATAAAGAAGACATTCAAGAGCAAGGTGCAAAATTGATTTTTTTTCTTGTATAACTCCTGAGAAAATAACTGCATCCTTAATACAGTAAAATAAAGGGGTCTGCTGGTAGTTCACATCTTCCTAAAAGCTGCTGGAATTATAGGTTTATGAGAATTTCAACTTTCCATTATTTTGGTAAAGAAACACAAAACTCAGGTCTTGTAGGATGGAAAAAAAATGAAAATAGAAAGCAAACATATGCTTAAAAGGTTCAGGCGTGTCAGAACATCTAACAGACAACTCGATTGGCTGTTTCTATTTAAATTGCGTCGCCTTTGGAGGCTTGTTTTGGCACTATCAATTAGTTCCTCTGTGCTTTTCCACCTTCAGCAGAAGCAGTGGCAGCTTTAGCAATGTCTTTTTATAATCCTCAAACAGCCCACTTTCATTTCCCATCTATTTGTTGCCAGCACAAAGAGGCTTAATCACAAAATGATTGATAACTCTATTTAAACAGAACATTAGCCTAATGACGTATGAAACTGTAGCAGAGTTGTTAGCTTATGTACAAATGCATTCCTTGAAGAGCAACAGGAGTCGCCTTGTCTTGTGTCTGCATCGGTTCACTAATCTCTCTGCAAATTCCTCATGGGTATAAATCTGCTGCTGGTGAATGTGCATGAGCCATGTGACAGGCAGCTACTTGGTGCCCACAGCCAGCCCATGTCCTGGCCTGAGCAGTGCCCGAGAGGCTGGCACTCAGGGCACCCAGCTGGTAGGGGATGGCCAGATATCTGTGGTAGAGTCTAAGGAAAACCACATGGAGCCTAGAGCACCAACACAGCCCGTGTTTCCACATACAATGCATGGAGAATCAACAGAATCTTGATGTCATCTTTCACCCTTCCCAAAGCTCCACAGGCATCAAGTTATTGAATGAAGGACTTGCCTAGCAGAACAACGTAACGGCTGCAGTTGTAGGGGTATCTACAGGACGCATGCTTGGGTTCATGCAGATGTTTCTGCTTAGCTTGGCTTTTGCCATCTTCAGTGGGAAATGCTTTGTGAAAGGCCTCCAGTTGCAGTGGAGTCAATCTTCACACAAACCACGTGAAACTGCTGGTCCTTCACCACTGTCACATGCTTGGAGCATACCAGGCTTCTTAGTCAATGCATTTACAAAGATTATGCAGTCTCCATCACCATTTTAGAAACGCTTTTCACTGTGCTTTTA
Source organism: Lagopus muta (assembly GCF_023343835.1). NCBI lineage: Eukaryota > Metazoa > Chordata > Aves > Galliformes > Phasianidae > Lagopus > Lagopus muta. Next base: position 97,168,107 of record NC_064434.1, read on the forward strand.
TTTTTCTTCATTCCTTCTAATTAGTATCTGGCCAAGGTAAAGCTCCAGCCCCATTTCTAATGCCACCCATCCCTAGGTGATTTCATGTGTCATTACATGTTGCTCTTTCTACTCACTCTAAATGTCTCACTCATGGATGAAAGGGTCCTTCTTAGCAGCTGATTCCCATGCATTCTGACAGGTGGGCCAGACCTGCTCTGCACAGCATGTGTCCATCCCATCACCTGGTGACAAACGAGCTGTGATTGATGTTCCCTTTATATCTTGCAATAGCAGCCCTTAGTCCTGCTAGAGGTGTTCCATTGTGCTTAAGACCACTGGAAGAATGGACTGCAAGTCTTTTAGATAAAAGAAAGCTATTTATATCCTGAATACTGTACAGCAGTGACGGGAAGTGAATCATCAAAGATGTTTTGGTTACAAGAATAAGATTCAATTTCATGTTTTTCCTAATGATTGATGCAAATATTCTTCCCTGGAGACGCACGCCTGCAGTCATTCTGCACTGGCAGCTATGCAAGGCAGGGCTTTGTTCCTTTCAAATTTGCCACATTAAAGAAATTGATGAGTAACTTGATGGGAGACCTCTAGAGCAAATCTGGCATGAGAGAGAGGTGACATTTTCTGATTGTGTTACAGATTTTGCAATCCAAATTCATACTAAGACCACAGTCCGCATTGGCCAGGAAGGAAGAAAAGCCACAGCCACATGGAGCTGTCACTCAAGGTCCCCAAGGTGGCTCTGGTGTCAGTATGGCATTATTTCCTTCTGCTCAGCCTTCTGTCCTGCTCCTTCTGGCTTTTAGCACCTTCTCCCTTGTTCGCCATGTTGATTCTGCTGCTGGTGAATCCCTGGCTGAGCCTGGAGTAGAGCAGTGGCTTGGCCAGCAGTGGGTCCCCAAGGTGAACATCAGCCTCTTGGCACAGCGCTGGAGATCTGGGTGGGGTTTCTGCAATGTAAAGCCTCCCAGCACAGAGATCCCATTCGGAGTGTTCCCTCGGCCAGCTATATGCTGCCTACCCCCACTCCTACTCTCAGCCCAACAGGATTCTTCTTCTTGTGTTGCAGAAGCTGGGGAGGAGCTGAGAAGCTTCAGCTTGAAGCTGTGACTGCAGGCACAATTCCTATAGAGCAGATGCAAGCTGCCTGCATCCATTACTATTATTTATTATCCCTTTTGCAATAAACTGATCAAAGATCCCACTACTAGAAGAGAATAAAAATAGGCTCCTTTGACACACAGTACTTGTGGGGAAATATTGAGGAAGGCGTAAGAGATGTGTGAGATTGCTGGAGGAGCTTGTGCTTCCCCCACTGTCTGTAAATAGCCTCACACTGGGAGCTCAAGGGGGAGATCTCTAATTAAACAGGATGATTTATATTATATGAAAACATATGTCTGGAGGTGCTGATGCCTCATCTGGTATTTCCTGCCGTTGTCCTGGAACTCGGTCACCTCTAATCCTTAAAATATTTGAGGTACTCTGGACAGAAATAAGGAATGGATGGTAATTGTCAATTTCTGTGTGCTCCCAGGCAGGGCATACCTGTATCGCATATGTAGAGCAGGAAAGCTGCAGATTGACAGAGGAAAGAAATAGCAAAAGAGCTCCCAGAACATTGTGTAAAAACCTCAAGGTGCTGACCTCACACAGAAGTGTGTACAAGCAAAGAAAAACAGCAGCATCATGTTTTGTACATCACTAGGTATCCCACTCTAAGAGCATCAAGCAACATTTTTCTCGTGATTTTTCTCCACAAAAAGAAAGTCACATCTCTGGAGATTGCTTCCCTCATTGCTGAACCCCTTTCAAATTTTAATCTTCTTTCCTCACCGTATTATGGTCTGGTTTTATCAAAATTATTTCAGGGTGGGTAAAGACCACTGGTGTGGCTGTGTTAAATTTGTGACCTGCATGAGAAATCCTATTTTGCAGCATTAATACCCACATAATATTTAAAAAATAATAATAATTGCTTCCTTCTTCTCCCCTTGAGCTGCCTTTGTCTTTGCATTTTTTCTTGACTTTAATATCTTCTCTGCCTATAATCAAGTTCACTTTCAGACCCTGCTGATCAGCTGTTGCTGAAATGCTGTCTTCAGAAGCATCGAGTGGGGAAATGCTGATTTGTTTTGCTCTCAGGGGAAATAATGTAACTTGATGACAAGCTCACCAACAGCAAGTCTTAACACATATCAAGACAACTTGCATAAAATCACCTTGTTGTTAGGCTGCATACACATATTTAATTGCATTTAATTCTTGAAAGCTGATACAACTCATTTCAGCTGTATGAATAATGGGGGTTTTGGCTCATTGGAGGAAACTGCACAGCCTAGAGAAAAAAATTATCAGAAAACACTTGATTTCCTTGTTAGGTTATTTAACTCTCTTCACTATGTGGCCTTTTCAAAATCTTATATTTATTTTTTAAAATTTTCTGCTGTGCTTTTAGAGGATATTGAGAAATCTGCTGGAGAAGGGGCTGGCAGGACCCTGTCACTACATCATGAGGGCTGCCTGATGACCCAGCGTACTCAGAAGATGTGTATTTCTCACAGTGCTTTTCATAAAAGTGTTCAATTCTCAAACCCTGTGGACTCAGGATACTGAGGATGTCCAGAAGAGATTTCCTATGAGAGGTGGCACTGGCCACAAAAGTGCCTTTAAGAAGGGCTCACAAGAACCAAGCACTTTCCCACTGCTTTGGAGTTCTTTTATTCCCAAAGAGATTTTAAGAGATGTAGAAACTTGTTTGCCTGTGAATATTTTTCATTCAGTCCAAAATTTCGTGCTGGAAGAAAAAGCAGAAGCAAGGCAGACTTTGAGCCACGAGTTTGTAAGCAGTGCTGATTTCGTTGGCGAGGGCAGGAAACTGACCTGCAAAACTTAAAAAATAAAACTCTTTGCAGGATTAGGTGCTAGAAAAGAACAGGGCTTTGGCAAGGACTGTTACGCAGCTTACCAGCTTTCTGCTCTCTTATGCAAGGATTTCACAATATTACATGAAGACCTACATAATAATAGATGCCTTTCTGGATCTGTTTTACTTCTCTTTTTGCACTACTTTGTAGAGAGAGACTGAGTAGCAGTTTCCACTTCAGGACCCCTTCTTGCACATTCTGAATGTCATAAGGGCTGAACTCCTCCTATTTTACAGCACTTGAAGTTGAAATGCATACACCTTGATGCAATAAGCCCTGAAGCCTGCCCCAGCAGCAGGCTCTGCTGACAGGTATGCCCTCTCCCTGATGTCCCCAGGCTGCCTTGTGAGTGGCTGGGAGCTGCCAGGGAGCAAATGTGCAGAGGAGGGGAGAGGAGAGGAAGGAAGGGGAGGGGAAGAGAGGAGAGGATAGGACAGGACAGGGCATAGATAGAGGAACTGGGGGTTGCAGGACGGAGATGTGAGCTGTCAGCCAGGTTCAGGGACCTTGGAGCTTGCTACAAAATGAGAATAGCACATACATAAACTCAAGGTTTTAATTAACATATTCTTTCATTCATGCACAAAATTAAAAACCCATCCATCCTCAATCATCATTATCTTTCTTTTTTTAATTTAATTAGGAGTTTTTACTATACTAATTGTTACATTTGTCCAATTTCATCAAATCAAACTAATGACAGCCAGATGGTTGTGACTCTCAAGATGCCTTACTCAGGGCTAATCCATGCCCTCTGCCGTGCAGACGCAGGGAGCAGAGGGAGCCTGTGCTCTTGCTCTGGGCACCAAAACGACAGATTGAAAACATGTACTTGTTTGGCAGGAGGCAAAACTGCTGAGGATGGTTCTTCTCACACAAAGCTGGGACTATCTACCCCATTCATACACTGTTCTCAACAACGTGCAAAGAGGTAAATGGAGGAGAATAAACTAATGTCTCTGGAGAAGAAGCCAAGTGCATTTGACCTCTTCAGTCAGCGTGAAGGATGTGAAGATTCGTACATGCTCTCTCCCCATCATGCTGTAGAGATTTCTCCACCCTGCAGCTCCTGCTTCATCCATAACCTACACACATAAAATTATTAAGAGCAAGATTAGTATCCACTATTTTTGTTCCACAGTAACAGACTCAAGATGTTGTTCCTGGCAGCTCCTGATAATGCATGCATGTTACTAATTAGAGCAGTTTATTTAAGAAGCAGTGGGTCAAACCTGTTGTGCTCACTTCAACGATACTTGAAAATTATTACAGAGTACACCCATTGTAAGCTAGGATAATTAAGGCTGCTGGTATCAACACTCTGCCCTTCCTTATTGCCAGTTTAATTTCCTTCAACATTTTTACATCCTACTCCTCATTCTGCCCTGGGAGTTTGTAGTAAAATTCAATAACCATTTTCCTTTCTAATTCTCTATTAAAGCACCATCCTATTTCAGCATCACACAGAGCAGACGTAAGCCTCTTTGCAGCCTCGTCTGCTGCTGTAGCTTTCCTCTGCTTGAGGCACAATCCGCCCAGAAACCAGGGGAGCTTGTGCAACTCCTCTGACATGTCCTGCAAGCAGCTTTCAGGTCAGCGAGAGCCTCACCAAGGACTTTAAGGCAGGCTTGAACACCATGGATTTTGAAAGTGCTGACTGTTCAAGCACTGGAGTAGACATTTTGGAGTCAATCTCTTGGACTTACTAGTTTTGCCAGAAATTTTTTACTTACTTCACCCCTGTTAGACATAGCAGGTGTGTACTTCCAGAAGGCACTTGGCCAGCCCAATATGGTGCCCTTGCACAGATGCAGGAATCCTGGCTAGGGATCACTCATCACCCACCAGGACAGAGCACTGGGATGAGGATCCCACATACTGGTTATGGCTCTGCCCTCAGCTGCTTTGCTCTGAGAGCCATGCCCAGGACAAAACTCTACAGTGGACTGCTTTTTCACAAAAGGGCAAGTCATTGATTCAGATGGGTAAGGGCAATTTATTTCCTCATCTTAACAAGCACACCCCATTCCTGTTGAGCCCCAAACCCACCTGCCTGACACAGCCATGCATCATCACTACAGCCTTTAAACAGACAACCTCAGTTTTGCATCTTTCCATTTTTTGACAGGCAACTTTGTTAAGAAGAAAAACATGACCACAACTCATGGTTACAAAGGAAAAATATTACTGCCCTCCTGAGGCAGACAGGGAAGAGTTAAATAGCACCTGGGGCATGACTGCATGCCAAAGCTATAAAAGACTGCAGAAGGAGCATGAGCCTTTGGAAGAAAGACTTGGAAGTGGTTTCTGGTGTAGTTTATACAGCTGCACAACAGGAAAGGAGGTGTGACTGTGCTGCTACACGTAAGTGATTTTAGTGGGGAAAGGGCTGGGGTGTTATGTCAGTTGTAAATGTTACTTCTCGGGAATCAAAAACTCTTCCAGTTGCCTACAAAAGCCTCTCCTGTCCCCAGTGCTCAAGGGAAGAGAAAGCCCCAACAGCTTCTCCATACCTTCCCGTGGTCTCTTTGCAATGGAGTCCTGGGCTGAACCTGCAGCTGATGCCACACATTTGTAGGATGTTTGACCAAGCTTCTCTTTATAAACAAAAGGAAAAGAGTTATGAGATGTGTGATGAGTGGGACAATGAGGCAGAGTTTAATGTCTCATTTGTGAGCAAATTATGTGTGTGCTGCTGCAGGAAACCTGCAGAGGTGATATGGCTAGTGCCTGATGCTGATGATTATTAGTCAGGGGCATCCTAGTCATCTGAGAGCCACTAAACTTGGCATGAGAGCTTGCCAGTAGTGGCAACAATCTGACTGGTTGCAAGGGTACATGAAGAAGGGGGTACTAGCACTGGATCCCTGAGCAGCATGTGGTGAGATTGGTGTTTCAACGCTCCCCCTGATGAGTGAGGGCAGAGGCACAGAAAGGCTCGTACAACTGTGGGCACCCACCTCTAGACCTGAATTAGTGCACTCTGTCCCTGTGGGATGCTGAAGGACTTTCTCATTAGCATTCACTGATATAACACTTCTGAAAAAATGTACAGCTGCTCCACAGAGGTTACTCTTTTTCCTTTGCTGCTCTTGTGCTCAGGTTGCATTAATATTTTGCAGCCTCAACATGTACAAGATCTTTTCCTCTGTATTAAGGCCACAATTCACACTGGGGGTTCTGGTATTTCTGTGCATTTACCTCTTAGTTATTATGTTAGCAGAAGATGTCATGTGAATTCCTGCTCTGTAATGGACAACAATATCTACTAGTTCATGTATTTCTAATTTGGAAAGGTTAACAGTAGTTTTTTTCAGCCTGAAGGGATTCCTGTCCCAGCTCTTCAGGAGAGGGCAAAATTGGGAGAGAAGAGGAAAACTGTATGTGCCTGAATTCTCAACCAGAAAGCGCCGTCTTCTAGCTTCGCTCCATAGACTTAACCTTACAGGTCTAAGGGCAGACAAAACTCAACACCCTCTGCTATTATTTCATTAAGTATTAACCCAATAGTCAATCAGAGCTATAGTCCTGCTGGAGATAACAGGATTCAGCTTCTGGAGGCATCTGGAGGCCTAAATAAGCACAGGGGACATGGCAGCGCACTGGGGACATCAGGATGGGGCCAAGCTCTGTTTTGTGTAAATCTCCAGGTCTGAGAAAGCTGACAGTGCATCTCACTCTGTCTGCTTCTGCTTTGGTTACCCATCTTACAGCCTGAGTATCTGCAGAACACCTGGGGGTTTCACCTATACTGCAAGGACTTGAACCTGTCCGCCAAAAAGAGCTTGCAGCAGCCATGCACATTAACTTTACACATTGGGTGTTTGCTTCTGACAAGCAACTCTTCATATCTTTATGGCTAGACATTATTATATTGTTCTTTCATTTGATAACTGCTCCAGTAATAGCTTCCATTTGCAGTAAATCTCTTGTACTGCCTTTTTTTCCTCCCCATTAAGCATAAGACAATAACCTTTCCGGGAAGCTGTGTAGAGAGACTCAGTGAAGCTTTAAGAGGTGAGGGTAGACATGGGGGGCACAGCCAGCAGTAGCAAAGCACCTGATGGAAAAACGCTTTTGGAGAAATTGCAATTAAATCCTGAAGCACTTGAGGAAAACCTCCTGAGTATACAAGCTGAACTGGAAAACGAATATTTAAATGCCTCTTCAAGTTAGTAAGTCTTTGTAAAGTGCTGCTCAATACCTGGAAAATCTCTGAGACAAGAGAACAGACAAGTCTGGATGTGACTGAACACAAATATTTGACTCTGTTATCCTGCCAGAAACATACGGCAGAGTCTATCCCAGTTAAATGGCTTTGCAGACACTAAAAAAGAAAAAAAAATTGATCAGCTCTCCCATGCACAGCTTCACCTTCCCTAGCAGTGCTATAACCCTGGGTTTGTGGTAAGCAGTACTGGAGCTTGCCTGGAAACCTGGGATGGAAGCAGGCAGAATCCCAAAGCTATGATGGAACACTCCAAAATAATCACAGAATCATTAAGGTTGGGAAAGACCTCTAAGATCATCCAGTCTCTCCATCCACTTAACACCAATGTTGCCCAGTAAACCATGCTTCTCAGTACTACATCTACACATTTCTTGAACACCTCCAGAGGCAGTGACTCAACCACCTCTCTAGGCAGCCTGTGTCAGTGCCTGACCACTCTTTTGGAGTTTTTCCCTACATCCAACCTAAATCATCTCTGGCACAACCTGAGGCCACTGGCTCTTGTCCTACTGCTAGTTACATAGGAGAAGAGGATGACCCTGACCTTACTACACTGTCCTTCCAGGTAGCTGTAAAGGGCAGTAATGTTTCCCAGAAGCCTCTTCTTCTCCAAACACAACAATCCCAGTTCCCTCAGCCACTCCTTGTGCTCCAGCTTTATCCAGCCCTTTCCTGGATACGCTCCAGGGCCTTGATATCTTTCTCTTAGTGAGGGGTCCACATCTGAACGCAGTACTTGAGGTATGGCCTCAGCAGATTTGAATACAGAGGGATGATCATGTTCCTGATCCTCCTGCCAACACTATTTCTGATACAAGCCAGGATGCCATTGACCTTCTTGGCCACCTGGGCACACTGCTGGTCCATGTTCAGGTGACCACCGATGAATGCTCCCAGGTGATTTTCCTTTGCACAGTCTTCCAGCTACCCTGCCCAAGCCTGTAGTGTTGCATGGGGTTGTTGTGACCAAAGTGCAGGCCCCTCAGCACTTAGTGTTGTTATTACAATCTCCTGTCATCTGCACACTTATTGAGGGTACACTCAGACCATCAGTAAAGACATTAAACAGGATGGACCCCAAAATCGACCCCTCGGGAATACCATCTGTGACCTGTCGCCAGCTAGATTTAACTCCACCACTTTTTGGGCCTGGGAATCCAGCCAGTTCTTTACCCAGCAAAGAGTGTACCTGCCCAGGCCATGGGCTTCCAGCTTCCTTAGGAAAATACTGTGGGTGACCATGTCAAAGGCTTTGCTGAAGTCCAGGAAGACAACGTCAACAGCCTTTCCCTCATCCACCAGGCGAGTCACTCGGTCATAGAAAGAGATACGGTTGGTCAAGCAGGACCTGCCTTTCATGAACTCATGCTTACTGGGCTTGATCCCCTTGTTGTCTTGCACATGCCTTGTGATCTCACTCGAGATGATCTGTTCCATAACTTTCCCTGGCACTGAGGTAAGGCTGACAGGCCTGTAGTTCCCCAGATCCTCCTTAAGACCCTGCTTTAGATGTCACATCGGCAAGCCTCCAATCCTTTGGGACTTCTCTAGTTGACTGGGAATGCTGATAGATGGTGGAAAGCAGCTTGGCAGTCACCTCTGTCAGCTCCCTCAGCACCCTCAGGTGAAGCCCATCTGGCCCCACGGACTTTTGACAGTCTAGACGGAGTAGGAGGTCTCTAACTGTCTCTACCTGAATCATGGGGGATTTATTCTTCTCCCCATCCCAGATTTCCAGGTCAGGCAATAGAGTACACTGAGGACAACTGGTCTGACTATTAAAGACAGATGTAAAGAAGACATTGAGAACCTCAGCCTTTTCCTTATCCTCAGTGGTCACATTCCCCACCATCTCCAGTAAAGGATGGAGATGCTTCTTAGCCGTTCTCTTACTGCTAATATATTCGGGAAAAAAAAAAAAAGAAAAAAAAAAAAGATGTTTTCTTTTACCACAGTGGCCAGGTTGAGTTCAAGCTGGGCTTTTGCCTTTCTAAACTTCTTCCTGCTCATTACAACTTCCTTGTAGTCTCTTGGAGATGCCCATCCTTTCTTTTTTCTTTCACAGGAGGTAGGCTCTCTTTTTCTCCTAGTCTCATCAAAAACTCCCTGTTCATTCACGTTGGTCTTCTTCCCTGTTCCCTCATCTCAAAGCACTCAGGGAAAGCCTGCTCTCATATGCCTTTAAGACTTCCTTCTTGAGGAGCATCCAGCGTTTTTGGAGAGGCCTTCACTGCAACTGTTCCTAGGCTATGAGTGCAACAGCTTCAGCACAAGGAAAGAGGACACAAACATGCAGTCACACCAGAAGTACTTGCTTTTTTCCTCTCCTGCTGAAAGATGATTTGGTGGCCACATACTCCAGTTCTGCTCAGGTCTAGCTCATATGGTAGCTTGTTTGCTCTGGAGTTGGGCTGAAAGTTGTCAACAAAATGCACTATTGGATAACTAGCACATCTCTGAGGAATATACACAGAGGTTTTCTTGACTTGGAAAAGTAACCACTTGCCTGTATGCTTTGAACCAGGTTGGCATTCTTTGAGACATGAAAGGAATTCATGATCCAGGCTTCTGTGAGCAGCTGAGCAAACTGGGCAGGAAACTCAGGAGAGCTTTGAGGATCCCAAAAATCTGTCCTGCTGAGCTCACACTGGGACTATGATCCACACAGCCTGAAGGTGAGGAGGACTGAAAGCAACTAATAACACTTCAGCAGTGGGCCGTACTCCATTTAGTTCATAATGGAGGTGTGATCTGGCTGTAGCAGACCTGCCTTATTTCAAGGTAAGAATGAGTTCACCAATGGTCTGTGCATGCTTTTAAAGCAGGATGTACAAATCAGGTGAGCGTAATGAGTATTTCCATGGCCAGAGCATGTTTTTCCACCACGGGATCACAAATCCAGGTTGCAAAAAGTCTTTTTCAAAACAAGAGACATGGTTCTCTCTGCCATTTACCACTCTGAATTACCTGAGCTGCAAAAAGGCCTTCTACCTTCCATCTGAAAACAGGATGGAAAATTACAACAGTTATCCAGGTTTAACCCCGCTGCTTAAATTCACTTCAGACAGTGAATATTTTTGTTAGCCTTCCAAGTCCCAATTAAATACTCATATGCACACTGTAATTTAAAGCATGTCCTCTGCTGATGAAAGCCCTAAGAGCTATAAGGTGTGTACATATACGGTCATTAGAGTTGCTGGGTAGTTCCATATCTACTTTAATAGCTAAAATATTTAAATAGGATTATCACAGATGTGCCTTATGTCACACTGCAGAGGTATCTGCTGAAGTAACATCTGTAACGAGGGCAAATGAACCGTCATGAGAGACTTCAGCCAGAGAGCAACACCGACTCTAGAAATAATTGTCTCTTTAGGCATAAAAAACAAAACAAACAAACAAAAAAAACACCTTGAAATAAAGCCTTTTCCTAGGCTTTTAAAAAAGAGAAGCCAGTACACATGTTAATTTCCCCTTTGACCAGAGAGAGCAGCGCTAGGGCTAGGTGAACCGGAGCGCGGACGGGGGCCGTGGCGCCGCTCCCTGCAGCGCTGCTGCCCGCACCGATCGCTTCTGAAGCGGCTCGACCGCCTCGCGGTGCCGACGGGGGAGGGCGATAGCGCCTTAACGCCCCGGGTTTGCTAATCTCCCACACTCTCTGAGCTCGGGCCGGTGTCCCGACGCGACCTCCTCGCTGTTCTATTGACACTACGGCCTACGAAGCGGCATTGCTTCGGTGCTTTTTGGAGTTTAAGCCGACAGGCTCAAGCGTCTCTGCCTCTCCACGCCGCGCGCCCGCCGTGCCGGCTGTGCAGGAAGGAGTTGGGGGGGGGAAGCGTGCGCGGCGTGCGCGTGCGCGCGGGGCGGGCGGGCGCGCGCGCTCTCGAGGCGGGATCGCGCGGGGCGCTGCGAGGGGCCGCGCCGCCCCGGGAACGGGGGCGCCTCAGGTCAGTGGCGCGGGGGGCGCCGAGGCGGCCGTTACGGCCTTCACCGGGCGGGCGGCGCCGACGGGCGGCGGCGGGGAGCGGACGGTAAGCCGGGCGGGGCCGGGCCGGCGGCGCCGGGCCGCGGGGCCGGGGGGCGAGGGAGCCGCCGCGAGCGGAGGGGCCCGGTGCCGGGGGCCGAGGCGGGGAGGAGCCAGCGGCTCTCGGGTACGTCTCGGCGGGGGACGGGGCGGAGCGGCCGCACCTGGGCGCCGGTACGGCAAGCGCCGCTCCGAGCCTTCCGCCAAAGTTGGGGAGCGGGAGTTCAGGCGGCGCGCGGAGCTGCGCGAGGCGGCGGTACAAAGAGCGGCCTGGGGGGCTGCGGGGGGCTGCCGGCTGCGCGCTGCGATGTGGAACTTCCTCGGGGAGAGCGGTGTGACTGAGCGCTGTTCGACCGCAGTCCTCGAGCTGTGGGCTGGCTGTCCGCGTGTCTGCAAACAGAGCTGCTTATGGAGGCCCGGCGCCTCCGGAGTTTTGTTCTGGGGCGAGGGCAGCGGGCTGTTCTGTTCCACGTGAGAAAAAAGCTGAAGTTACCGTGTTTAGTGCTCCTGAGGTGATGGCCTGCATTCCTAATTAAAGCACCCAAAGCTGGCAGGCGCTGGGTAGGTTTCCTGTGCTCCTACTGCAGTTTTCACAACTATTTTTTTCAGCATTAAATTTATACCGGGGGGTTTTATTCTGTGGCCCCGTCTCCCTGTTTGTGGAGGGACGTGGTGTTGGGTTGTGTGCACACAAAGCGCATTTGGTTGTAACATGACCGTCCTGTGCCTGGCTCAGGCTTAGACCAGGTTTTGTTTTGGTGGGAAAGAGCTGCTCTCATCGTTGCCTACAGAAATTGTGTGGTTTGTCGTGTCACATCTTGGTAGTTTATTAGATAATTCTATTAGGGAATTAAATACTTCAGGACCTTCTGCATTTGAAATAAGTTTGCCAAAATTGAACGTAGCGTGTAGGACTATTTCTCTGCCTATTTCTCTGCTGCAGCAGCAGAATGCATGATAACTTCCCTGGTGTTTCACCCCCAGTGATCCTCAGCTCTGCCCTAAAGGAAACACCTTTCAGAAGCAAAGCGGAGTTCCTCTTTGCTTGCCATAAAAGGCTGAGAGAAAGGATTCAGCTATTGGTAGTAATATCTACTGTGTAGATACTTGCTTGTTAGAACTTGTAATAGAAATTTTTTATCTCAAGTTCCAAAACAGCTGGTATGCTTATGATCAAAGTTTCAGTGCTATGGCAGGCTCAATTAAAGCAGAGGTCTGATGATGATTTACTGCTCATTATGCTGTTTGAAGAAATTTAGGCCTCCGTCCATTGTGTGAAGTTGTATAAAGGATGCTAGTTCTGCAGCAAAATGTCATTCATGCTCGTCATTAGCTTTGTCAGATCATTCAAGATGGTTCTCTTGTGACTTTCTACTAACTCACCAATCTTGCAGGCTGTTGTTTTGTTCTACAAAACCCAGGGGAAAAGCTTAGTCACCTCATTTGTATTTGTGGGCTTTCTGTTTTCCTGGGCTGGCTTGTCTCTTTTCTGCTCCTGTTGGTTCATTTGAATTTGATAACTCAGGATGCTAAAGTGAAAGAAGATTGAAGTGAGTGCAGTGTCTACAGAGTATTTGCATTTTAAAATACAGATGGGCAGCTTGGTGATGTCTGCTGGGCACTGTGGGTATGTAGAGCATATTGTCACAGAAAACAGATGTGGAAGGTACACTGAGAAGTCCCCTCGTCTGTTACCTGCCTTGTGAGGCTGCCTGGTGCCCTGATTAGCTTCAGTCAGGGAGGGTCAGGTACCACCCTAGCTACAGTTTCCGGTACTCTACAGAAATGTAAAGGAGTCATTTTGCTTCAAAATGTCACATTCCCAAGCATTATAGTTTTGTTATGTCAGGTTTTGCTCAGTGCTTGCTTGGTGACAAAGGTTTTTTGAGAGTAAGAGCAGAAAGTAACTGGTTGGGTAGCACTTCTGCTTGCACCTAGCAGCTGTGAGGTTTTATACACGGGCTTTTAAGGTGGAACAAAATCCCTTTGAAGACTAATCCATGATGTGTTACCGCGTGTCACCTTGCCTTGCTAGCAGTGGGTGTGGGTGAAAGCTTAAGCCATGGTCTTTGAGACTGGGGAGGAGCTGAGGCAAGTTGCTTATTATTTACAATAGAAATGCATGCAGTGACTTCACTTCAACAAAGGAACAGTGTTTTGCCCTACTTGGGGGTCCTCAGCGCCCGGTTTAACTCAGGTGGAAGCAATGCCAGCCCTACCAGTTTGCTCAGTTTCTGTCGAGGCATGTAGCTCAGAGGTATACTGTGTGATGTTAGGGTAGCGCCGTGCACATCACAGCATACGTAGAACATGTAGGTGCTGTTTGATCTTCGACTACCAGGCTGAGATGATACTGCTGCATGTATATGAAAAAATAAAGGCTTTCATAATTGGCAAAGTTTTATAATATGTAAAACTGATGCACATGCAGGTTTACCTTGCATAATCCCTTAAAATACCTGTATTTGTTTACTTTTAATTACTTTCTCCTTCAATTTTTTCTCTACCACAGCTCTGAAAATAGAGCCAACAAGACAGCATTATTGTGAAGGAGAGTTAGCATTTAGGATACCCTGGTGTTCCTGCACAAATAAGTCTAACTGCTTGAAAATATATCTTGAAACCAGAAATGGAGAAGCATATTCATGTCCATCTTGAAAATTCATTCCCACAAGTGAGCTGCCATTCACTTGTAAAGAGGAGGAGAAATTAATCAGAATGCTAAAGCATAGGTGATCTAATTGGCAAGTATGACTGAAATATTTGCCGTGGAAGAAAGTGAATCTGATTTTGTGAAACATGTAAGCAGATCACAGTTTGGCAGTGGTTTTGTTCCCCTGGCGAATCACCATTATAAATCCAAGCAGAACCTGGCTATGCTGTGTGAAGCTGGAAGCAAAGTTAGGAGCGAGCAACAAAATCCACAGCTTCTAACATGTGGTGAAAGAAAATTAATTGAGTACAGTGCAATCTAATGGACTTAGTGTTTGTGTCCATTCCTTCAATTATTTGGATGCAGTGATTGGTGCCTCACAACCAAAAATTGGGGTTATTAAGCAGCTGTCAAAAAATTATGATTGTTCATGGATTTGAGACTCTCTTGAGAAAGGAGAGCTACTGTGCTTGATGATGCATTTCTTTGCTTTGCTGATGGACTAACCTGTTCCTTTTTCACTAGCTGGGATAGTCTTTTGTCATTTAAAATGCACTGGAAACAAAAAGCTATACCATTTTCCCTTCTTCTAACTTATTTTAAATACTTACACTGAATGGTTCCAGGTATGCTCTCCTGTAAACAGAAGCGTGCCAAGTCATGGCTCTGCGCTGGGTTGTAAGCTGATCGTTTCACATCTAGTGAAGTTCAGGGTCCTGAGGATTGGCATGATGCCATTTCACCATGGCAGAACCCAGTAATGTTTATGTTACAACACCTAACCGAGCTTTTCAAGTCTCCTCTGTTTTCTTAACTTTGTTCAGTTGCAAGCTTGATGCAGCTTAAAGCACAGCAGTCTCAGGAAATTGCAGGCTGCTGAACAGTTACTGTGCGGGTCGTAGCAATATCCTCTTCCCTCTCATGTCCCACAGGGTGCTTCATCACTAGTTTGATGTGAAAGTAGGTGAGCTACTCGTGAAAAACAAAATCCTTGAATTCCACACTAACATAATCAGTGGTAACGCATTGTCCCTTTGGATCTTGATGGGGTAGATACTGTTCTAGTGCCACCAGCTCTTCAGTAAGATCTTGCTGAGAAGTTGTCTTCATCTGTGCTACCTTTTGGCAGACTTAACTGAGCTGTGTGTAGGGGAACAAAGACGTTTGGGAGGCAGTGATGGAAGGGAACAGGATCGTCGTCTTTGTAGGTCCTAATATAGCTAATTGAATGAAGTGTTTCTGAGCCGAGTTAAAGTTAGTATAGAGATTTGTCTAGTGTAAAATCTGCCTGTAAGATAGGAAGGGAAGTTGTGGCTGTAGTTACCTGATCACAATCTCTGTTGAAATAAGCAGCATGTGAGTACTAATTGTAGTGCTGGTTTCTCTCAAGTGCACTGAGATCGCTAGCTTCTTTCTCACAGGGCACTGAATGATCATTAAATGCTAATGACTTTTGATTACTGTTGACCTCGGTCAATTTAGAGTTAGCGACCTAGAGATGAAAACCACTGTATCTCATTACCAATTTCCTGAGCTATCTGATCTTTCCTTTGTAGGTCAGTTTTGATAAGAGGCAGAATAGAATTAAAGTTGACCTCTGTCTTAGAAAAGGGGTTGAAGGCGTTCAGGTTTGCAGTATTGTGCTTAGAAGCAGCAACAACAACAAAAGGAAGCAGCTACATGGAAAGAACTTGTCTTTCTGACCCCATGGATTGTCAAGAGCAAAACTTATCACTTCTAGTAGAAAAACAGCCTATCACCTGTAACCTTGAATTTCTCATTTTGTAGCTGCAGGTTTTCTCATCTCAAGCATCCATTTATAACTTGTTCTTACTTTGAGCCATGAAGCAGCAAATGAGTGTTTATAGGATAAATTGCCAACTCGGCTCTAGGATGTTTTCTACCTGCAATTGCCAAACTATGTGCAGGATGGTAAAGTCATCTATTTCATGTTGTGATGAAGCATTTCACTTAATTTCTTTCCATATGCACAGAAGAAAATGTGTGATAATTCACTGTTATTGTTCACTGTAGACTCTTTAAATGAAAGGTGTTTTTTATACAGTTGTGGTTTCTACAGACTGCCATTCATACAGCAAATATGGCATTGAATTCATAATGAAAATGTGTGATAAATGTAAATATTTTTCCTCACTTTAATATGCAAGCTCTATTTATTTTTGTCAAGCTGAAAACAAAGCTTTTAATTTTAAAAGCAAAACTCCGCAGTGTGAAAAAAATGTTGTAGAGTTATGTTAGTATGTTTGGGAAAGAAACATTCAGTTATTGAACCTCTTACTGTGGTTAAATGGCAGAGGGAAAGCAGCTAAGGAAGAATGTAACAGGAGAGTAATGCTGCACTCGGTTTGGGCTAAGCCTCCATTGGTGAGCATGTAGGGAAGGAGGATGTTCATGATGAAATAAATATAGGGATAAATGTTATTCTCAAGTACTGTGTTTTGGTTTGATTGCTTTGTCTCAAAAAAGGGTATTGCTGTAAAAATCAAAAGGGGGCAATGAAAATGTCTGCAGATACAAAAGAAGGCATATTTAAAAGATGAAGGTTGTCTTGATAGGGAGGCCAGTAAGAAGTTTTGTGCAGAGATGCAAATAATACAAGAATGTGAAAATAAAAGGCAATTTTATTCTCTGTTCTTCTGCTTTAGAAAAACTTGTATTTAACTGCTGACTGGGCTGCTCAGAACTCCCTGTTTGTTTCCTTGAAAGCAGTAAGAGCACTCATGGGGGGAAAAAAAATAAGAATATCTTTATGGAGAAAAATATTCTGAAGCTTTAACCTTCATACTTTAGAGCTTAAGATTATCACTAAGCAGAGTTGGGATGAATATTTGTAAACAAGCATTGTGCTAGCATACAAGCTATAGCAAAATAAATTTTAACTTCTCGTGTTGGTTCAAGATGCAGTTCTAAATTGATGCTGTTCTGAGAAAGAAATACTCTATTTTTTTATTTTTATTTGTACTATGTGTTCAGACTTCGATAGCCATCACAGTGTTATCCATCTTTGTCCCTGCTTTCAGTCTTTGGTGTTTTTTTTTAAGGGAGCCCTCACTGAGTGAGACTTAGGGACCAACTTTTTGATGCAACAAACAGGAATGGTTACAGTCCTGGTTTGTCCCAGTGCTGCCTACCAGAATCCTGTGTGAGAACAGGTGGTGGGAGATTTGGTCAATTCTGACGTGCTTTGTTACTGGAGAAAATCAACACGGAGCTGTCAGTCCCCTTTCCAACTGAGTGTTTTTACAGACAGGAGGGTTGGGATGGGTGGTTTCTTCCAAGTGACTAAATAATTCATAAATAGTTAAACAGCGTTAAGCTCCTCGGCTGTCTGGGTTGGGTTTCTTGGTTTTATTGTTTGCTTTTTTGCTCTTTGAACTTGCGCGCATCATTTTTTAATTAGTGTTTGAGTGAGCTTAAATTCAACGAGAAGTAACGGCAGACAGGTAGATCTGTTAAATATTAAGTGTATATTTATTTTGGTTAATAGAGATGTACCATCTGAAACTGATTTCTTTGGGGAATCCAGAATTTAAACAAAGAATTTTAATAATGCATAGGCATAATAATAACAGCCAAGGAAAAGACTTGGCAACTTTACAAAAAAAAGAAATATATGCATGTCCTTATTGCCTACTTGGAATTAGTTCCTCAGTTCAGAATCTGGTTGTAGCAGCCCACTGGGAATTGTGATGAAGTCTTGATTTTTAGGGAAATTGTCCACTTTGTGTTTCTACATGAAGAGCAGAGCTCTAAATGTGAGATAGAGGAAAAGCACAACCTATTAGAAGACAAAAAATGGAAAATTTGGGGTATACTTGCTACTGCAGAAGGAAGGACTGATGCAGCATGAGGAAGAGTTCCCATCAACCTTGGAAATTCAGTGATTTCTCAATTGTGCCTTTAGAAAGGCATAAATATACATGCTGTTGCACCAAGCACTGTGCGGTATAATTCCTGTGACAACCTTCCCAATGATTTCACAGCATATTATTGTCTTAAAGGGTAATTAGAACTGACAGTGTAGATATATTATCTGCATTTGGGTTTAAACTGTAAAATTAATAATTTTTTGTTTTGGTTTTGACTGTTTGTGTTTTAAACACTTCTTAGCTGAGAGGTGATTTCCAAGGCTTATAACTTGCCCTGTATCGTTTGAAAGGAGGATGAAAGTGGATGCATAGCAGCTCAGCCTCATAATGTAGCCCTTTGCCAAGTGCTTCACATCTGGCATTTAGAATTTTCAATAGACCTGTGTTAAGATTTAAGCATGGAATTTCCTACACCCTTTAAGTTAATACTTTTGGTGTGGTTACTTTGCTTACAAGTTAATATTGATGTCTCTGAATAATTGGTTTTTTTTAGATGTTTGTAAAGTTCCATTCTGTTAATATATAATTAATAAAGAAAAATGAAAATTACTGGAGAAAATGAGGGATACAGCACAAGTTTTCAGAGGTGGACAGAGCTTTGGGAGAAAGAAGGTCCTTACTTCTCTCACCAGAGATAGACTTTGAACTTGAAGTTTTGACTCATCTTTCAACAGGGCACACATCTGAGCATGCTTTTACTGACTGCAGTGAGCTGTAAGTCATTAACAGTATGTGTATATGGAAAAAGGAAAACAATTTCATAGGAAAATAGATGGCAGTTGCTGCCAAAACTGAAAGAATAGTGAGTGCAAGAAGCACTGATTCTTTCTGTGCTTTTCTTTTTCCACTTCACTTGAGACTAATAACTGATATGTGATGGTTTGTTTTGGAGCTAATAAAGTTCAGTGGAAGGTGATATGAAGCCTGTGGAAAGGGTCTTAACTTTTTCATAGGAACTTCTGGGGTCTGTTGTGGAATCATTAATACTTTCCCAGTTGCAGCAGACCAGATTCTGATGGGTGGCTTAGGTGTGAAGCCACACCTAAGCAGGATAGGTGCAGCAGACGTGAAGTTTTATCTTTGGTTACCAGGGGTCTGGCTGGCTTTTGGATTTGGCAGAACAAAGTTCAGCCGTAGCTTTCCCTCTCCTCCTTCCACAGAAAGCACAGCATGTTTCACATTGTGTTTTGTGGAAGTCAAAGGCATGGTTGATAGCTGCCAGTTTACATTTGCCAATAGTCTTTCCTACACACTTAAACAGTGGCTCTGTCATTGCATTTCTCTTCTGTAGCATCTTGGTAACCTTATCTGCTATGGGTATAATCTTTGGGCTTCCATTGGCTAACTTGTTTGTTGGGACCTTGCTTCTTTTATTCTGTGGGATTAGGTAAAATGGATTTATGGAATGAAAATGAAATATCCCATATGAATCTCCTAACCTCCTCTATCTTTCTCTTGCCAGTTGCTATGATGAAAACCAGATTTTCTGACATGTGGCTCTTCTGTATCTGTACGCTTGCTCCCCTGTGGAATGGCAAACAGGTTGTTATTGTAACTGGAAGGGATGGAAGTTTACCTAAGGAAGGGGGGGAAAAAAAACTTGCACAAATCCAAGAATACTTTGTATTTCCATTGTAAATTCTCTGCTGTGAGCAATTATAAACATCCCATCCGCGGGATGAGTTTCTTTTCCTTTACCCTTTCTTTTACCATCACAATTCAACGTGACAAACGTAGTTAGTTTCTGTCCCAAACGAACCTGTCACAGATCAAAAAGAAAAACAAGTGAGAAAGAGAGAAAAAAGGGAAGAAAAGCTTGCTAGGAAATATTTCTTTGGCAGTTGCATGATCTGCCTCTCCGTCTATTTAGGAACAGGTTTTCAGCCACACCAGGTTTGACCCTTTGACCCACCATTTTCTTTTAAATTGACAGACAGAGGAGATGGATATGTGTCTGGAAATAATATCTTGTGATGACCACTGCCAGTGTTTTGGTGCTTAATATGAAGTTACCTCTCAAGGAGACCTAACAATCTGTGCAGTATCTACACTTAGGCATTACAATTCCAAGATTGTGTTACAGATTGTGTTATAGTTGTGGCAGTTGCAGTTGTTTTTTCAGTAAATAGCCTGAGTAGCATCTCCATGCTTCAGTTTCAGTCCATGGCAGACTCTTGACAGGCATTTCAGCAAGGTCAACTTTTTCTCCACCAGCCTTTGGTCAATTTTTTATTTTGGTGTTGTGTTCTTGTCCAGCAAAACTAATTAACTAATTGAAGAACAAAGATGATTTTTTCTTTTGAATTGGAAAATAATTGTGAACTGATGCTAGAATTATCAACCCATCCAGTGCTTTAAGGTGGGAATGTTGACACCTAATACTTTTGTTATGCTTGTCTTTTTTTTTTAATGCGCTAGACCTTCTACTAAGGAAACCTGATCTAAATTTAATTCAAAGTAAACTAATGACTGAAAATTAGTTGTTTGTTTTTTTTTTTAATTTAAATGATTTCATTGGTATATCTTATATCCTGTTTATTTCAGAAAGTATTTATTAACAGAATCAGGATGTGTTTGCCTCTTGAGAAATGCTTTCTGCCTGCGATTCATAAATTGGTCAGATTTGCATGGAATGCTTGGAAACCTTAATTAAGTATATCCCCTCCAATTTGCTTTAATCTGATTGCACATGTAGAAGTTCCCTTCTCATGTGGTGCAGCCATGTCATGTGTAAGCTGGCCTAACGAACGCTACTTAGTCATTTGGGACCCCTGTTAAAAGCTATTACACTCCCTAGAAACATAAGGAGTTAAAACTAAAGCTGTGACCTCATCTCTATTCATGTTACATTGGAGTAGAAACTGCGTGGAAGGGGATCGTTTAACTGTGTCGCTGTCTTTGCTGCTGCTAGCTGATTTGCTTTCATTTGGTTCCCATATTTATAGCGTGCTCTTTCTGAACAACTGCCACAGAAGGGATTTGTGAGCGTCCTAGACACGTACGAAGCCATGCTAATACGAACTGCGTGTGGAAATAGCTCCCACTGAAACATTTAGGCTCTAGGATGTTTCTACCTGATTTCTACATTTTATCCCTGCCCCTGTGAAATCCAGACAGCATCAAGAAGAGCTGAAACGCACAGGCTTCTAGCCAGCTGGGCACTTATGTAACTGTGCATGCAGTTTCCCTTATTACTTAGCACTGCGTACTAAATGAGGAGCGCAACTGCTGTCGCTTTAATGTTGGAGCCGCGTACGTTACAATAGGTGTCACTGTGCGGCTGAATCCAATCGTTATCAGTGACTTCAGCTATTGGCTCTGCGTGCTGGCTGACTCCATCTGCAGGGCTGGAATATCTGGTCGCTTCGGATCCGCTCATCGCACAAGTTGAGCTCGCTGAGCGGGCGAGCGGTGCTACGGCACGTCGTGCTTGCCTCTGGTGGGAAGCTGCTGCGACAGCCGCGCGTGTGCCTCTGTGCTGGGTGTGCTGCTTTCGGGTGGCTCGCGGTCAGGAAAGCTGGGAAGAAATAAAACTGGCAGGAATGATGGGGATGTATTTAACAATTCAAGTACTGGATCAAACTTAAAGCCTGGTTTCTTACTCGGAACGCTGGAAAGGTCACCTTGTCTTGCTGGAAAAGAAACTCTCTGCTCTTCTGCTCCGTGTTTAACAGCTCACACGTGCATTTTTTAATGTTCTTAGCTAGTCAGGTTATCTAGCTATACAGACAAGTATACTCATGGTAGATGAGAAAGGGAAGAACATGAAATGTCTCACCTTTTTCTTGATGCTTCCAGAGACGGTTAAGAACAGGTCCAAGAAGAGCTCTAAAAAGGGAAATAGCAACAGCAGCAGCAGCAAATTGCCTCCAGTTTGCTATGAAATCATTACCCTGAAGACCAAAAAGAAGAAGAAGATGGCTGCTGATATTTTTCCCCGAAAGAAACCAGCCAACACTAATACAACTGCTGTCCAGCAGTACCACCAGCAAAATCTCAATAACAACAACACTATTCCAGCACCAAACTGGCAAGGACTTTATCCGACCATCAGAGAGAGGTAAGTTCAGGAAAGTTTATTTTTGTTCTTTGAATGGAGTGGTGAAAAGTAGCGAGATGCTCATAATGTGTACTTTTAGCTATTCATTTATTCACTGAGTAAAGCAGTTCTCTCTGTGGAGAAAAGTATTCTGGTAATAGAAAATATTTTCCTATCTGTTTTCCATACAGTGCAGCTGTCTGAATAATAAACAGTGTAAATAAGAATGTTGCTGGCTGCAAGCAACAACGTTGCTTGTAGATTTTAGGGGGGATTTGACTGATTTCCACTTTTTGAAAAGTTTTTGTAATTTTTATACACCCCTCTGCCCCTCCGAGCTTTGTTTTTAATCCATACACAATGTATAATGTAGCTAAAAACAAAGTGTAATCTGCTTTTCATTCTGCTAGTGGGTAACTTTAAGGTGTTCAGAAACCTGATTTCTTTGTTTTGCATAGATGCAAAACTGGGTTCTATAAATTAACATGTTGCCTCTGTTTGTAGAAATGCAGTGATGTTCAACAATGACTTGATGGCAGATGTTCATTTTGTGGTCGGGCCACCAGGTGGGACCCAGCGGCTGCCGGGACATAAAGTAAGCAACAGCTGCACTGTTTTTGTTTTAGGGGGGGAGGGATGACAGGAGAGCTCCCACAGTTACACCAGGACGCAGCATGCAGGACTGGGCTCTTCTGGGGCAGGCATAATTCTATGCAGTAAAAGGCTACATGCAGTGCTGTCCCTTGCTTTTCTTTGTTTCTTGTATGCTTGTATTGAGGCAGTCGCTGCAAAGTTGGGAATGCTGCTTGTGCTGTTGACTAATATTACTCTTGAGACTTTCTAGAAATAGTTAACTTGTGTAGTGGATATGAGCAGTTTCCAGTAGCTAATGCATATATGCCCATGAGAGTAAAATGAAGCGGAAAATGTGTAATTCTGTTCTTAACTTTGACTTCATTTCTTACTGAAGTGCATCTAGTGCCTGTCAGTGAAGCCCAGTATGTTCAGAGTGGCTCTCCCACATTGTTTTTGTTGGCAGCTCTTTTCAGCTTGAAGCATGAAATAAGATTTCCCTTTCTTAACAGTATGTCCTGGCCGTTGGGAGCTCAGTATTCCATGCAATGTTCTATGGAGAACTTGCTGAGGACAAAGATGAAATCCGTATACCAGATGTGGAGCCTGCTGCTTTTCTCGCAATGCTGAAGTAAGCATCGTTCATCTGCTGGATGTATTTTCCTTCATGATGCACCACATACTTTAATTTAACTGTGACAGTGCCAGTATATTAGACTTGCATATGAACAGAAAGAAAGCAGTTGCTTGAAATACTCTTCTTGTGTTTCAAGTATTTCAAACTTTTATCTGGTTTTGGTGTCCCCTTTTTCTTCCAGGCATGCATATATTAGGCTGATGTAGGCAGTTGCAAATAATGACTTTGACAGCAGATCTTTGGGCGCATTGTATACTGTAATGCCTATTGATTGGATTTGTTGCCACACATGGTAAGCAAAGGAATGGAGTTACTAAAAAGAATTGTCAGCTATAAGAAAAAAAAAAAAAAAAAAGAAAACCTCTGCTACACTTCACAAGCACAGCAGAAAGTTAAAAACCATAAAAACATCAAGAATTGCTGTGTTTGTATGATGGCATAGTTAACAACTTCTTTGTAAACTTGCCATATGTGTGTCTGGACCTGGAGGGGGGAAACATACCCTAAATATCGAACAGAGCTTTTAATAATTAAATTTCTCCTCATCTGTCTTAGTGATGCATCTAGAAAGTGATAAAAAGGCTGTTGATAAGAGTAGGATGGGTTTTACTCTGACTGGGGGTGCTTGGGGGGTCAGTTTATGTGACTATTTATCTGTCTTTGATTTCTTCTTGCAAACGGCATAAGAAATGCTGTTGTTTCTAAGTGAACACAACGAATCAGTTTCCCTGCTGAGTTGTCCTTGAACGCATCTGTAAACTCTGGTTTTTAAAGGGAAATTCCCTATTACAGATCTGCTAATCCTTTGAGGTCGCTTTTTTTTCCCCTTCAGCTTTAGTAATTGCCATCGCACCCTGATAAAGAGCATACATTAGTACCTGATAGTAATGCTTTTCATGTGCTGCAGATTCTATTGCATGTAATGATGTAATCACTAGCTACTTATTGTCTTCCATAGATTCTTTTGACTAGCTTGTGAGAGTGGTTTTTTTTTCTTTATATGCAACTCTGACTATCCTACAGTGCCACCAACACACAGAGTTTGCATAGAGGTTTTTATAGGTTATTGTGAACATCAGAACTGTGCAAGTATTAATAACTGCAATAAAAAAGCTGAAGTTACACAGCTATTCTATAGATCTGGAATGTAAAGATAGAACGTTGTGTCAGTGCTGTGCTGCAGATCCCCGCATTGGGCCTCTCTGGTTTTGCAGGTGTTTTATGCAGGGCTCTGATCTGTGCTTAGCTTTCATGTAGACTTTTACAAAGCACAAATACAAGATACTTAGATACCCCTCCCCCTTTTTGAACAGCGAATCCTATGTCGCTGTGACTGAATGTGACATGCCAAGTAAAAACGGAGTGCTTTTTGAATTTATCATTGTCATGAAGGACTATATTCAGAGTGCAAACCTAGAGAACAGAATATCAGTGCTGATAGATAGGTCTTGATGAATTATTTAGCCCATGGCAATTTAGGGAAGTATTTTGGAGGACATGACCAGAACCCTGGAATTCTTTACCCTCTAGGCTTTTATTTGAAAAAAGCAGAAGATGACACACATTTTCTGTATTCATTGTGGATGTTGAGCTAACCTTCCCAGTGCTCATTTCTGCTGCTGCAGTGTTCCTGAGCCTGCAGAGTGCTCCAGTGCCTGCAAACGCTGGAGCTGCCTGCAGCTGTGACTGCAGAGATGGGAAAGGATGTTGCTCAGCAGTGCAGCATTCCCCTCGTCGCATGATCCCAAGCATGTGCTGCACTGGGTGGAGCCTGGGAGGAGACATGGGCCCATCACTTCTCTCCCCCCAGGAAATCTTCCCCATGAGTGCTGCCTGCAAGTCTTGTGAGTAGATTCTAAAGGAGGAGAAGACTTTTTACCCATCCCGAAGCAGTCTTATCTCTCATGTGGTGATTTTCACAGTCAGGAGGGACCTGCAATAATCTTTGTAGGAAAATACATTGTTATTTTCTTTTCTGGACAGTGAATTCTTCTAGCGTAACTGTTTTTTGTCATTTAATATATAGTATGCATACTTAGAGTGAAGATCTGATAAGGTGGTGCAAGATATAACAGGAAATAGCACATTGACTGATATGCATATATGAATTATTCTCTCAGTGAAATCAATTTGGCAGTTTTCTATAGTTTTATAAATAGAGTCAGAAGGTTGTTAAAATTCATAATCCTGCTGGCACATTGAGTTGGTGTCTTTACTGCATTATATCTTAATATTGACTGTTCAAGTTAGAACTATGGTCTCTTGTTAAGCCAGGATGAGTGTGTTATTAAACCATCAAACTCTGCTCTAGCAAAATCCTCTTTATACGAATTGAATGGAATGTGAGTAATTGTCAACCAGCATCGAGGTGCACTGGCACAGTGAGAAATGTGGAATATTGCTGACAGCCTATCTGTGCTGTCTGTTGTAAATCACTGGTATTAGTTTTTTACTTTCATGAATATTAAGCTAGCAACTTTCTGCTATTTCAGTATAAAACAGATGCCATCATTCCCTTTGGTACTAGCAGGCAAAGAAAAGTAATATGAGGGACAAAAGAGTTGAAGAACAATGGGGAGAATTATAAAACCAGATAGATTGACACATTCAAAATATTTTGGACAGTAAAATACATAAGGCCTAATCCTTTGTTGTTACAAATAACCCAGCTGAAACCAAGTAATAAAGGGTTGGGTTGTTGTCTTGTTGGGTTTTTTTGTTTTGTTTTGTTTTTTTTAAGTTTGTAGGAATATTCTTTTTCTCCATAACCTCTTCCATTTTGTTATATTGCTTGGGCTGCATCTGGTCTGAGCACAATTTCTTGATATCACTTGGAGAATAGCACCCTACAGCTGCAAAAACAAACAAACAAACAAAAAAAAACAGATAAAGATATATACAGCTTCAATCATTTCAGGGTAGGTACTAATTCCCCTTTCTAAGTACATTCCGTTCTGCCAAAAATACACTGTGTTGGGAAACTTGCTAACTAGAACATTTTAATTACTCCAGGGTTGCATAGAACTTCAGCTTCACTAGAGGAAGGTGCTTTTATCAAGCATAACCATCAAGACTTGCTTATCCCTGTGAAGAGTAAAATTGTATTTGGCATGGTTTTAACACATGGCATTCACCAGCTGCAAATGGGGCCCTGAAGCATGAAATATTACAAAGAACAAACTGTACAGTGCTCCATTTCTCCAAGTGATGAATCCTAGCAGTTTAGTCACAAAATAATAATTTCACCTTCGTCACTTCCACTACACTGTTGTGGTAGTAAAAGGCTTTTTTTTTTTCCTCCTTATGTGCTGACGCTGAAAGAAAACACCGTATTATTGCAGCTATGATGCTGTAGGCATTAATAAACCTGAAAATTAATTTTCTATGCCTTTTGTTTTTTTTATGTTTCATTGCCTCGTTTGGAAACTAACCAAAAAAAACCATCAGTAATTAAGAAGATGAGTAGCACCTGTTACACTTCAATAGCATTTGTGTTCTGAGAGATTAGCTAGTTATTAGCAGTAAGCTAGTTTTCATTCCTCTGTTGGTATGTACCTCAATAAATCATCACCACTGACTATCTTGGGACATTAAATCCAGGTACCATTTGTAACACGTGTTCCAGACTGGTCTGTTAGCCAAGTAAGTTAGCATTTGAGGAGCTACCTTCTGAGGATGATATTCTGTCATTAGCCAAAGCATGTACAGAACAGCTGAAGAAGTTGCGTTCTTTGTGCAGTTTACCATTTCTGCATGGTCTGTGCACCAAATGAGAAGTTTTTCTCACCTCAGATTTAAGCATGTTCTCTTCCCTGGTCTTACATGAGTGGTGATTTTAGCTTGTGTTTTCTTCATGGATTTAATCGGTGTTCCCCAAAAGCGCTACTTAAATATTCCTTCTTCGTAGTTTTGAGATGTTGACAAATGATCCCTTTGCATTAAGCATGCTTGTTTCATTTCAGATACATATATTGTGATGAAATTGATTTGGCTGCAGATACTGTCCTGGCCACTCTTTATGCTGCCAAGAAGTACATCGTCCCTCATCTTGCCCGTGCCTGCGTCAACTTCCTAGAAACAAGTCTAAGTGCAAAGAACGCCTGCGTGCTGCTTTCCCAAAGCTGCTTATTCGAGGAACCTGACCTGACCCAGCGCTGTTGGGAAGTGATTGATGCCCAAGCCGAGCTGGCTTTGAAGTCCGAGGGCTTCTGTGACATTGATTTTCAGACGCTTGAAAGCATCCTCCGACGGGAGACTCTGAAT
Organism: Lagopus muta; assembly: GCF_023343835.1. Lineage (NCBI taxonomy): Eukaryota > Metazoa > Chordata > Aves > Galliformes > Phasianidae > Lagopus > Lagopus muta. Next base: position 97,195,344 of record NC_064434.1, read on the forward strand.
GCCAAAGAAATTGTTGTTTTCGAAGCAGCCCTGAATTGGGCCGAAGTGGAGTGTCAACGACAGGAGCTAACTGCCACCATAGAGAATAAGCGCAAAGTCCTGGGAAAGGCGCTGTACTTGATACGCATCCCTACCATGGCACTCGACGATTTTGCAAATGGCGCTGCTCAGTCTGGGATTCTGACTCTCAATGAAACCAATGATATCTTCCTTTGGTATACAGCTGCCAAAAAGCCAGAGTTACAGTTTGTAAGCAAGCCCCGGAAAGGCCTTGTTCCACAGCGGTGCCATCGTTTCCAATCCTGTGCTTACCGCAGCAACCAGTGGCGCTACAGGGGCCGGTGTGACAGCATCCAGTTTGCTGTTGATAAGAGAGTGTTTATAGCTGGCTTTGGGCTATACGGCTCCAGCTGCGGATCTGCAGAATACAGTGCCAAGATTGAACTCAAACGACAAGGAGTTATCCTAGGCCAGAACTTGAGCAAATATTTCTCAGATGGTTCTAGTAACACTTTCCCTGTGTGGTTTGAATATCCAGTACAGATTGAGCCTGACACCTTTTACACAGCTAGTGTGATTTTGGATGGTAATGAACTCAGCTATTTTGGACAGGAAGGAATGACAGAAGTTCAGTGTGGGAAAGTGACTGTTCAGTTTCAGTGCTCTTCGGACAGTACAAATGGCACTGGGGTACAGGGAGGGCAAATTCCTGAACTCATATTTTATGCTTGAATGTGTGGAGTGAAAGCATTTTTTCCTATGAAAAACCTGTCTAGTTCAGACCTACTGACGCTTAGCTCTTTATCTGCAGATATGTGATCAGTACAAGTTATTTGTCACAAACGCTACGGGCGAGTTACTGGCTTGCTATACTTGTAGCATCATTGGTGATGAAGTTTAAGTGTAATATTTAACTTTAAATTGGAAGCTCTTATGAATAAGCAAGTTTTGAATGCTTAGTAAGAGAGTTACCCAATACCTGGCGATGCTGACCCTTGCTTTGATGCACCTGAATCACCAGAGGATGCCCTCTTATCTGGTGGGCTCTAGAATTCTTTCCACTAAATGCTGTCATCTTTGATCAGTTTTCTCTTTCTCTGTTTCCCGCTCTTTGTTTATAACTATTTGGGTAGATGAGTTGAAAACAAGGAGCCTTGTTCTATAGCTCTCTTCTGTGTACTCTTCAAACTGAAGAGATTCCAATCAGCTGAGCTGATTTTGATCATGGAGGCTAACAGAAGTGCTTCAGTTCTAAACAGAAAAAGTATAGGTTTATACCATCATCCTGAGAGAGAGATTCTGCGGTAGCCAGCTGTTTGAGGAAGCTACACAGTGTGCTGACCAGAATGCATGGACATGTTTACAGTGAGTAAGGGTTTGGGCTTGACATGTGACCCTAAGAGTTCATATTCCAGGAATCCCACCTTGAAGGCAGGAAAGTACTTGCACATGTTCATGTTACATACACGAGCTGAAACCTCTATTCTTTTGACCTGATTTTGCTACATTGAAGTTGATTTACTATTTAAATTGCTTTTTGAATCCTTGCTAAATAGACAGGAGTTAATATCTAGCATTTGATGTTGGACAGTTTTTATATTTTTCTTATTTTCTTCCTAAATATTTAGAAGCATGTGGTAGAGAAACAAAACAATGTACTGGTCCCAACTTAGACTTTTTTTTTTTTTTTTTTTTTTTTTTTTTTTTTTTAAATACTGTGAGAATTTTGAAAGAGACAAGATTCCCAAATGTGGTCATGTTACAGTTAGTGTATATCATTAGATAAAAGTAAGGAGGATCTCTTACAGCTGCTTATGTGGAACCTTCACTTTATCTGAGTCCTCTCTCAAGCTTCCTGTCATATGTCTGTCATCTCTGGAAAAGTATTAGGGTTCACAGCTCTTTTTGAGAAGGAAGTATAAATAACAGATGTAGGTACTATTTAAATACAAGGAAATCTTTCACCCTTGCATTGTGACACTTGTACTACAATAGGTCCCTCTGAGATACAACTCATTTAGTCTCTGAAGTGGGTTCGTGTATGTGTGTGTGTGTGTTTTAACAAAATTAGAGGACCAAATAATTATTAAGGCAGTCTGAAGATTAATATGTCGGCACATTAATGTAGCACAACCCTAAATTGACTAGTCAGTTTTGTGATGAAAATCTTTTTCCTATAAGATTTCTTATCAGTTTGACACAATTACTCTTATGAGTTTTTTGACAGATGAAACCCTGGCCTCTGGCCATTGTTAAGTGCCAACACTTCTTTGCAGTGTCCAGAGTATCATCTGAGATGAGGAAAAACTGGAGTGTAGATAACAAACACTTTATGGCCAAAGCTCAGTTCTTTCCTCTAGGTAACAAAGGAGAGCCAAGTGAAAAACTACCCTACAAGATCTATGCCTTTCACCCATCTTACTGTTTAGTGTTTTATATACATACATGCGTGAGTGTGTGTGTGTGTATGCAACATTCCTTCTGAAATGTAAATACCCTCAAAATATGGTGATTTTTTTCTTTTAACAGATGTACATAATCCAGACTGTTACTGAAATTTAAACAGAGTGGTCCATGGAAAACTCACAGAGATTTTAAAACAGCCGCCAGTTAAATATATTTAGATGTGCAGCCTAAAATAAACAAGAATGTGTGGACTGGAGAAAGAGTTGCTTAAGAGACTGCAAAAAGGAATCTAAGATTGTTGTGAGGTAATGTTCATCTACCTGGAGAGAATGTTTTGCGCAGCAATTCCATTTATGTAAATAGACTTGGAAGCAGAGCAAGATGCTAATCAGCCTGCTAAATTTTCATACAGCAAGTGGTTGACACAGATGTAATAATTCGGAGTGAATGTCAGATTGACAAGCTGCTTGCAGTAGCAAGCTGCATTCTGAGTTTAGGGAAAAAAAAATGAGGTGCCTCAGCTGTTGGGACAAATCAGTACTGCACTGCTATAACTAAACTCTGGTTCTCACTTTTAATTTTGTTGGGTTTTTTGCTTGTCTGCAAATACAGGTAAGCTATCTGCTACGTTGGCTGGAATAGATGGTAGGAGATTGGAATACTGTATAGCTGTATAAAATTAGCTATTATTTAATTATTTTTATTTGCTGGTTTTATTAAATCATTTTGACGAAGCAGGATGAAAGCTACCTCTGGCTTAATTCCTCTGAGTCCCTTCCAGGTTCTAGGAGCTGCTGCATGTGAAGTTGTTTTTTAATATGGATCAATAAACATAAGCACTCCGAAACAGCTTTTGAGCTTGATTGTGAGTCCTGCTTGATGCTGACAGATGCTGCTGTATTGAGAAGGTGGCTAGTTGTAGTCCCCTTGGACATTCAGGCACTTAAGTAGGTGTCCACATGTAGATTTGGTCAGTTTAGCAGTAGTATCTAAGCTTGAACACGTGGATGTTCTGCAAGCATTGGCTGTATCAACCTGGAATGTAAGCATAATGTCAGTAGAGAGAACTTCTGGTAGATTGTCTTAAACTGTACCTGGCCACCTTTGCTATTTGTATGTTTGATTTTCCCGGTTAGGGGAATCTGTGATAGAGAGTATAATGTAATATACTTTCTGCATATCTAAAGTAGTATTTAAGTAAATGCTTTAATTTCTACATGCTTACTGCACTGAACTGTTTTGTTTGTTTGTTTTGGTTTGTTTTTTTTATGTAATTAAATGCAGCTAACTTCAGGTAACAGCACTCGTTTGTGCTGGAGCAGTGTTTGATTTTGGCAGGCTTACGGCATTATTTATAAAGGACAGATATATAAATATGAAGTACCTCATGTTGAATGTTATTGTACTGTATCTTCAATGTCACAGTGCAGATCTTGTTGGACTCATGAATGTGTATAATCGCATTAAACCTACGAATAAAAATGGTTCTTAAATGGTTGCTTCCCGCAGTACCTTTGAATCATGAGCTGTGAAAGCCTTTACTTAGCTGTCTTTTAATGATTCCTGTTGTACAGTTGTGCACAGATATTTGTGGAGCTTATGTATTCAGAGATCTTTCGATCCCCAAAGGAATAAGTCTGAGGAAAATCAAGGAAGAACAATGAAAATGTTAATCAGTTACATTGTAAAAGGGTTGACGATTAAGCTAATGAGCTAGAGTGAATGAATTCATTTATGTGCTTTATGAAAGACCTTGTCTCCTAGCATTAATATTTTAATGCTCTATTAATATTATTAAATATGCGTAGATGAAGAGGGAGGGTCTCGATTATGAAGGATGCTTGGCACAGGAAAGTCCCTGGTTTTCAGTCTCTGGTCTGTCTGGATAAAGGACATGATTAGTGTGAAGAAGCTGTTCTTTGCTGGAAAGTTCATTATCTAATAGTATTCAGAATTCTGACTATTTTCTTAATATTTTTTTACAGGATTTTTGAGTCTTCACTCTAAATCCTTTTATTATCAGTGAAGCTGAAGTCCCACTGTGCCAGGACCTCTGTGTGCCAGGACCTCTCATATATTACTAGCTCTTTGTGAGAATTACTCCACAGTGCAATATAGAGGCAGGAAAATTTAAATGAGGAAAACTTCCGAAGTAAAAACTTTAACTTCAGGCTTTATCCAGAATTCTGATTAAAGCGTGTTTACAGGCATCAAGATTATAGCTTTGGTAAGTTTCTTCTAAAATTCTTGCTGCTGTACTTAGTAATATACTGCTGTATACTTGATCCAAATTCCCTTTGGTGTCCAGTGCTTCCCATTAATTTTGAAGGAACCTCAAATAGGAATTGTTCATTCTGTTCTGTACTAATGATACCAACTCTTAATTGTGGGGAAGATAGCAGTGTGATTTGGTGCAGGACCACATCTACAGCAGTTGAGTTATGTTGTGGAAGGATATAGGCCATTCTTCATTTCTCCACTTAGTTCTTACCTTTATATCCAAGAAACTCGGGCTGCAGTCAGCACCTATTTCATCCAAAGGGATATTCTTTATTTCTGACTGAGATGTAGAAGAAGTGCCAGGACACTTGCTTTGGAAATTAGTGTGAGATAAAACTGTGTTGGTCTCTTGCACTGTGTCCACTGATGCAGAGAAAGTAGTCTGTATTTGCACAAGAAAGAGGAGAGTTTAAAAAGGTCTGGAAAACACTGCTGGGATGTTTCTGGATTTGGGAGGAAGAGGAGCCCAAAAGCAAAAGTCAGTGATTGTCACAGCTGAAATCCCATTAAATGAGGCTTTTTGCTGTCATTTAGTTGAAAGCTCTTGAGAAGCTGATAGCCACTGCTATCACTTTCCCTATGAAGGGGAAGGCCTACCTGCAACAGACTCCTTGTGAATGCTTAGCAATCTGTTCTAGGAACCCAGGATTTCTTGCGTTTCAGAGGGCAGGAGATCTTGTACCACTGCCCTCAGCAAGCCCATATCTCCTTAGGGAGGCCAGTTGGGACCTGTAAACAGGGAGGGTCTTGTTGGACACCCCAGACTCAGGGAGCCAGTTCGTGGCACAGGAGTGAGATGGGGACTTCAGCCTATCTCACTGGTATCTGGGCACTGAAAAGCAGTGGTTTTTAAGCCAGCCTTTTCTACCACACACTTACAGGCAATCAGTGAGAGGAGGAATACCTGCTGATTTCCTGAAGGCAATGAAAGGAGTTGCTTTTTCAAACACGGCAGTGTGACTGTGTTCAAAATAAAATTACAAGAAGGCTTTTTGGCATGCTGTTCCATTTCCACAGGTCTGAATTTATTTTCCCCCTAAGACTTCCTCACAAAGTGAGGTGTTGGCGTAAATGAAATTGGTCAGAATTGCCCTGGTGACCCTGATAAAGCCAGGATTTTTACTTGCAGTATTCAAATTGAGTGATCGTTCTGAAAACACGACACAACTGTACAAGAAAGGGAAAATAATTTTCAAATTACACCATAATCTGATTATCTGAAATAGAAGTAGAAATATTTCTAATAAGTTTTACAAAAAAATCCTACTCATTGGGAGATTTTATACTTTCTTGCCAAAGCCTTCCTGCTACTAAGGAAATGCTTTGTCTTTAGCCATGACTCTGTAGGAAGAACAGTAAATCTGTATGAGGCTTTATATAGACGTTTTACAATTTGCATTTGAAATCTGTAGCACGTAAGATACGTAATATGGCTGGAGTATTGTTAAGACGAGAAGGTGTGTGTAAATGGCTCATCAACTCTTCAGAAGAAAGGAAGAACAAAACCAGCTATTTTGCTTGCAGGCACTTATTTTGAAAGAGCTTCTTGAACTCTGATGAATTTGTGGATAGCATCAGAAATGCATTTATATTAAGCCCTTAATTATAGCATTTTTAAATTAACTTTCTACTTGTTTTCTATAGACAAAGATAAGATAGTTGTCCTTTGGGAATCCTCCATCCCTCTCCAATGGAACTTACATTTGAACACATGCTGGCAGATGCAATTTTCTAGATTTCATTTTTAAGCTTTGCACACGGTCAAGTTATGTGCTGCTTGGGGAACAGCAGTGTTTCAGGAGTAGCCCTGGCTGTTTCCAGTCTAACAACAATCAAGGGATTTCCTGGGAGATCATGCTGTGGATAAGTACAGAGGAAGGGTTTCAGTTCTACTGGAGGAAACACCTGGTGTTGACTCATGTTGGCAGCACCCATGTGCTGAACATCATGTCCAACAATTCAGCAGCCATGCAGAACTGAAAGGCATAAACTGCCATGGGAGACTGCTGCATGTGAAGGCAGCAGTGGAAAGTCCTGGGTGCAGGGCTGTTTCACATGAGCTGATATATGTGTATGTATTTCAGTGTTCCGTAGTCTCACTTTCTACTTATTGGTGGTTCTTTCAAGGGAGAAGCAACATTAATTCTTTTTTTTTTTTTTTTTAAGGATATAAGGATTATAGACTAATTTATTTATCTGTCTTTTACAAAGTCAGCAGCCTCAGGGGACTCAGGGGAGGTGGTGTGAGGCAGGACTCACAGATACACTAGAAGCACGTGTGGAAATAATCTGCTTTCTTATGTCTTGTTCTGAGCAAGATACCATGCAATATGATAAATTCACACAGAGCTGGGATTTGACGCGTTCAGTTTGTTTTTGTAGCATGATAGAATAAAAGTGAATAAAGAAACCAACTGGTATTTAGCTTAGAAATACTAAATTCTGCAGAAATGGCAGAGCATGGGGAGAGCACAATATAAAGGCATTCGCAGACATAAGGATATTGCCCTTTGCTTGCATTCTTCAGCTAAGGTGTGACATGTTCTCTTCTTACCCAGCAGGGCATGCTGCTAGTGATACTCACATCAGACCTCATTAGTGCTCAGGGAGAAGTGATGCAGAGGGGACAGAAATGAAGGTCAGAGATCTGAAATATGAGGAAAAGTAATCAGAAAAAAAGAGCCTTCATCACACACACGATAGATAATAAACTGGCTGTGGGAGAGCTATTCAAGGATCACGGGAGTCCATAAGACCAGGTATACAGTCATAGCAACTATTTAAATGATTCCAATAAGTTGCTTATGCTTGAGGCCTTCCTAGGCATTATAAAGGAATTGTTTTGCTGCCTTAGAGTGGAGGCTATATAAATGGTCTACCTTTATTTCCTCTGTGCTTTGTAGAGTTGTTTCCTTACAATACATGCCACATACGCTGTTTTTCCTCCTCAGTGCTGGGGTGTGAGCAAGCTGGCTGACCATGCTTCAATGTAATTATCAAATATAACCTGAACATTTTGTATCACTCTCCTACATTTCACTCCATATAGTCTTTGTTGGCTCCTAATAAGATGACAAAGGGCTGACAGAGAGCAGGAGTCCCCAGATACATGTTTGAGGTGATGCTTTCTCTACACTTGCACTGTTTCCAAGGACAGCAGAAGCAAGGACCTGTGTTACCAACTACTCATGCCTATTTGATATGAATTGGGTGTGGGCTTAACATGCTTCCTTTCTTTTGGATTTGCTGGGGCACATGGGATGGCCACTGTGAGTTCTGTAGTCCATATCACCTTTCTGCCAGCTGTGGGGGATGGATGATCCCAGGAGTGGTATGAAGACTGCTACTGTCTGGAGGAAATATAAACTGACAGAGTGAGTTCATACTGGGTCAGCTTTTCATGGTATTTTGGAGCTGCTATTATCAGCTTTAAAAATCATGGAAGTGCAGCATGAGATGTTTAAAATGTGGGGTTCCTTCCAGCTCATGACAGCCATTTTTGTTACCATTTACAGGCAGAATACTCCAACAGAGCCAAATGTGAAAGCTCAAACACTGCCATAGATGCAGCTTTCCTCATTGTTTGTCCAGGAGTGAGATGTGGAAGGTAGCATTAACCCCTGTGATACGCACTGATTCACTCAGCCTGGCAGCCTGTATCAGATCTGAGGGCCCAGGGACCCTTTGCCCTGAGCACTCAGAGATCATGGGTACCAACCGGGGTTGGGAGCACTGGGAAAAACCAGAGGCTTAAAACTGAAAGAGCACTAAAGGAGGATTGTGATTTGTAAAATCAGCTGAAAGATAGTGTGCTGTGCTGTGCTGTGGTGATTCTTGCCTAGAAATTTTGAGTAATGCAATCTGCACTGGCAGGTTTGTGGTCACCAGTTGAAGGTGATTTTCAGGTAATGAAATGACTCCCAGCATCAGCAGTGCTGAGAGCAAGCACCTACTCTTGTTCACCTAAGAAAGTTGGCATTCAGTGTTCTGCATCTGCTTTTATAAGAAAAAGGAAAGTTTCTTGTCAGCACTATTTAAAAAAAAAAAAAAAAAAAAAAAAAAGTGAAATTAATTGAACTGTGGCTAGTGACTTCATGTAGGGGAGCATCGTCACAGATTGAAACTTAGAACTATGCAACACAGAAAGGATCTAGCACGTTTGGTTACAATAGGGCTGATGGATTAGTAAAGATCCCCTATCCATAATTTCATTGAGCTGGGACAGACAGGTAGGGGAAAAGAAGATGTTCACAGAAAAAGAAATTCTCACATAGGCAAACATCAGGACAAGTCAAATGAAAAAAATCAGCCAAGTTAAGTGAAAAGATATCTACCTTTGTTGTGCTGCTGAAATGGCTGTGTAGGTGAGGTGCTTTTGCTGAGCTGCCATTAAGACACCATGGTTAGAGAAACAAATTACTCTCAGAAGGCCAGAATGGGGTCTTTCAAAGGTCATTATCAGAACTAGTTTCTCATCAATACACTATGTGATTGGAGGAAAAAACTCAAAATTGCAGGGCTTTGATTGCTGATGGGGAAGCTTTCAAGTGCTTCCTGCTGGTCTGTCATTTTGTGCTAACCCCAAATGGCCCAGTTAAATTGATGTCCTGTTTCGCGTGCGCTGACCACAAAATCAGTCTTCCCCTGTTAATATAGGAAACATTTGTACATGCTAGAAACTGGAGTGACTAAAAAGTAAATACAGTAAAGAACTCAAAAGTGTTTATCTACTGACAGAGGATTTTTCCCCCCACCAGCACTTCACAACATTCAGCTGTGAATTTCATTAGAAAATGCAGAGCCTCATGTCTGCATTATGAGAATCTTTGCACAGATACTGTTCCCAAATAATAGCCTGTGAGTCTGGTTTCTCTGTGCTTGCTGATTTCTAGAAACTAATTGAAAGAAAAAACAAAGGCTGGGAGAGATGCAGCTGTTCAGGCAATAGGATGTCATTGCTGGCACTGTGTGACTCTGTGTTGCTGCTGTGGGTTAGGTCAGCAGTGAAAGCAGCACAACAGCCCTGTTATCTCACGATGGCAATCCTGTGAGAGAGTGCCTAGAGCCAGGAAGATCTTGGCAATGAAAGGCAGTTGGTGGCTGAGGCTCAGAAAATATGTATTTTTTAATTTGTATGGGTCTTAGATGTTTGCATACGTGTACACTCTTGCATCCAGAATTGAGTCACGCTGCAGATCCTGCCAGGAAGGGCATTTTATTGAAGTCCACTTTCATTGTCAGGTTACACTAAAATATGTAGACTGGATGTGGGATGGTACATAGTCCCCATTTATCTCTGTGTTGGCGGAGAGGTCCTCCAGCAGCAGAGAGGACAGATAACTGGAAATCCTAAAACAAGAGTCAGTTACCCAGGGCTACCCTAATAGTTGTCTCAAAGTACTTTGACACAGATGGTGAAGAGAGAAGCAGCAAGCACTCTGTGATCTATATCATTTGTTGTGAGCAAAGAAGAAAAATCAGCCCTTCTTCCACTGCTATTCCCTTCACTCCATGTCTTTATTTCCCCCCACCAGAAAAATGGGAGGAAGTTGAGCATCTCTGCAAAGCACTTTGATATCTAGTGATCAAAACTGCCCTGTAGGCAGCAGGAATCAGGCCAAGAGCAGTGAAGCCCCACTTTTCCTCAGGCAGCCCAGACTGCAAGTGCTCTGTGAGACTGAAAGGTTCTCTTAAATGTCACTAAACTGAGAAAAAGTAGCGCTACTGAAAATCTGAAAGTGGCCTCAGATGTAAATCCTTTCTAAAACCTGTGTAAGTTTCAACTGCTCTAGTTACATCACCTTTTCCATTATAAATGAACTACCAGCCAAAAGGTAAATAGAAATGCAAAATATCCCCAAAGTAAATATGTTACTGTCTGTTAAAATAAGTCCATTTAAATCATGTGAAAATATATTGAAGAAATGGAATCTATTCAGGTTTATGTTTAAAGATGAATTAATGCAAATATTACAGGTTTATCCTGCATTGCTCTCTTGAGAAGATTCACTGGGGAAGCAATTTGTTTCTTTTTAGCCAAGTTAGGAAGCTTTGAAGCTAGTGAGTTGTCTGTCTCTGCCAGTAGCCCATTTAATCTTGAGGAAAAGCGTCAAATGAAAGTTGGCATGAATAACTACTTGTGTGTCTGCACACCATTAAAAGCTCTGGCAAGAAGAGGTCTTCAGTAAGCCAGCAACCAGAAGTACAAAGGATATTGGAAATAGCAAAGAATTTCTGGAAAAAAAAAATTATTGGCTATTAATAACCCACATGCAGCCCTGAAGAGTGGAAGTCATGAAGAGGTCCTTTGGGCTATTTTTATTTTAAGATGATTAATGCTAGGCTAAAGGCTGTCCTTAATTGCTTTTTGATGGCCGCAAGTGAGGATGATGTCAGTGACAACCATCTGAGGGAAAAGCCATTGCAAGTGGCTTATTTTCCAGACATTCTCCACATATTAGGGATGTTCTCATGTCCCATATACCCAGGCTGCTTAGGGAGGTGGTGGAGTCACCATCCATGGAGGTGCTCAAGAAAGGTGGAGATGTGGCACTGAGGGACATTAGTGGGCATGGTGATCTTAGTGGTCTTTTTCAATCTTAATGATCCTATGATCTCCCCTGGTACAATTTACTGCACCCTTGGCTGCACTCATAAAATGTTTCTGGAGCTGCACTGGAAGTGGGTTATGTAAATGATCTGGGTTTCATATCTTTTAATTTCTGCTTGTGATGTTGTGCTGATTTCGTGTATAGCATTGCTGTATGGTCAACTTGCTGGCACCGCTGAGCAGGCAGTGATTTGTGGTGGCTGGGTGATGGCAGCAGGTGCCAATTATTGGCCGTTTTCCTGCGTGGGGAAATTTCATAGCTGATGTCTGAATCTGTGATGGAGCTTACAGCTGACTCCACCTTCACCCCAGAACTGTTCTTCTGATAGCAATTTTTCCACTTTTCAGTTACAAATGAGACATCAGCTATCAATCAGCACGGTTCCGTGAGCTGGTTTACCAGAGCTCTGCACAGCATCAGCTTCTTTTTGCATGGAGATACCAGCCGTGGGGTATCAGCTGCAACGAAAATCTCTGCAATGTGAGCAGTCTGTAAAGCAATCCAGGGAGGTCAATATGCATCTGAAGATAGCTCTAAACAATAGCCAGAGGGGGAATATAAACTGTTTACTGCAATTGGATTTGTACTGAAATCTACTAATGCAAAATTCATAACCAACATGAATTAATTTGCTCCTGATCGTTTCCTACAAAAACTCCAGCTTCTCCCCCTTCCCCTAATGGTTTCTGCTCAACAGCTGTGAATTTGCAAACCAAACGGTAGTAGCAGTGTAGACGTTAACATTTCAAAACAGCACTAAAAACAGTGAACTGAGTTGCCTTAGGAATTTCAAAGTTACTGCCAGTTTATCCCAAATTAAACTTGTGAAGTTTTTCACGGGCTATGTTTAATCTTTGAGCGTTTTTCATCTCATCATCACCTGGGAGAAGTATTAACCCTCTTTTTAAAAACAGAAAAGAGGCACAGTACATCTGAGACAGCCCTGGGAGTGGCCCTGATTAAGAAGCGCGGTGTGAGCCTCAGCAAGGCACCTGCCTTTTCCCTTTAGCTGAATCAGCTGCAAGATCTCAAATTGGTTTTCCCGGCGTGCCACAGAATTTAGGTCGAGTTCCCACTAGGGACCAAGCGGTGAGATGTGCGGTGTTTCTTCTGTTCGGTACCGGCTCCTCTGCAGGAGAGCAGAGCTGGGCACTGTTCCTGTTCCTCCTCTGAAGGGTGAGGTGAGGGCTGCAGCTAAGTTAATGGCTTCTGCAAATGCAGTCTTAAAGTCAGTTTATGTAACGACCTGGAATGTGTGTCTTTGCTCATGAAACAGGAGCTGGTGGCTGTTTCAACGACTAGCACGTAGTGTAAATACATTCCTAAATTCTTTCCTCGGATAGGCCACTTGAGGGCTAGTGAAGTTAAGGAGAGCTGGGTTGGTATCCAAGGGCAGAAGCTGGTTGCTTGTGTGCTTAAGATACGCTGAGAGCATTAGGAACCAGACATGAGAATAGAAGAGCAAATACGCCTATTTACCACACAAAAGAGAGCTGCCTCGCAGAGCGAGCTGCAAAGCGGTTGGCTAAGGGCTGCGCTCAGCTGCTTCTCGCAGCTCACAGGCTCACCTGTCCTCTCTGCCCTCATCAGCTCCGCAGTGAGCCCTGGGACGTCCCTTAAACGGACCACATGCTCTTGTCTGAAGAGCTAACGGTACGTCTGGAATGATGGTGCTTGTATGTTTTTGTAGTTGAAAAGCGTCAGGATTAAACTTCCACGGTACTTACTGGAGCGACCTTTAAATCACATCAGAAAGAAATGAGGTGAAAAAGTGTTTTACTGACACAGATATTGTTTGTTTTTCTCTTTAAAGCCTGCCTTGCTGTGGAAGTTTATGGTAAGCAGCTGGTGTAGCAGAGCATCCTGCCTGTAAACCCTGACTTTAGTATGGTTCCTCTGGTTGACATCAGCATTCACTGTCGCTGCAGGAGGACCAGCTGGATTCACTGCTGGGTGCTGGTAAGCTGTAGGGAAAGCCTTTGCATCTGATGTGAGGAGGGGACAGCAGGGGGTTTCAGGAGCAACGTGCTTGCGTGATGTGTGTGAGCAAAACTGGGAGCAGGCTCTTCTCAGGCTGAGTGCAGTGAATCAGTGCAGAGGAAGATCACCTACATGTGAAATTAGATGTGAGGAGGATACCTAATATTGTGCAGAATCTTATACTCCATAATGATTCCATTGGATGTGTTGTAAATTAGGGGGCTAGTTCAGAATGGTCCACAAAGCCTTCAACTGTGGAATCTAATGCAAACTGATCCAAATGACTGATAGCTGCTTCAGGCTTAGAAATCTGCATGAACTTTGTGGCAGCAGTTTACCCTTTAGTAGTTAGAAAGTTGTCATGTTGATAGCATAAACCAGGAACTATGCAAATAGGGTGGGAAAAGAGAGACTGTTCTCTTGACTGGAGGAGATCCCTCCGAAAGTGAGACTGCAGAAGCAGTGAGAGGGGGAGGGACAGAGAGCAGCGTAGAGGGATGGAAGGCCTCATTAGCCAGAGCACCACCCTTTGTGTGTAAGGCCTTCCCAGCAGCATTAAAAATATGTCAGGTCTAAAGCCTCAATAAGTGATTTCAAAGGAAGACACGTAGCAAAAAGAGCTCAGCAATGCAGCAGGTACTATTGGCCTGTGTGGCTATAAGCCAGGAATGGGAGGAGTGTGGGTCTGCTTCTGCAGGAAAGTTATAAATAAAGGATCAGGGGGAAAAGGAAGGTGTGAGTCCTGAGGCAGCCAGAATTTGTTTAATGTTTCTCAGGACTTAACGCTAATCACAAGCTAAGTTTACACTCATGATTCCCCCTCCCACCCCACACCTCCAGAATCTTCTGATTTATAGCCTACCAGATTCCTGTGCTTTTCACGAGTGTGATGTACATGAATGAAGCAGTCTAATATCTCAGCTGCTCCCAAAGCCTGACAGTGTTTTCTCGCTGCTTCTCACTCCAATAAATCAAAGTGGTCAGATCTATAGGCTGCATAGCCAATAAAATTCCTATGGTAGGGAACAATGGCTGTTTATGCATTTCTACAGCTGTGAATCTCCTGGATGGCATTCCTGATGACTGAATGCCTTGCAGCAGTTATATAATTGCAAGAAAAAGAATCACTGGTTTGCCAAATTGCTGAACCAGAAGGGTTTGCTTACTAAAGAATCAGAGGGAAGAAACTGAACAGCAGATGTAAAGCTGAAAGGCTTGGGCTGTGATCAGCATTCTGATCCTTTTAGGAATTTGTTGAGGCTGAGGGCAGAGGGGAGTTGTGTGGTGAAAGACAGGGTGAATAATTAACCACGTCTCATTTAGTCAATGAATATTGCTGATTGGGAATTATCTACAAATGGGTTTTTGTGTGTCAGATATTATTCAGCATCTCTTTTCTGTGAATAATTTTTAGGTTGTAGCTTTATCCTGAGGAGTTCATTTGGGTATTTGTTAATTAAACAGTGGAGAAAGGAGAGCACTAGCTCACAAAAAGCGAATCACACAAAAGGTGCATCTGTAGTCTCGCTGACTTCTGAAGGTGTAAGATGAGCAAAGTTTGTTTGATTTGAACTTTAATCTTTGTCTAGCCTTTGGAGAAGTCGCTTAAATCTTAAGAGCATTTAAATTAGAGGTACTATCCAGTCCTACCATATATTTCTCTTGTGTGAACTCAAGTTTTGGGGCTCTAAATACCTATTTGTCTGCACAAGATTTGCAGGTTGAGTGTTTCGTACGTGTAACCTGATAACTAAGCCTATTGCACTGACTTATTATGATTCTCACTCATGAGAGTGAGAATGGGAGAGAGGTAAATCCCTCCCATCCCTTCATTAAAATGATTTACCGTTTCTAGATTATATTAGAGCTTATTCAAAAAAGGCAATTTCTCTTAAAATGTTTGCGGTGGAGCCTAAGCATCACTATCCAATTTTAAGGTCTTAGTAATGCTCTTTAGTATTCACTTCCAAGGCTGTGAGGAAGACACAGGTGTTCTTTAACCTGCCCTCCTGGTGTACCCTTGGGTGGATTAATTGCTTGGAGAAGTTCTGTTAGCCCCATCTTGCACCTGAAGCACATTTGGATGATAAAAATCACTTGTGGTCATGAGACTAAAATCTCAGACACTTGCATCCCAAGAACTGCACTGGGAGTTAGGAGAGCACATGCTCAAAATGTCTACGCTACCTCCATCCACAAAGCCAGTGTCACAGCAAAGTGCAGAATGTAGTGATCTGCAGATGCTGTTGATAGAGTAAAAGTGCAAGGCAAAATAAAAAATAAATGAGAACACATTGTTTAGGTGAAAGACTTTACAGGACAAAATTTGAATTTTAGTGGCAACTTTAGAAGCTTTCAACTTGTATTTCAACAAATCAGTTGTATTTTACCTGGTTAATTTAAGATGGTATCCACATGTGACCTGCTTCTCTGGACAGC
This sequence comes from Lagopus muta, assembly GCF_023343835.1. Lineage (NCBI taxonomy): Eukaryota > Metazoa > Chordata > Aves > Galliformes > Phasianidae > Lagopus > Lagopus muta. Next base: position 97,211,060 of record NC_064434.1, read on the forward strand.
CCCTTGGGCTCAAGACAGAGCAAAACGTCCTCAGTTCAGAGAGCTTAGCTTTGTGGGTTTTTTGTGGTAGGAAAATAGAAGATTCATTCATAAAGCTGAATTTATTTTTTGGGGGAGGATGGGGAGGGAAACCATTCAATTCTGTCTTGGCATGTAGCATTCTTGTGCAGTGTTCACACTCCATGTAGCACAACTGGCCTTTCTGAAAGCCATGTGCTCTGCTCAGCTTCTGAACCCATGTTTGCATCTCGCAAGATGATTGCAAATGCTCTTTTTTGGTCTGTTTCAGTGCTTTCACTTAGTGGGTGACACTCATGGCAGTGTGGTTACTTGGAATTTGAGGTGAAAATGCCCAGCCAGAGAGATCAAGTAAAGGCAGAGAAAAATGAGCAGCACGTAAAGTAAGAAAATCAGGCTTTTTGTGAACAGCACAATTGCTTATTTGTGTGTTGCTGAAATGCAAAGGTACTGTTAATAACTCTTTAAAGCTCAACTTTTTGAATAATCTTCATAATCATCACCCAGGTCTGCAAGGTAGAGATTTGTGGCTGCAGTGTGTATGACAGAAAGCCAAGCTGCTTGACAGAACATCAAATGTTTGTAGCACTGAAGTTTTATGCAGCCACTGCAAAATCTTTCATGCTTGAAACGATGAAAATTGATTGTCAGCTATGAAACCGAAATCATTAATTCACTGTAGGCCTGTTGTTTTTTTCCCCTCATGTTTTTCTTTGTTTAAAAACGTGACCTACCCTTGCACAGTTCACTTACTAACCTCCAGTGCTCTGTCAGGTTTTAAAAAGAATAGATCTCAGTAATGGTGTCCGTATTTCATGCTCCACAATTGTATATTGGAATGTGAAGGGAGCAATGGAAAAATAAATAAATAAATAAATAAATAAACAAGAGAGTCAGTACCCATAATACCTCATTTTGATTATCTGTTGAATGTGTAATGTAAAGACAGTGTATCTGCTGTCTGGATTTCCAAGGGGAATGTTCATTGTAGAGAAGCTGAAAGGGAACTGAAGTTACTGTAAGCTTTAGTTTCCCAGCAGTACTGCTGCAGGTAATTTTTCTAGCTATAAATAAAATGATCTTTCAAGCTGGATGCTGAGAAACAGAAGTTTGGAGATTTGGAGATTTGGTCATTTGGCTTGCCATCTCCATTGCAATCAAGTATTGTAGAATATCTTGTTAGTTACCTCCACACCTGCTGTTTCATATGCGGAGTCCTCCAGGATATACCAAAGAAAGGGAATGAGTAGAGAGCAGGAAGAAAGGTGAGGCTTAAAATATTGTCATAGACTCTGTCATGTGAGGTGTGCATGTCTAAGGCAAGCTGCATGTAGCTGCTGCTGTTTACAGAGTCCAGCACGCACACTGTGTGCACCCAGTCATGTGGCTGCGCATCTGTAGTGCGGTGAGCTGTGCTATGGGGTTTCCTGAAAGAATCCAGAGATCTAGTGGCACAAAAGTTCTTAGGCTTGGAGAGGACTGATTGGTGAGACTTTGGCATACCAGGACTGAAGCACAGTGAATTGCTGTTGTGTGGCACCTTGCTCGCCCAGGAGATACCTACTTGTAGAGTTCATTCCAGGAGCTCTCAAGTGGGAAATCTCATCAGTCACAGGAACGGGGCTTAATCTAGGCAGCATCCATTTTGCAGCATAGGTAATGTTTTGTGGTGTGTTTATTTTTGTTATGTTTTGTTTTTTGAGAGAGAGAAATGGAAGATAGCTTGGATATGAAGGAGATATCCCATCAGCACATGCCCTCAGTGGTCCCACTGTGAGTGCTCCTTCCCTCCACAGGCTATGCTATCAGCATTGATGGGAATCCGATTCTTTCCTAGTAAGCTATGTTTTATTCTCACCGCTGAGTATTTGCAGATCTTCTCATCCATTTGCTTAGCAAAGTTATGTTCTAATATCCTGATCATAATATGAAGCTGATTAGCGCACACTTACACAGTCAGCATCAAACACATGGAAACCTTTCAAAGATTGTTAATTCTGAGGAGATGCTGCTCTGCTTAGCCACAAAGTTGGTGGTATAATTTGATACCTCTCTGCTCTCCTTCCCATTGCTGCTGTTGCATATTTTCTGTACCACCTCTGGCAGAGAAGTGGGAGGTAAGACAAAGAAAGGAATGAAATACAGTCCAGCAAGAAAAGGTTATAAAAACAGATTGTGCCATCCAAATGTGCTACAGTTGTGAGTGTGTTGCATAGCCAGAGGTGCTGTCTGTTGATGAGCTGTGTCACCTTCTCTGTTCCAATGCTTTGTCTTCCATTGTTTTGCTGTACTTGCAATGACAAAGATGGCATTAAGCCATTTTATCCTGAAAACCCAAGCGCTTAATTTAAACAAGGCTTGTTCTGCTCCTTGGCTAGAGAGGGGAACCCTGTGCTGGAGCTTCACAGGATCCTTCTCTGAGGAAGAGAATAATTTCAAACAGTTGGGTAGGTGGGTGTTGTCCACTCAGTGTTAACTTATCCAACACTCTCTTTATTATCAATCTCTTTGCACAGTACACCTCCTGTGACACCTTGCCCCATGAAATCCTGCATTTCTACTGCTTCTTCACACGCTCTGCATCTTGCATGTCAGGCAACAGGTCAGCCTGCCCCTGCAGATAGCATAATTCCTGAGGCAGTCTCCTTGCATTGGGGATGTGCAGCATGGCATGGGGAGCAGTAAAGAGAAAGCAACATGACAAGGACGCAAGCCAGCAGCTGGTATTGCTTTTACTTGTGCATCTGCATTATAAGATTTCATATGATTAAACTGTCCCACAAGATAGCTGTAACTAAGTTATAAAAGGTCTCATAAATGTTCCAGCTGGTAGGTAGCAGACTGTGAGACATAGCTAATGGTCAAATGTATACTCTAATCAGTCATGAAAAATTTTATTTAATTCACTTAGGTTTACTTGAGAGAGACTTGAAAGATTGGCCAAAATATCCTTCAATTTTGAAACTTTTTTTTGACTCAGTTCCTAAGCTCTGAATATCGAAGAGCTTCATATTTGACATTTCAAACCAGAACACATCTAGTTCTTGTGGCTTAAACCTTCAGCAATTGTATAAGTGAACTAACAAAATGATCTTTTCTACAGTGATGCCCCTTTTCTCTCAATAATGTTTCTAGGAAAGCACCATAACTGTAAATAAGAAGGCCCATATCTTAGAAGCTTTCGTTTTCTGTAGCAGAGATTTTTATTTTGATAAACCTTAATTGAAAGTGCAAGTCTGTCCTTTATTTTTTTGTTTTTTTATTTTTTGTTCTCCTTAACTGTCCTTGCAAGCAGGCAGGCTTGATTTTAGAGGTGTTCTATTTCTTTGTCACTGAAGACTGATTCTTTGGATGGAATAGCCTGCAGAATTTGCTCCCAGAGAGAACTATCTGTATCAGCACCATCTCATGCATGTTCTATGTGAATAAACTGCACCTAAAAGACACAAAGGTACCATGATTCAGTGAGTGAAAAGCATTTTTTTTTGTAGTTGATGATTTGGAAGGGAAAAGTATCCACTGGAACAATTGCCCTTCAGAAATCAAGTTCACTGCGTTGTAACTTGTTTGTTCTTCATACTGATGGTCCTTAAGGATGTTGCATTCTCGCCTTCCTGAGCGCACTGCATCCCCTGACTGCTGCCTCGCGTCCACAGTTTGGTTCCTGAGGTTTGCAGTTATGCTTATGCCAAAAATGTAAAGGTGATAGAGCACCTCTCAGATATGTGGCAAGAACCAGTCTCTACCTCATTCTCGGTGGAACTTGTAACCCTGGGGTTACAAGGTGTGTTTCTCATTGTTGTTCTCCTCTTCTGGGTTTGGTTTTGTTGCAGCGGAAGCTGGTGAAAGCGTTCCTGTAAATATCCTAAGATTATGTGGATAGCAATGATACCATTGCTATTACCCTATTACACCGTGAATTCCAAGCCCTTCCGCACTGGTGAAAGAACAGAGTTGGAAGGCTGAGGGAACTGGAGAGAAGCATAGGTTTGCCTGTGGGTTTCAAGGGGTGTTGCTCCAGGCTAGCTAGTCCTGTGTGTTAAGGGTGTGTTCACAACTGGGGCACGTTAACCACTCTAGTGAAGAGTGTCAGGAAAAGCTCCCATTGATCTATTCTTCAACGAAAATTGCTTTCTTTCTAATGCTTTTTCTTTGGAGAAAGAGCTACATATAAAATGTTCAAATTTGCAGAGAAAATTGAATCTTTTTCTTTGTTTTCATTAAAGTCTCAAGCAAAAAGCACTTACGGTTTTGTGCTAACAAAAGTGCAAAGTCAAAATAATGTAATGAGGGTAGCAGATGCCATGCACGTACTCTGACAATAGCCACAATTATCAGAATGGGCAGGCACTTTTCTGCACGTAAAATCAATGAATTTTCTGTTACTTTAACAGGAATAATCTTTTGCACTTTATGTCTTCTCGTGCCATGGGCGGGCCAGCATGCCCTAAGAGATTGTGCAGAACACTTCATTAAAACAAAAAATGAAGTAAACTGTTCTAATCAAATCTTATCTGGAATTAATTTCTATCTTAATTCCTTAAATGAAGAAAATATTTTTTCCCTTTCATTGCACTTTTTCTTATTAGATTTTGTAACTCTGAATGTTGTTGCTCCTACAAAACCCCAAACCTAGTCTAATCAGGCTAAATCCTTGGCCTCAATTACACTGCTGAAATGAGTTCCCACTTAAAGTCTCTTCTTTTTTTTTTTCTTTTTTTCCTAACCACAGAAAATACTATTTAGGTTTTAAGACAGATTTTAATTTAAGAAGAACTAAAAAATCCAGCATAGACTCTTCCTGTTTCATGTTCAGGAAAAGGCTTAATTTAGAAAATGTTATCCAGAAAGATAAAAGCTTTGAAAAGTGGTTGGAGTTTTTATTAGAAGCTGGTTGTTATAGTTAGAGAATCAAGCAAAAATATTATTATTAACGACAATGCTTTCTTATTGGAGATCTCATTGTCTAAATTGCAAAATGGGGAGATTAGCAATCATCACTGTTGCATCAAATTCAAGCTTAATACCCTGCAGAGGAAATTACAAGAAAAAGGAGAACTTAAATTTTCTATCCCAAATCAAGGAAATTAGTTAGCTAAGAATACACAACACTGAGAGCTCGTTTTGGATACATCTATGAACTTTCTAATTCATGCTCTCTTTTAGCAGGGTCCATCCCAGCCACATCAAAGACCATTTAAGAAACTCCACAGTGGTCAATCCATAGGAAAATGTGCCTGAACGCAGTTTCTGGCTCTTGTTTAGAGCTTGCTTTCTGCTGTCCCACCTGTTGCATGCAATACGTCTGCACTCACACTCACGGAACCCCCTCTAGATGTTCAGTTTTGCAGCACGTTATGTTCTTTGTTCATGCTTTTTTTGGAAGCCTACTATGCTGCTGACCCGATTTCTTTGTGGCATAAACCCCTCAGGCTAATAATGAACTATTGAAAAGAGCCTCTCCTTCAGTCATTTTAAAATCAGTTGCTTTTCATCCTGTTGAGTGCTTTCCAGTTATTATAGTGAAGTAGAGAAGCTCGTGTGACCCTCCTGAAATTTATGTATTTGCTTTTACTTCCAAACTATTTTAAGAAACCTTTCTTTACTTTAGATTTTTCATTGTATCTTTTTCTGGTTTTGGTACTTCAATACCTGACTGAGAATTTACAGACAGGCAGAGAGAGATGAGAACAGAACTAATTTAGCTGTATGAGGGGGAAGGAAGTTCATTTTCTACCCCAGAGAACTGCCTTCAAGCTCACACCTGGTGGAAAGATTAGGAGTTCCAGCAGATGAATGATTCTAGTCCAGAATGACTTCACCTATCTGAAAAAGTTGTTTGTCAATTTTGTCTAAGCTGCCAGGTTTTCCTAGAAATAGTGTTCCAGCTTTTCATAAGCCTGGAGACATTTTTGTCATTTCAACATCGTTCAGTCTATTATATCCTGCCAGCCACATCTAGATAAGCCGTAATGAAAGCTGCTGCCTCTGTTATATACCCACGTCTACTCTGTCAACACGCTTTCAGTACCGTGGCCATTACAAAAGCTCTAAAATTTGATCTGCCATTGATGATAGGCAAGTTTCAATTTGTGGCTGCTAGCCTGCAAAAAAGATCTCCAAATGGCATGTTGCAGGCTGTGATTTTGCATCCCGCAGGATGGTGTTCCTCTCTTCCTTCCATTGTGAAGGTCATTCCTCCAGATCAGAAATTGCTGTTGCTCTAAGGGACACGGGGAACAGTACAAGAAGCTTAATTTGAAGTAAAAATACAGGCAATAGAATAATGTTGCAGGCCTGCTTCTTTCCTATTATTTGATCGAACCATTAATTTCTCACAGAGCTGGAAACCAAAGCAGCATATTTGAGAATATGTTCCTTGTTCAGATTGGTGCACTAATGATGATTCCTGCTTTATTTTTAGTAGGAAATATTCTTTTCTTCTGCTTTGCCTTTCTTGAAGCAGAAAAGTACTTACAGACCACCTTTTAAAGATTTTCTTTTCACCAAGCCTTTCTGAGATTGTAGCTGTTCAATATTTCAAATCCATGTATCACAATATTGATGTGTCTGGCTTTGAAAAAGCACAAGTTACAGTGGTGAGCAATCTGATTAAACCAAAATTAAGAGCTACCTTGAGGGCTTGAAGCCTTGCCCTTTGGAAGATTTAATTTTATGATGTCACTAACCAGAGTCCTTTCAGTTCAGCGTACATCCTATGCACGTATCTTTTCAGCCACCGGACATCACATATTGGTTTATGTTGTTGTCACAAATTAACAGTGCAATATCAATTTCTCAGATGCAGGAAACTCTGAACAGGAATCGTTTGCATTTCTAGTTGAGCGTCCTGGAAACAAATATGGTGAAATGAATAGCCTTTTAATTTAATTGGCTTCCAACGCGAGCCTGAGAATAGAAAGTACAATATATTGCACAGTTACCGTAGAAATGATTCAGGTCAAAAGCTCAGCATGCAGACCCTGCCTCGGTCACCACTGCTCCTGTGCAGTAATTTTTTTAATTCTTGCTGCATCTCCATCAGACCCCAGGAAGCCAGATGTTTCAGCTTTAGTATCCTGAGTGGAGGTGCTGGGTGAGTGGGTCACTTGTCACTGGTCAGATCACTCTATGGAATCCATTTTTTAAAAAGCTGCCAAAATGAAAAACTGCATTGTATCAGTGCTCTTCTGTATCAGCAACAAGAATAAGATCAGGCCAAAAAAATAAAAAAGTGGAAAGAGGAAAAATCAGTTTTCTTCCCACAGAAGAAGAGAAGACAGAACAAGGCAAAAGAAGTGGTACAAAATGGATAGTAGTCTGCCAAGAAATCCTTTTTCAAAAATGTCTTTCTATTAGTTAAGATTTATGTGCTATTTATTGGAACCAGCCTTACTGAACGAGACACAAGGAGGGAGATAACATCTTCATAATATTCAAAACTCCTACATCCTTTTGTTGGTAGAAATAAAAAGATACAGCTCTTCTAAAACAATAGTTAGCTGCAGAGTGCCTGAATGAACACATAAACCTTTCCACACAGTGCTAAATGTAGAAAAGGGATTTCTTTGCTATTTTTGGACTGGCTAGTGTGAGATCTGTGCTGGTGCTTCAGCCAGAATTCATTCATCTGTGCTCAGAAAAGTTCAGAACTCCTCATCTGATCTCATACAACTATGTGGTACAAAAATAATGACACACAGAATCACACACAGAAAGGTCAGGGTTGGAAGGGACCTCAAGGATCATAAATCTCCAACCCCCTGCCACATGCAGGGCCACCAACCTCCACATTTAATACCAGACCAGGCTGCCCAGGGCCCCATCAATCTGGCCTTGAACACCTCCAGTGATGGGGCATCCACAGCCTCTCCGGGCAGCCTGTTCCAGCCCCTCACCACTCTCTCTGTAAAGAATTTCCCCCTGACATCCAACCTAAATCTTCCCTCCCTCAACTTAAAACCATTTCCCCTTGTCCTGCAGTTACCAACCCTTTCAAAGAGTTGACTCCCTTCCTGTTTGTAGGCTCTCTTTAAGTACTGAAAGGCTGTATTGAGGTCACCCCCCTGCCTCCTTTTCTCCAGGCTGAACAATTCCAGCTCCCTCAGCCTGTCTTTGTAGGAGAGGTCCTCCATTGCCCTGATCATCTTCATGGTTCTCCTCTGAACCCTCTCCAACAGCTGTCTTTTCTGTACTGGGGGCACCAGTGACACGGAGTACTTGCATAAGGAGCTGATTCCACTGCACTGTGGGGGCCATGTTAACCTCCCCTGTAATGTTTGGATTGTTGATTTTTAAATGCACAATAGCTCTTTTCAGGAAGTCTTCCATGAGTAGTCAGTGGTGTTTTTGATATTATTATTTTTATATGATATTATTAATGTTTTTGATGTTATATAGGATGCCACAAAATTATTAAAAGTAACCATCTTATTGAATTACATTGTTTCTCTGTTGTGATGTACGCCCTGTAGCTGCTTTGCTAGAGTGTGTGAGCATAGTGAGCATAGACACTCCTTTCTTGTACTGAATGCCTGAGATGTCATGCTAGCAACCTTCAGAACACTGCACTTCCCATCACACTAACAATGTAGATGCCTCAGAAAAGCATTGTTTTCAATAGCTGTGTAAATGAATTTATGCAGAGGGTTTTCAGGCTTTCCCTGAATGATCCAACCTGTCTGCTTCCATGCAGAGTTCAGGTGGGACATGCTGCACAGTGCCTCCTTGACAGGAATTGCTGATGTGACCATCCGGAAGATATGCTTCAGAAGCAGCGTATTAGCTGTGTTCTCAGGATGCTGTGTAGGCATCCCATGAGCACTCTGCACATCTTCGCTGCATTCTCGGCACTAACAGGAAGGCATTGCTATGAGCAGATGCTGAAAGCCAGGTGTTGCAGGAAAAGACCCAATAGTTAGGCTGTTTGGAACAGTAGTTTGGAACCTCTGCAGGAGGCAGGGATAGGCCTCTGCAGTGAAGGCAAAAAGGGCAGATGTTTGATGTTTGGAAGAAGTTTTTTTTATGATCATTTCTGGTGACGAGGAGTCCTGGAGCAGGTGTGTTCAGAGGAGGTTGAGATAGGGCATGCTATTTAAAGAGGTTACTGTGTGCTTACTGCAGCTTAGACAAATATAACACTGCAGTAAGCATGGTTAATGCTGCATGCAGGTGCTTGTTGGTGGTTAAGGCAATTACTGTTTGGTCTAGGCATAGAAGTATTGGAAGGGCTCGTCTGCACTGAAGTGAACAAGCAGAATCTGGGCGTTTTTAGTGCTACCACAGAACAGCTGTCTTGAGATAACACGCTATTGCAGGTTATGTGAAAGTATACCCTGAAAATCGAGCTCACCCCACATGTAGCCTACATTGTTTGCTGTGGAAACAAATTCTGCTTACTTGCATTCAGGCTGTGGTAAATGTGAGCAGGTATTCATAAAGTAGGCTCATGCTGGTTGAAGCCCCTGCCTTGAATTTACACTCTTAATTAATCTGAATTGATTTCTCTCAAGTACTCTCATATAGACAGCCCTCACATCAAAGGGATTAGCCGTCAGTTTAGCTCCATTTGAAAGGGTAACTTGGGGGAAAATGAAAGAAAAACATGAAAGGAGAAAGCTTCAATGCCCAGGTGAAAAAGTGCAATCTAGGGTCATTTTGGTACAGATAGGATGGTTCTGTTCCTGCAAGGTAAGATTGAATACTTTCACCCACATTTCAAATGGTTGCTCTGTTTAACTAGATCCAAAGAGGGAAGTGCTTTTCACTGTGCAACACTCCTGGTAGCACTGTGCATTTCTCCCTCTTTGATAACTGATATTCCTTAAACAATATTGGAATGGGAAGCACAGGTTTTCCTTCTCTCAGTACTCAATTCTAACTGTTGAGAAACAACCTGTCAACAAAGCCAAGCTTTGCCTAGGAGTGTTTTCCCCTTCCTTTGGCTAGATCCTTGTTTCTAAGCACTTTGCCTGTCAGGGGAAATCCCCACATTCTTTGAATATAGGCCAGGTGGCATCAGGTAATGCAGTGTTGTTGCCTACCTGTAGGGAAGAGCTTTCCGTAGAAGCAGGTTTGATAATTATATGGAAAGGAGAATGTGTTTTCCTGAATGTGAAATGGTTCACACCTGGTCTGCCTCTGCTCTGCAGTATGCTAAATAATGTATGCATTTTCTAAAGGATATTAAAACACGACTGTAAAAAATGAAACCGAGAGAGGAGCTTGTATAATGCACTACATTAGGGAAAAAAGAAGTCAGTGAGAATAAATGGAAAAAATGGCTGTGTCAGCCCTCATGAAAATAGCACATTTTCCTCTTAATCTCTTGATACATGGAACAGGCAGTTCTGCAGAGAAGCTGTCCTGATGCTGGCTTGAAAAAGAGAGGAGGCTGAAAAAAGGTAAAGCCTGCTGGCTGTAATCTGTATGATGCTGAACACAAGGGGATTATTTCAAAGCACAGAAAGCAGCAGTGTGTTTGCTAAGGGGGTGAAGCATTCAGCAAGAGGGCTGTGTGCAGCAGTTCTCACCCCAACAGCCTGGGAAGTGCCAGCCCTGCAGATTTAAGGGCAGAGCAGGGCATAGCTGCTGGGAGCTGCTGCAGGTGAAGGGAATATGGGGCCAGGGGCAAAGCTTCCTTCATCACACCTGAGAGACTGAGGG